>NC_137114.1:54278164-54553164 GCF_949357685.1 Gobio gobio
GTCTGTCTGTCTGGTCCATCTGTCCGTCCGTCCATCCATCTCGGCTTTATTTTATATCGCCAGCAAAATCATCATGAATATATTATGAATTTTATATAATTTCATATATAATATATTCGATTATATTGAAACCACAGGACTCTTGACATATCACAGTCAGTGTCGTGTTGCATTCATATGTGAGACCAAAACCAATCAGCCAAAGAGACTTCTTTACACTTGAAAGAGCGTTTCATTTATACTGTTTCATACATGATCTCTTTGTATTATAACCTGCACCATAAACATCTCACATTAATATGTCATATGAGCTCAAGCATGACGAGGCCTGGCATCGAGAGTTTGCTCATAAAACGATGGATAGTTACAGAGCAGCGGACAGTGGACAAATAAAGAGCCGCTAACATTGTGTCATTCGTTAGACGTTACACAAGACGGACAGCTCAGGAGACATGCGTCGATAAACACAGAGAAGATGGAGAGATTGCAGAGAGGAATGCCAGATGCACAAGTCCATAAGGGATTTGTGTTCATTTCCCAATCAGCTTTTTACATTTTTCGTTATATATATATATTTTCTCCCACCCTTTTAGTGCAGAGCCAAACCTCTGAGCGGGGAAATCAATACGGCTAAATGGGGATCAAAGAGCGCGAGTGTCTGCCACAGCACACGGGAGCCATCAAACCAGATCAAAACCTGATGGATGTAGATCAAAGGCTGTTTTATTCCTCCATGTCCCTTCAAGTTTATTGCCACAATTTATAGGACAATTAAGTCGCTCCTACAACTGTCTAATTTTCCGGTGTTACTTCGGCTCAGAATTGGTCCGGGGCGCACAAAGCTATCACTCTGAGATTTCCACGGACCTTGATTATGAGGTATCAGAGAGGGGATTTTGTCCGTGTGAAAAGCCATATTGTGGGGAAGAAATTGTTGTTGAGAGTATAACAGGAAATACATGGCAGAGTTCAAGGATTCAGTCTTATTTTCAAAAGCTTGTTTATATTGGATGCGGTTTACTTTTCCTTGGACTCACGCGAAAGGTTAGGAAAACTTTTAATAAGCTACTCGGGTTCGGTAACCTCAGTGCTTGCTTTCTTAATACATATTCTCCCCAGTGGATGTTTTTCTAAAGGAAAAAAATGTTTATCTTCAGATTATTTTCATCTAATGGTATTTGGTGTCTTGAGTCGCTTCTGAAATGACTTTCCTTCTCAGATGATGTTATCAGTCCCTCCACTTTCCATATAGAGACAAATTGTAACCATCCAATCCGTTCACCATGGATAAAATGTACATTAACTCCGCCCACTGACTTCTGATTGGGCCAGATAAGACGTGTGGCAGAATGTTTTGACACAAATCGACCCGAAGTTCAAACCCGCCTTTTGCCGAACTTACTCTACTCCCTTTTCCCATCACTCAATATAAATAAATCAAAAATATTCAAAAAAAGGGAAATATATTGTCTAACATGTTTTAATGGGACATATTTTGCCCCTTTTTCCCTTTTCACAAGATGTAATATTAATCTCTGGTGTCCCCAGAATGTGTCTGTGAAGTTTCAGCTCAAAATACCCCACAGATCATTTATTATAGCTTGTCAAATTTGCCCCTATTTGGGTTTGAGCAAAAACGCAAAATTTTTGTGTTTATCCCTTTAAATGCAAATGAGCTGCTGCTCCCCGCCCCCTTCCAGCTGCTCCTTCACACCAGCTTCGGATACTCCGTCAACAACAAAACAGGCGAATCTCACTCAGCCAAAATGTCAGAAATAAGCAGTTGTGGAGCAGCCGTACATGTTTGAACCGGAGTCTGACACAGATGAGAGACTCAAGAAGAGGTTGCAACTTTTAGATGCACCTGGACCAGGCACGTGCAGAGGGGGGGGCTTTTGGTGCTCGAGCCTCTGCCCTTTTTCAAAAAGAATCAAAAGTGCCCCTCTCAGACAAATATCAATGATAATATCGTGGTCAATAAAACTAAATAAATGTGATTATTATAACATGACAATGCATACAATAGTAACAAACGGCTCAAAAGTCGGACAATTTCTGTTGAGGCGTTGCCATAACGCGTTGCTATGGGTTGCGTGCGTTTTGATTGACAGCTGATTTTCCACTGTTCGGAAGCGCCTTTCGAGCCAAATATGGTCCTTTCAGAGAGTGTGTGGCCTCACGGGAAAAAAGTAAACCAATATTTTTTTTTTTTTCATCCATAATCAGAGCTAATGTGTTGATTTAATTACAAATCTATATATGATATATTTTAAAGTATTACACAATTCACCAATGCCCGTTTGTCATGTATATACACCAACCAATCGTGATCTGGCAAAGCAAGTTCAAATTCCATTGGGCGATGTGAAGCGGTAATTTTCTGTTCTTATTCATAAATCGGTTAAAAATGACATGGACAGACGAACTAACGTTTGTGGAACGATTTCCTGCGGTTTGTCTCATTTTATAAATTGCAGTGCTGACAAAATGGATTTTAACTGACAACAAACAAATCACTACACAAAACCACAGCAGCAAAAGTCGCATTAATGGTAAGTAGTGTTAAATTCACTTGTACTTATGTATATTGATACACCGTTTACTATTTCATGAAACTATCAAAGTTAACAAAACCCAAGTGCCACCGGCTCCTACAGGCCTATTATGTGAAGTGTAGGTTGGTGAAATGGTGACGTGAAAGGACTTTATTAGGCTTATATTACCAGTTTTTAATATTATGCAGCATTATGATTTATGAAAAAAGTCTCATGTTCATCAAGCCTGCATTTATTTGATAAAAAACAGCAATATTGTGAAATATTATTAAAATAATGGTTTTCTATTTTAAAATAATTTAAAATATAATTTATTCCTGTGATCACAGCTGGATTTTCAGCATCATTACTCCACTCTTCAGTGTCACATGATCATTCAGAAATCATTCTAATATGAGGATTTAATGTCAATGATGGACCCTGTGATACTATTTTCAAGATTCTTTGATTGATAAAAAGTTAAAAAGAACATTGTAATAATATTTCACAATATTAGGCTACTGTTTTTTCTGTATTTTTGATTAAATAAATGCAGGCTTGATGAGCATAAGGATATATATATATTGCCCCTTTTTTACATTTGAGCCCCTGCCCCTGAAGAACTCTCTGCACGGCCCTGACCTGGACGTTTCTGAATTGTTAGCGGATATATTTATGTAACATTAGTTGTTGAGGAGTTACGTTGATTCAACTCATCGACTAGCATGTACCGTCATGTTAATCTATAAATTGTTCTATTGGTGCTCATGTGGAAACGTCACTCGACTATACAATGCCTAATAAATTTGCGTTTATGAATTACGCAGATGGGGCCCTATCTTGCACCCAGCGCAATTGACTTTGTACACCGACGCATGTGTCATTCCTATTTTGCACCCGCGCAAAGTGCGCTTTTCCCTCCACAGAAGCACGTCGCTAAACTAGTGAATGCACTTGCGCTCCCTGGGCGGTTCAGCGCAAAAAAGGAGGCGTGTTCCGGCGCAAACAATCCCTGGTGCTATTTTGCTGTTTCATTAAACAATTGCGCCACTGACCAGAAAAAACCTAGTCTAAAGTCAGTGGCGCGTTGCGCGTTGTTCATTATGCTATTTTAAGGGCGCATGCTTGACCATAATGTATAGCGTGCACAACGCGCATACACTTTGCTCATGTAATCTACACAGATGCAAGTTATTTTTGCAAATCATAAATTGTTACACTAAAAAAATATTAACACATGAGATATCTTCATCTTCATCCGTCATATGACGGAAATTATTGTGGTGTGCCACGAAGATGTGAAAAAATAGGCATAAATCTAGCTTACAAATGATTCAGGCTAATTGTAATAATTAAGGATAAGACCTGTTTGCCCAATAGTGGCAAGACATATATGTATATAAGGACATCTGACAAATTGGTTTGTCCGTCAAGAACCAGGAACAAAAATCGACTGAAAAACTGAAAAAACTGAAAGACTGAAAAAAAAAAGACTGTGAAATCACCTTTACCATAATGTACAACATTACAACTTCACTTCTCTGTCTTTCACTGCTCTTACAAGAACATCAGTCTCCTCGGCTGTGAACCGCTCCTGGCGTGCGCCTGGTAAATACGCCATAATGATAGCAATCCATAATGGAACTTGCGCACCTGCTTTTAAAGGGAATGTTGGATGACGCTCGGATTGGTTTATTCACGTTACGCCCAAACCACACCTATGAATAATGAAGCTACTTCAGACCAACCCATTTTAGATTTGCGCCGGGCGCAAGAGCCATTTATCCCGCCGGGAAAATAGCAACAGCGCCGAGACCCGCCCACAAAGTTACTTGCGCTTCGCGTTTTGACACTTGCGTTTCAGATCGTTAAAATAGGGCCCAACGTGAGAGTTTTCTAACGACACAGCTCTGGTCTCTGTGAATACAGTCAGAGATGGTAACTTTAGCCATATTAGCCAAACAGCATTCTAGAAAGCTCATGCAGAAAGTAAATGTGCAAACATTCATAAAATATGACGTGCCATCCATACTTGATCTGGATATGAAGTTAGAGTAGAAGCTTTGGTATTGACCCATCCTTCAGAAACAACTTTTTTTTGCAAATCCAGCGTTGTACTGAACCTCGTTGGTAAAGCAGTCATGCGTAACATTTCCTTCAAAAATGAAATTTATCCACTGTGTCTTCAGTGGCTCAGATGCCAGGAGTCTATGAGACTTGGTACATCCAACAACAGAACATTTTTAATGTTTTTTTTTTTGTTTGTTTTTGCGCAGACATGGTAATACTTGAGCAGCTGATACAGCGAGTAAACAGAAATGGCGTCTCTGTGCTTCTCACTCAAGGGCGTGTCTATGCTAAAAGGGCCAATCATCAACAGTCATGGGCGGGGCTTTCCTACTCTTACGTAGGAGTAGGGGGAAATCATAATGATTATTGGTGATTATAAAAAAAAGTATTGGGTGGATTTTTACCATTATAGGCTGGTTACACACAAACCAGCCTATATACACCTTTAATAACAGTGTTAATTGGTTAGGGTCAGGGGTAGAGAGGCCTTTATTGTCCCAATAAGGCAGCATCTATTTAATCATTTTAATAATGTTATTATCGCATACTGTTTAATGTATAACAACACTTAGGTGCAAATAGTATCTGTCCCTATTTATAAATATCATCTAACTACTATTTACACTTGTTTCAAAGAAAATACTGCTATTTTTACAGTGTAAATAAAATCTATTGCTATTTGCCAAAAAAGAAACCCTGCAGTCTTGCCTCACAAGCATCTGTGTGTTAAGTGCGGATCCTCATGTCTCCATTCTGTGTGTTTCTGCAGAACCAGGAAGCTGATGAATCATGGAGAGGCTGGTGTTTTGTGTGCTGGTGTTCGGCGCGCTGGTCAAGGCTCAGCATTGCCCTGGTCGCTGCATCTGTCAGACCATCTCACCCACGCTCACGCTCCTCTGTGCCAAGACTGGACTGCTGTTCGTGCCGCCCACCATCGACCGCAAGACCGTGGAGCTCCGGCTGACCGACAACTTCATCACGGCCGTCCGCAGGAAAGACTTCGTGAACATGACGAGCCTGGTGCATCTCACGCTGTCACGCAACACCATCAGCCAGATCGCTCCCCACGCCTTCGTGGGTTTGAAGTCCCTGAGAGCGTTGCACATGGACGGAAACCGGCTGACTGTCATTATCAGCGACCAGCTGAAGGGTTTGATCAACCTGAGACACCTTATACTGGGCAATAATCAGATTCACCACGTCGAGCTGTCCTCCTTCGACGAGTTCGTGTCCACCATCGAGGACTTGGATCTGTCCTACAATAACCTGAGGACGTTACCGTGGGAGGCGATCGCCAGGATGACCAACATCAACACGTTAACCCTGGACCACAATCTCATCGACCACATTGGCGTCGGGACCTTCACGCTCCTCACCAAGCTGGTGCGGCTGGATATGACGTCGAACCGTCTGCAGACGCTGCCTCCGGACACGCTGTTCCAGCACGCGCAAGTTCTGTCAGACCCCAAGATGTCCAGCTCCTCCAGGCTGACCGTGAGTTTCGGAGGAAACCCTCTCCACTGTAACTGCGAGTTGCTCTGGCTGCGTCGGCTGACTAGGGAGGATGATCTGGAGACCTGCGCTTCTCCGGATCAGCTGATGGACAAGTATTTCTGGTCCATCCAGGAGGAGGAGTTCATCTGCGAGCCGCCGCTCATCACCAAACACCAGGTCACCAAATCCTACGTCATGGAGGGTCAGGGTGTCACCCTGAAGTGCAAGGCCATGGGCGACCCAGATCCCGCCATACACTGGCGCTTTCCTGACGGCAAATTGGTGCACAACAATTCCCGCACCATCCTGTACGACAACGGCACCCTGGACATCCTGATCACCACGCTGAAGGACAGCGGCGCCTTCAACTGTGTGGCCTCCAACGCTGCTGGAATCGCCACGGCTGCCGTAGAGGTCAACATGATCCCGCTCCCGCTGTTCGTCAACAACACGGGTCACATGAGGGAGGCGGATCCGGGACTCTCGGACATCACCACATCCGCCAAATCCGGCAGCAACGACACCAAGACGCAGAACAAGAGGGTGGTGGTTGAAAACCTGACCGCCAACTCCGCCGTGATCCACTGGCCCTCCGAACGCCACATTCCTGGGATCCGAATGTATCAGATCCAGTACAACAGCACCATAGACGACACCCTCGTGTACAGGTACAAGACCTCATCTTTTATGAAACATAAAAACAGACGTGACTAATGAAATGGACAGCTGCTGAGATCTCCTATTGTGCCTTTAACTGAAGCACTTAACCTCAGGTTACGCCAATTAGTGAGCTGTCTAATCTATCAAGTCATTTTAGATTAAAGCTGAATCTCATTCAACCTGCTGTACAGGCAAAATCCAATAGAGCTAGACAGATAGAAAGACAGACAGAACAGATCTCTGATTATAGACATCATCATTTATCATAAAGATATTTAACTAAAAATGTTTTTATTATAATTAAAAATGATTGAGGATCTTAATAATAATATTTTTATTTTATTTTATACATATATATAACATAATTATTATAATGATCATATTAAATACAATACAATATGTATAATTTTTTCATTATAATTATTAAATTAATAATAATTTAGTTTATTTTGTATAACATTTAAAAATTGTAAGTAAAAAATAAAGAAACAATTAATATTATTATTATAATTTTTTTATATGTATCTGCTTTATGTATATATATAAAATATATAATGATGTAACTCATAAATAATTAAAATGTCAAAAATAAAGTAGTTTTTATAATTAGCTATTATTATTATTGTTATTTTTATATTTATGTATATTTATCTGCTTTATAAAAGTAACATATTATAATTATATATCTATATAACTAATTTGCTTTAATTTTGTTCTTTGTAATTTTAATTTTTTTTGTTAAAAAATATTATTTTGTTCACAGATCTCCATCAGTGAATTAAATTAGCCAATAGGCGACACTAAAACAGGAGTGCATTTACATAATAACAGGTTGTTTTAAGATCAACTGAATTATTGATAACCTCAAAGACTCTCAGTAGAGAAAGAAACCCGAAGGTGTGAAGGTCAGATGTGGAAAATGTTAAAAGCCCAGGTGTATATGTTGATATTAAACAAGTGGATGAATGGATGGACGGACGGACGGACGGACAGACAGACAGACAGACAGACAGACAGACAGACAGACAGAATGGATGGATGAATATGGATGGATTAATGAATGTGGATTGAATGAATGGATATAGAAGGATGGATGAATATGGATGGATAGATGGAAGGATGGATGGCTAGATGGCTGGATATGGAAGGGTGGATGGATGAATATGGATTTAATGAATGGATATGGATGGATGAATGGATGGATGGATGGATGGATGGATGGATGGATGGATGGAAGGATGGATGGAAGGATGAATAGACGTATGCATGGATGGATGGATATGGATGGATGAATATGGATTTTATGGATGGATGGATGGATGGATGGATGGAAGGAGAGATGAATGAATGGATATGGAAGGATGGATGGATGAATGGATTGATGAGTAAGGATGGGTGAATGAATACGGATGGATGGATGAATGTGGATTGATTGAATGGATATAGAATGATGGATTAATGGATGAATATGGATGGATATGGATGGATTGATGGAAGGATGGATGGATGGATGAATATGGATTGAATGAATGAATATGGAAGGAGAGATGAATGGATGGATGGATGAATGGATATGGAAGAATGGATGGATGAATATGGATGGATGGATGAATGTGGATTGAATGAATGGATATAGAAGGATGGATGAATATGGATGGATAGATGGAAGGATGGATGGCTAGATGGCTGGATGGATGGATGGATGGAAGGAGATATGAATGAATGGATATGGAAGGATGGATGGATGGATGGAAGGAGAGATGAATGAATGGATATGGAAGGATGGATGGATGAATGGATTGATGAGTATGGATGGGTGAATGAATACGGATGGATGGATGAATGTGGATTGATTGAATGAATGGATATAGAATGATGGATTAATGGATGAATATGGAAGGATATGGATGGATAGATGGAATGATGGATGGATGGATGAATATGGATTCAATGGATATGGAAGGAGAGATGAATGGATGGATGGATGAATGGATATGGAAGAATGGATGGATGAATATGGATGGATGAATGTGGATTGAATGAATGGATATAGAAGGATGGATGAATATGGGTGGATAGATGGAAGGATGGATGGCTAGATGGCTGGATATGGAAGGGTGGATGGATGAATATGGATGGATAGATGGAAGGATGGATGGCTAGATGGCTGGATATGGAAGGGTGGATGGATGAATATGGATGGATAGATGGAAGGATGGATGGCTAGATGGCTGGATATGGAAGGATGGATGGATGAAAATGGATTTAATGAATGGATAAGGATGGATGGATGGAGGGACTGATGGACAGATGGCTGGATATGGCTGGATTGATGGATGAATAGACGGATGGATGATATGGATGGATGAAAATGGATTTAATGAATGGATATGGATGGATGGATGGAAGGATGGATGAATGGATGTATGAATATGGATGGGTGAATGAATACGGATGGATGGATGAATGTGTATTGAATGAATGGATATGATGGATTAATGGATGAATATGGATGGAAATGGATGGATAGATGGAAGGATGGATGGATGGATGAATGGATATGGAAGGAGAGATGAATGGATGGATGAATGGATATGGAAGAATTGATGGATGGATGAATGGATGGATGAAAAAAATCTTAATTACTCCAAACATGTGACCAGTAGGTCTGTAGATGCCACAGACGGTCTATGTGATTCAGTGACTCTGATTCAGTGATTCAGTTACTTAGTGATTCTGTGACTCAGTGACTCTGTGATTCAGTGACTCAGTGATTCAGTGACTCTGTGATTCAGTGATTCAGTGATTCAGTGACTCTGTGATTCAGTGATTCAGTGACTCTGTGATTCAGTGACTCTGTGATTCAGTGATTCAGTGATTCAGTGACTCAGTGACTCAGTGATTCAGTGTTGTGTACTGTATTCACCCTCCTGCCTCTGACAGCAGACCTGCACTTGGCGCATGAGCCGACATAATGGAATTTAATGTCTGCGACGGCAGCACAGCTAGCGAGCGGTAAAACACTTCTGACATTTATTGCCGCTCGCAGAGCCTCACTGCAGGCAACAAGCGCATTACGCTAGAATGATCTGGAAGAATATGCATCTGCTGAGCGCCGCCGCGCTTTTAAACACAACACCTTTATCTTACTAAGTACCCAAAACACACAACAGAGCCGCATTAGGCCATCATTAGACGCTGACAAAGCTTCAAATTAAAATGGCTTTTCTCTTTCCGATAAAAATGGGAAAACATTGGGAATGTGAACAAGCAACTACTGATGGCTGCTTTCAAGGGCAAACGGTAATTTTCAGAGGAAGCCGTGAAATTGCCTCTGGTTTATTGCGACACGTTTGGCGTTAAACAGCTTTTGTGTTTGTGAGCCGAGGTGGGAGTGGGCAGTCGTGAGTCCACGCCGCTTCTGTGAACGAGATCTGAGGGGTGAAACAGACAACCAGAGCACATTTACATAATAACAGGTGGTGTAAAGATCAGCTGAATTATTGATAACCCCAAAGACTCTCAGTAGAGAAGCAAACTTTAGCCAACAATGAGGCGGATATCTCACCATGAGGTTTAAAGGTCAGGCGCAGTCCTTGTTGAAAGCCCAGATTAAACTGATATTGAACAGGCAGACGCAAATGTCCAGCGTCTACAAAATAATAACAAATGTCACGTCACCGACTAATAATGAGAAATCATATTTTGCATAAAAAAATTAAACCTATTTTGTGCATTATGACATTATTTTAAAAACAAAGTAAAAAAAAAAGCACAAAATTCTGGGTTATTTTTTAACCTAAGTGCTGGGTTCAGCCTGTTCGGTCGTGTTATTGGGTTATCTTTGTAATTTTTTACCCATGTGCTGGGTCAATCTGAAAAATGCTGGGTTATTTGATTTATTTTATTTTACCCAAATGCTGGGTTGGGTCATTTTGATCATTTTGACCCAGGTGCTGGGTAGTTTTTCTGTAACTCTGGTCTTTTTTGCTGTCAGTA
Organism: Gobio gobio; assembly: GCF_949357685.1. Taxonomy (NCBI): domain Eukaryota; kingdom Metazoa; phylum Chordata; class Actinopteri; order Cypriniformes; family Gobionidae; genus Gobio; species Gobio gobio. The sequence continues at coordinate 54,288,922 of NC_137114.1, forward strand.
CACATGATGAACCCCCTCACATATGTACCCAGCGCTGGGTCAGTGTAACCCAATGTTGGGTAGTCTGTGCCAAACCGGTTAGAACTGGATACTGGTCATTTTGTGTTCTGTTCTGAGAGAAAACTTCCTGAATTAAATTAAGATTTCTGTTACATTGCATTCCTATCACATTATTACTATAAAATTATACTATAACATAACATTATAATAACATTATTATTCCCAAAAAATTTTTTTTTGATTTTGAAGTTAAATATGAGCCGGGCAAATTTCTTGACCATTTTTTTTGTGAGATTCACAGTTAGATTTAAAAGATCAGACGATGTGAAGACAGCACCCTGCGTTGCTACTGTAAAATATGCGTTAATCGAGTCTCTAATTGCTCGTCAGTGTCTGATGAGAAGCTGGCCTGGGGACTGATGTAATTTCATCAGCATCTGTGTCAGAAGACATTAGGATAGTGTCCAGACACGGCCGAGACGGCCAGTGAGAAAACATGGGCCGACTGCAGTTCATTCCGATTCGGGAGACCTACACACTTCTAAAGCAGACGTCAGTTTCTTAGCTGGTAAAAAAAACATGCAAGCAAAAACAGTGCAGTGAGTGGATATTTGAACTGAGATTGATTTCCGTCTCTTGAACTGCCTCAGACTCACTCTAAATGGCATTCGCAGACGTCAAAGTCCAATTCCTCTGAAGATATCTTTATCTCCACATTTTGGGGAGATCAAACCGAAGAGTTGACTCGTGTCGATGCCTGAGTTGTTTACAAATTGAACATTCACTTAATGAAAAAAGCTTCTGCGACTAATCAGACTGAGCAAAATATACATGCGGTTATTGACATGCTTATTGGCATTAACTTTTTTGCTCACCAGCCACTGTCTTCAGTGACGAACAATAGTCTTTTATCTGACTGAAAGACACACAAATGCAAAACAATGCAGGTTCATTATGAAACGTTTGAACAAATGTAGGGCTCTCACTAACTATTATTTTGGTCATTGAGTCGTCGGGGGATTATTTTGTCGATTAATCGAGTAATCAGTTGATAATTTTTACTGATTCATCAAGTAATCAGTTGATTATTTGTGCACTTAATTGAGTACCCAACAGTTTATTTTTGATTAATTGAGTAGCCTGATTATTATTTTGACAATTAACCGAGTAATCAGTTATTTTCGGTGATTAATCGAGTGATCATTTGATTATTTGGTGGTTAATCGTGTATCGGTTGATTTTTTTTTTTTCAGATTGATTGAATAATCAGTCGATTATTTTAATATTTAATTGAGTAATCAGTTTATTATTTGGCAATTAATTGAGTAATTAGTGCACTTAATTGAGTACCTGGCCGTTTATTTGGTCGATTAATTGAGTAGCCTGATGATTATTTTGACAATTAACCAAGTAATCAGTTATTTGGGGTGATTAATCGAGTGATCATTTGATTATTTGGCGGTTAATCATGTATCGGTTGATTGTTTATCAGATTGGTTGAATAATCAGTCGATTAATTTAACATTTAATTGGCTAATCGGTTTATTATTTGGCGATTAATTGAGTAATCAGTTGATTGTTTTTGCACTTAATTGAGTAGCTGACAGCTTATTTGGTTGATTAATTGAGTAGTCTGATGATTATTTTGACAATTATTTGAGTAATCAGTTATTTGGGGTGATTAATCAAGTGATCACTTGATTATTTGGTGGTTAATCGTAGATCGGTTGATTGTTTTTCAGATTGATTGAGTAATCAGTCGATTATTTTAACTTTTGATTGAGTAATCTGTTTATTATTTGGCGATTAATCGAGTAATCAGTTGATTATTTTTGCACTTAATTGAGTACCCAACAGTTTATTTGGTCGATTAATTGAGTAGCCTGGCGATTATTTTGACAATTAACCGAGAAAACAGTTATTTGGGGTGATTTATCGAGTGATCATTGTTTTTGGCGATTAATCAAGTAATTAGGTGGTTATTTTGGAATTTAATGGAGTAACTAGTTGATTATTTTGCAGATAAGTTGAGTAATTAGTTGGGTTTATTTGTCGATTAATCGAGTGATAGGCTGATTGTTTTTCACTTTAATCAATTATGCAGTTGGTTATTTTGCAGATTAATCAAGTAATCAGTTGATCATTTTGGCAGTTAATCGAGTAATCTGTTGATTATTTTGATGGTTAATCAAGTAATCTGTTGATTATTTTGATGGTTAATTGAGTAATCTGTTGATTATTTTGATGGTTAATCGAGTAATCTGTTGATTATTTTGATGGTTAATCAAGTTATCTGTTGATTATTTTGATGGTTAATCGAGTAATCTGTTGATTATTTTGATGGTTAATCGAGTAATCTGTTGATTATTTTGATAATTAATCAAGTAATCTGTTGATTTTTTTGATGGTTAATCGAGTAATCTGTTGATTATTTTGATGGTTAATCGAGTAATCTGTTGATTATTTTGATGGTTAATCGAGTAATCTGTTGATTATTTTGATGGTTAATCAAGTTATCTGTTGATTATTTTGATGGTTAATCGAGTAATCTGTTGATTATTTTGATGGTTAATCGAGTAATCTGTTGATTATTTTGATGGTTAATCAAGTTATCTGTTGATTATTTTGATGGTTAATCGAGTAATCTGTTGATTTTTTTGATGGTTAATCGAGTAATCTGTTGATTATTTTGATGGTTAATCGAGTAATCTGTTGATTATTTTGATGGTTAATCGAGTAATCTGTTGATTATTTTGATGGTTAATCAATTTATCTGTTGATTATTTTGATGGTTAATCGAGTAATCTGTTGATTATTTTGATGGTTAATCAAGTAATCTGTTGATTATTTTGATGGTTAATCGAGTAATCTGTTGATTATTTTGATGGTTAATCGAGTAATCTGTTGATAATTTTGATGGTTAATCAAGTTATCTGTTGATTATTTTGATGGTTAATCGAGTAATCTGTTGATTATTTTGATGGTTAAGCGAGTAATCTGTTGATTATTTTGATGGTTAAGCGAGTAATCTGTTGATTATTTTGATGGTTAATCGAGTAATCTGTTGATTATTTTGATGGTTAATCCAGTTATCTGTTGATTATTTTGATGGTTAATCGAGTAATCTGTTGATTATTTTGATGGTTAATCGAGTAATCTGTTGATTATTTTGATGGTTAATCCAGTTATCTGTTGATTATTTTGATGGTTAATCGAGTAATCTGTTGATTATTTTGATGGTTAATCCAGTAATCTGTTGATTATTTTGATGGTTAATCGAGTAATCTGTGGTTAATCGAGTAATCTGTTGATTATTTTGATGGTTAATCGAGTTATCTGTTGATTATTTTGATGGTTAATCGAGTATTCTGTTGATTATTTTGATGGTTAATCGAGTAATCTGTTGATTATTTTGATGGTTAATCGAGTTATCTGTTGATTATTTTAATGGTTAATCAAGTAATCTGTTGATTATTTTGATGGTTAATCGAGTAATCTGTTGATTATTTTGATGGTTAATCGAGTAGTCCGTAGATTATTTTAATGGTTAATCGAGTAGTCTGTAGATTATTTTAACGATTAATCCAGTAATCTGTTGATTATTTTGATGGTTAATCGAGTAGTCTGTAGATTATTTTAATGGTTAATCGAGTAGTCTGTAGATTATTTTGACAATTAATCAAGTAATTGGATACTAGTTTTCATGGTAATAAAAATAGACCTAAGTGAACAATAGCCAAACTCGCAGTTTAAGCAGAGAAGGGGTTTGTTAACTGAGCTGCTGAGACGCTCCAGGCATGTATATGATAACAGTGCAACACTTCACTATGAAACACAAAGTGTGTCAGACTTTATATGCGTTCCCAAATGCACATTATTGGAAACCCAAACAGAGTTCATGCAGCGCAGCATTTACTGTGAACGGAGCTTATGTAAATATAAGATTCAACCCGCCAAATTGGCTAGCAGGAGTGACTGTTACATCCCACTGCTAATGTCAAGCCCTGTATATACATTAACTCTTTCCCAGTGTTTCACTGAATATATCCCTAAATGCATTGGTTATCTGTCACTAGAGGGTCATGGGAGCTGTAGTCAACAACAATGTGAAAAACCTGCAGACTGATCTGGAAATGGTTGATTCCTTTCAGCTGTTAGCCGGAGTGGACATGCTAAGTAAATGTCAGCAGGACGAGGAGACACCTGTTAGAGTACATATTTATCAGGAGAATCTCAATATTAGCAGGGTATCAGGCAGCAGAGACATTTGTTTACTGAGGCTCGATGTAGGAGGACATTAATACAGTCGGTAAACCTTGAGCAATAGACAAGCGGGTGTTTGCACAGAACGAGAGATAGCTACGCGGCGCTTTAGCTAAGTCAGTGGTTATCAACAAGCGGCTGTGGAAAACAAATCCCAAAAAAAAAGAGTTTCTGGTCTGTTCTGATTCAGTCACCAGGGAACAACTTTGAAAGACAGTTGTGTCCAATCAAACTCGATAGTATTATGGCACAAATATAAACATGATAACATGGGTTGTTATTATTATTTCAATATAAAATCAAATTAATATTTATGTTATCATTAATATTAGTGAACCTGGTGTTTTAGGTTGTGTTTGATCTTTGAGCAACACTAAAGGTTGAATATATATAAATGTAAAATCTGATTGGCTGAGAGCCTTTTCCAGCCTTGAAATATTCCACTAATATCACACGGAAACCGTTTCACAATTTTTATCACTCCGCTAGTTTCTGCCGGATCTATACAGCCAGCATTTCTCACTGCAAGCGTCAATGGTGGAGGAACAAACCTACTATAATAATACAAATACTACTGTTATTGTGTCACGGAATGGAGTTTTAAGAGTTTGTTTAGGTGAGACTGTAGTTGTTTGGACCTCAAACATGCGATTTACATAGAAACATAGCACCTTTGTGAAATGTTTTAGCTGTTTTCAGAGATGAGTGTTGAACGGGCGCTGACGGCCTGGAGCTCACATGTGCCCGCCGAGAACAGCTTTATCTCGGCACGGTCCCGAATTTGCCGGCTCTTATACTTGTTAAACATGAGAAATAATTAATTTTGGATATATTAAACAGGCAATCTTTGGTCTAATCTATTTCATAACTTCATAGCTTATTCAACTTAAATCCTGAACTAACAAGAGCACTTTTTTTGTGCTTTTCACTGAATTTGTTTGCTTATGTTTATTTATTTACTAATATTGTTCATTTTAGTATTAATAATATTTAATTAATTCATTTTGTCTTCAGTGAAAGTTATATGATAACAAAATATGTTTTTTAAAGACACTCCGTTGTGGTTTCTGATTTATTTACACACGTGTGCTGTCGAACTTTTGTATAAACACAATATAACACTCATAGTCGTCGATATGACTATAATTAATATTTGCAGATGTTAGTTGAACAATAAATAATTTGGGTGCTGTGTTTGGTTCCACTTGAGAACCACCGAGCTAAACTTAGCAGTTATTAAATTCATACCAGCACTCATAAAACCTTCTAAACAGGAATATAAAAGTGTTTTTGTTTGAATCTGATCATGAGGTGAGCGATAGTCAGGTCACTGTTCTCTTCTCATACCCATAATTCTCCTGTCCTGCTCGCTCTGTCGCTCAGGGAGGTCTCTATCAATGAATGTCCATCTCATCTTCCCCACCTCTTAGCCTCTGACCTGTCACTGAAAGCACATCGCTAGTGATGACAGACCGCTTTGACCCCCGTGACCCCCGGGACAATCTCATGCATCATCAGTCCCGTTTCAGAGCAGCCAATCAGAGAGCAGCGCAGAAGCACGGCCGGCTGGGATCTGAGGTGAACGGAGGTGTAAATCCAACGAGACATTTCATTTAGAGCGTGCTGTTTAAGTCTCGCCCCGGCTCTGATCCCGAACCGAGGAGCTGAGGAAATACTAGCGCTCATCAGCTCGACAGAACCGCTCCAGATGATGAAAGCCGAAGAGCTCATAACGCAAGTTAGAGTGGCTCATTCTCACACGTCAAATATTGATCTGCAAACCATTTTGAAACATAGAAGCCTGAAGCATGCAAACACACACTCTCCGTTCAGCTGAATCTAACTGAGTTGTAACTAACTCTGTTTGTCAGCGGTGTGACAGTATCGCAGTGACGGGCCGATTAGCGCTGTAGCGTCACAAAACGCTGCTCTGCTGTTTTTGTAAGATTGGGTGTCATTCATGAACCCGTTTCTGTGTAAATCATTTGTAAATCCAATTTGCAATGTAATGGTTTTATGAATGATTCACACAGAAATTCATTCTGCTCATGTTTGATGAAACCTTTGTTTTGCACACGTAAAAATGTCTCTCTCTCTCTCTCTCTCTCTCTCTCTCTCTATCTCTCTCACACACACACACACACACACACACACACACACACACTCACACATGTTTGTTTTTGTGAAATGTGAGGACATTCCATAGGCGTAATGGTTTTTATACCGTACAAACCGTATTTTCTATTCCCTTACACTGCCCCTAAACCTAGCCCTCACAGGAGACTGTGCAGTTCACTTTCTGTGAAAAAAACCTCATTCTGTGTAATTTATAAGCATTTTGAAAAGTGAGGACATGGGGAACGTCCTCATATTTCACCCTCTTTTTGTAATACCTGTGTCATACCCATGTCATTATACACATTTGTGTCCTGATATTTCACGAAAACATGCCCACACACAAACACACACTCACACACACACACACACACACACACACACACACACACACACACACACACACACACACACACACACACACACACACACACACACACACACACACACACACACACACACACACACACACACACACACACACACACACACACAAACACACACATGTTTGTTTTTGTGAAATGTGAGGACATTCCATAGGCGTAATGGTTTTTATACCGTACAAACCGTATTTTCTATCCCATTACACTGCCCCTAAACCTACCCATCACACACACACACACACACACACACACACACACACACACACACACTGCCCCTGCCCCTAAACCTACCCATCACACACACACACTGCCCCTGCCCCTAAACCTACCCATCACACACACACACACACATACACACACACACTCACACACACTCACACACACACACACACACTTCATTTGTAATATTTTTTTCATGTTTGTCATTTTGTTTTTTATATTCTAAAATAGTTTACTTTTTAATTTTTCTGTGAGTTAGTAATTGTATTACTTAAACTAAATTTTATTTTAGTTTGTGGTGAAAACAACAATTCAAAGTTTTGATTTAGTTTTTCATATAATATTAATATTTTAGTTTTTATGTTAATAATAATTAATATTTTAAATTTGCTTATATTTTTATATTTTCCATTTCATTTGAATTTTATTACATATTTAGTCATTTTGATATATTTCTGTTTCCTTTTATATATATATATATATATATATATATATATATATATATATATATATATATATATATATATATATATATATATATATATATATATATATATAGCATTATCTTATTATATTTGTATTATTATCGCTCTCTCTCTCAAATGAAGCATTAGGAAGTGTGATTCACTATAGTGAATCAGTTCATTCGGGTGGTGTTCTTTCAAGTGAACAGGTTCAAAACAACGATTCACTGATTCATTGTGCATAATGTAATGTTTTTGTTACATCTATTACTGTAGTTGACTCCTGCGGTGTTCTCTGGTGTTTCTCTGTGCAGGATGATTCCCTCGGCGAGTAAGACGTTTAAGATCAACGATCTGGCGGCGGGACGAGAGTACGAGCTGTGCGTGTTGGCCGTGTACGACGACGGCATCACGTCTCTAACGGCCACGCGTGTGGTGGGCTGCGTTCAGTTCCACACGGCGGCGGAGGCGGGACATTGCCGCTTCGTCCCCAGTCAGTTCCTCGGCGGGACCATGATCATCATCATCGGCGGGATCATCGTGGCGTCCGTCCTCGTCTTCATCATCATCCTCATGATCCGATACAAGGCTTACAGCGGGGCCGACGCGGCGAAGGCCAAAGCGCAAGGGGACGCCGGTGTGCACATGCATTCGCAGACGAACGGGAGCCGAGCGGGACGTTCCGGCTCGAAGCAGCAGGCGCAGCACAGCGAGGAGCGTCCCGAGTCGCCCTCCGGGAAGGACTGCAAGGCGCTGGTGCTCCTGAAGATGGACGAGACTCAGGAGGAGCTGAAGGTCGAGCTGCCGCCGCTCTGCTCGGAGAAAGCGCCGCCGTCCCGGAGGGCCAGTGTGTGCGGGCCGCCCTCCGACGACACGCAGACGGACAGCAGCCTCACGGGCTCCACCATGTCCCTGTGCCTGATCGGGTCCGGCCCCGGCCCGGCCGAACCCCTGCGGAAGGGGCCGCTGGCCAACATGGGACTCCTGCCGAGCGAACTGGCCCGGACTCGGCATCGCTTCTCCTTCGACGGAGACTATGCTCTATTCCAGAGCCACAGTTACCCTCGACGGGCTCGAACCCGCAGACACAAATCCACCACCCAGCTGAACACGGACGCGTCGCCGCCCTGCAGTCGGAGGGTGACGTTCAGCAGCACAGAGTGGATGTTGGAGAGTACGGTGTGACGGACTGAAGCGCGCGCATGTGCAGACTTTAACGGCACACACACATTTGGACATGTCTAGCTATTGACCGTAGCACACGGTCTGATACGCGACACGGTAGCTCTGCTCCGAAACCTAGTGAGCGATTCGTCCTGGATGAAATGTGTAGGCCGCATTAAATTGATCAAAAGTGACAGTAAAGACATTTATAATGTGCTAAAAATATTAAAACATGATAAAAACTAGTCAAAATGTGCAAGCATCATGCTAAAACATGCTAAATCATGTTAGCTATGTGTTAAAACATGCCAAGAAAATGCTAAAAACTAGGGCTGGGAATTGACAAAAATTTCACAATTCGATTCGATTTCAATTCACAAGCTTTCGATTCGATTCGATTTTCGGTTCGATTCAATTCAATATCGATTACATTAGATCTATATCAGGTATAATACATGGCCAATTTTCTCAAGGAAAACAAATCTCTAAACTAATGTTGTAAACTATGGGAGTCAGTTGTACTACATTAGCCTACTAATATTGAAGGTAAAAAGTTAACTGATTTGTATATAAACACTTAAATTACATTAAATTATGTTTTTTTATAAAATAATAATAAAGTTATAATATTAACTTTACAATTACATAATCATATTTCTATTTTTTTAAATAAATATTATAATGTGCTACAAATATTAAAACATGATAAAAACATGCTAAATCACGTTAGCTTCACCTAGCTGTGTGTTAAAACATGCCAAGAAATGCTAAAAACATGCTAGCATCTAGTGAACACATCCCCTAACATCTAGTGAAACATGCTATCATCATGTTAATTACATGTTAACCATGTTACCATAATGCTAGGAGTATTAGCATAAAAAGGTGTGAAACATAGCACCATGCGAACAACTGAAAAAATACTATAGTATATTATAGTAAAATTACAGTAAAAATACTCTAGTAAATACTATAGTGTTTTTGAACCATACTATAGTAAAGATACTACAGTAAACTGTAGTATATTGTAGTATATTATAGTATTTACTACACTTTGCTAATTTACTGTAGAATATTTACTATAGTACGGTTCAAAAACACTATAGTATTTACTAGAGTAATTTTACTATAATATACTATAGTATTTTTTCTGTTAGCATTGCCTAGCAACATGATAAAAGCAGTGTTAACAAATGCTATCAACATGTGTGTAAAACATGCTAGCATTATACTAATGACATTTTAACTGTGTCAACATAATGCTAAGCTTATTAGCATAAAAAGGTTGAAAACATGTTAATCGTGTTAGCATTGTGATAACATTCTAAATCAGGTTTGCTTCGTCTAGCTATGTGTTAAAAGATGCCAAGAAAATGCTAAAAACATGCTAGCATCTAGTGAACACATTGATTGATTGATTGAAGTTTATTTCGAGCAACAAAAAATAAAAATAAAAAATATATATAATTAAATACAGTATATATATATATATATATATATATATATATATATATATATATATATATATATATATATATATATATATATATATATATATAATGTGCTAAAAATATTAAAACATGATAAAAACTAGTCTATATGTGCTAGCATTATGCTAACAAATGTTAAATCATGTTAGCTTCACCTAGCTATGTGTTAAAACATGCCAAGAAAATGCTAAAAACATCACCTTCACATCCCCTAACATCTAGTGAAACATGCTAGCATCATGTTAATTACATGTTAACCATGTTACCATAATGCTAAGAGTTTTACCATAAAAAGGTTAGAAACATAGCACCATGCGCACAACATTCAAAATCATGTTAGCATTGCCTAGCAGCATGATAAAAGCAGTGTTAACAAATGTTATCAACATGTGTGTAAAACATATTAGCATTATACTAATGACATGTTAACTGTGTCTACATAATGCTAAGCTTATTAGCATCAAAAGGTTGGAAACACATTAATCGTGTTAGCGTCATGATAACAACATTCTAAATCAGGTTTGCTTCATCTCGCTATGTGTTAAAACATGCCAAGAAAATGCTAAAAACATGCTAGCATCATGCTAATGACATGTTAACCATGTTCACCATAATGTTAAACTTATTAGCATTTGATAAAAAAGGTTAGAAACACGTTAATTGTGTTGAGCTAACTGCATTCTAAATCATTATAACATTGCCTAGCTACATGACAAAACATGTTAAATAGTGAAGCGTTTAACATGCTAGCATTATGCTAATGATGTGTTTACTCGGTCACCATAATGCTAAATGTATTAACGTCTTGTTAAAAAAGGTTATAAACATGTTAATCATGCTAACATAATGCTAACAACATGCTAATCATTTTAATATGATGCTAGCAACATTTAAAAGACATTTATAATGAACAAATAAATGTTCTTTTGAACTTTCTATTCATCAAAGAATTGAAAAAATTCCACAAAAATATGAAGCTGTTTTCAACACTGATAATAATCATACATGTTTGTTGAGCATTAAATCATCATATTAGAATGATTTGTGAAGGATCATGTGACACTGAAGACTGGAGGAATGATGATAAATTCAGCTTTGATCACAGGAATAAATTACACTTTACTATATATTCACATAGAAAACAGCTGATTTACATTATAATAATATTTCAAAATTTTTACTGTATTTTTGATCAAATTAATGCAGCTTTGGTGAGCAAAAGAGACCCCCAATCGTTCAGACCCAAACTTCTGAACGCTAGTTTATATGTATCATTCCAGTGGTTCTCAAGTGGTTTTACATTACATTTTACTTTAAAAGCGGTGACTCAGGATTTGATTTTTTTTCATGTACCAACATTTTGAATCATACAAAATTATATTTTAATTATTTCATGTTCTTAATAAGTCACTACTAATGTATTTAATGTCTTCTGGGCTGCATTTCATTTTACGTTATGCATTGTTATTAGAGGAACTTGATGCAAAATCATGTTAGCATTGCCTAGCTACGTGCTAAGAAATGCTAAAAGAAAGAAAAAGCATTTAAATATGCTAGCATCATGCTAATGATGTTTACTGTGCTAGTGTAATGCTAAACGTATTAGTGTCTTGCTAAAAAAAGGTTAGAAACATGTTAATTGTGTTAGCCTAATGCTATTATTGTTATATTTTCCGTTTTCCTTAAAGGTGCAGTGTGTAAATATTAGCGGCGTAGCGGTGAGGTTGTGAATTGCAATCCCCCACAGAGGACAAAGATGTCATCGTCTGAGACAGCAGAGAATGACTAGCGCTCTGTTGAGAAGTTTGTCCGTTTAGGGCTACTGTAGAAATATGGCGACGCAAAATGGCGACAAAGCACCATTTGAGAACCACTGTGCTGTTATTTAGCAAAATGCTAATGTTTGAATGAGTCTGTGAGCGGAGTGAATGCCACGGAGTCGAGTGTTTCGAATCAGTCCGGTTGTGTATGCTTTAGAAGGCAGCTCCCTATGTAGACGGCTCACTAGGGTTTGGACGGAGCCCGTGTCGAGTGTCATATTTGAGAGCACAGTCTGACCTTGTCCTGCCTCCTCCTGCGGTCCTAAAGAGAGTCGGTTACCATGCCCTTTTCCGTAACGCAGCGGTGCCTTATCTAACACACCGGCCATCGGAGGATGCTGCTAGCTGTGGTCACAAACACTAGGGAAATCTTGCAGTCTGTCTCTTTTGTTAGTCTTTTTGTTTACTATGTGATGCCAAGGGTGCAGAAAGGAGGAGGACCTGACTGAATTTGTCCAAAAAACGCGGTGATGAACATCCAGGTGAGCGCTGTGTGTGAATGTGTATGTCCAATACTTTTCAAAGACTTTTGCACAGAAGACACGAGATATATACGGATACGTATCGCACCAGTCTATACAACAATAACGAATAAAAAAATAGATCTATACAAATAACGTTTGCTCTTTCGGGAAGAACGGACCGGGTTTTCTATGAGGACGATTCGCAGCGGGATGGACTGTTTCTAAACCGGTCTGGTGCTGATGTGACTGTATCCTAAAAAACGGTTTTGTATCTGGCTGGTCTAGATAAAAAAATAACTGCAATTACAAAAAAAAAAAAAAGAAACTAAGAAAAAGACATGACCAATAACGACAGCAACGACAAATACATATATAAGTATATTAAAATCTCTCGGTGTATGTGTTCTAAATATGTAAGTCATAAGTGACATGGCTTTTTACGAAACATTTGGCGTGTTGGCGTATGGTTTTTACATTAAAAACCACCGTCACCGCGCATCCCCACGTTTAACGCTAAAGTTTGGAGCATTTATGCCTCACGAAAGGGGATTAAATTTTTTGTGTGGGTTGACTGTACGAGGTGTTTGTGTCTTTTGTTCTTGCAGTTTTCAATCATTGCACATTTTCTTCACACGCATGCAGAATGTGACCGTAATGATGGGATGCGGCAAGCGACGAAGCTACCAAAAATACCACATCTAATTATGCTCTCGTGATGATATCAACTGGAAAAGGTGTTTTTTTGTTTATTTATTTTTATTTTTTATACCAACACATTTGTGTTTGCTAAAGTGGTGCAAAATGCATAATATCCTTTGTGGCCCGTGCTGGCAAAATGAGTCGCAATGAGCACATTTAAAAAAATGAGTTATTTTTACATTCTCTATTAAAAAACCTTAAAAATGGTGTATTTGTTTGTAGTCGATAGAGTTAATTTTGAGAAAAATCTAGTTTTCTGAAGGTTCCAAAACAAAATCACCTTAAAATACCAAATTTGGCACACATCAAGCCAAAACACACATCTATAGGAAAAAATATATATTCAACTTTGTTCCCATTATACCACAGTTGTTTGATTAACATTGAGACAGACGGTCTATATATTGAGACCTACTGTAACGCACAGATCTAATATAATGTCACACATTACCTGGACGTCGCCAAATGGACAAATTACACTAAAGGGGTCCCTGTGCGCCGAAGGGTCCTGTCCAAGCATCAATATGTGACTAGTTGAGAGTGAGAACATGCTGAGCTAACAGAAGCTACGTTTACTTTATATGTTTTTGGGATTGACACTTACACTTTCTTACAGGTGTGTGTCTCGCAGGGTGCGCTCGTGCCATGTCGTAAATACGAAATTTTAAGCATTCGCATCCTCGTAGAGCTCGTAATTACAACTTGTAAGCTGGGAATTTTCTGAGAGCTCCTACTTGTACCATGTGACCCCTGCCGATTCATTTAGGCGCTGAAAATAGAAGAGAAATTGAATGGGGCATCAGTTTACCGTCAATAATGTCCAGTGTAGACAGCATCACGGATTATAATGAGTTCTGTTTGCTTTAGGAGCGTCTGGTATTAATCCTTCAGTAAACCAATCCAGCCCTGATCTTACACTCTCATTTCTGCCGATGTTATTTAATTATTATTATTTCAGTATAAGGGCCTGTTCACATGTCGCATCTTTTGTGCGTTCAAGTTTGACAATGTGCGTCTACGCCGCGGCGAGATGAAAAAGGCAGCGGCTATTTGCACTAAGTGTAAATAGCAACTAGATTATATTTACATGACATTAATCTAGCATTTTTTTTTAGCGATGGACTCTATTTACACTAAGTTCAAATAGCAATAGATTGTATTTACACTAAAATTGCAGTATTTTTTGCAATAAGTGTAAATAGTAGTGTTGTTGTACATTAAACGGTATGCAATAATAGCAGTTTAAAGAGTGTGAATGATTATATTTATTAAAATTATATATGGATGCTGCCTTGTTGGGACAATAAACACCTAACCCTAAACACTTTATCATTAAAAACGTTAGACACTTTATTTTCACTTTTCGAATATTTTATAAATTTTTATTGAAAATAAATGCCTTTCTGATCTAATATGTGATGGGGAAAAGGAGTAGAGTGATTTCAGCAAAAGGCAGATTCGAACTTGGGTCGATTTGCGTCAAAACTTTCTGCGACACGCCTTACAATCCAGCATCTTCCGTAATTTTGTCCGGTCCAATCTGACGTCAGTGGGCGGAGTTAGTGTAAATAGCCTCTGCCAACAAGGCGTAAGTGTAAATAGACACTCCGAATTAAAAAATCCCAGATTTTCAGAATGCAAGTGCACTACAGGTCATGTGACAAGAACCAACCAATCAGCTTCACCCTTTCTGTAACAACAAGCCAAGTTGGAGTTGCTCATATCTATACAGGGATACCAAGAGCTGTACAATTTGGCAAGTAAATCTAGAATCAGAGCTACTGCAAGGAAATCAGTGCTGGAAATCCATGCTGAAACTTCCTCATCATCATGGAGAACACAACTATTCTTTTTTTCTGCAAAACGCATCAAAATTAAGTGATTGTATGCTCACAACAGGAAATAATATCTACCAACGAGGTAAGAAAAACAACTTGTTTTCCTTAAAAAATAAGTTATAAATATTATTGTCATTTTTTAAGCATAAAGTGATGATTTATTTCCAGTAAACAAGACTTAATATCTTCAGTCGTTTTGCTTCGCCAGTAAATGTGTCTTGATTTAATAATGTTTAGATATTTGTGCTGGAAAACAAGACAGAAACACAGAGGAAGAACATAATTTTTTTGCGGTGCATTTGAGATTGATGTGATCAAAAGATGTCTAACATGACATTTAGAACATTATCTGCTAGGAAAATAAGTGTTTGGAACAAAGAAAGTGACAAAACTATTACAATTAAATGATGCAATGAAACCTAGTGCAAATAAACAAGTTTGCACAAGTGTGTATGTATTTATGTGTGTATATATACACTAAAAGTTACCAAAAGTTTTGGGACGCCTGCCTTTACATGCACATGAACATCTCATTCTTAATCCGTAGGGTTTAATATGGAGTCGGCCCACCCTTTGGTGGGAAGGCTTTCCTCAGGTTTAGGAGTGTGTTTATGGGGATTCTTCTAGAGGTCAGGCACTGATGTTGGACGAGAAGGCCTGGCTCTCAGTCTCCGCTCTAATTCATCCCAAAGGTGTTCGATCGGGTTGAGGTCAGGACTCAAGTTCCTCCACACCAAACTCGCTCATCCATGTCTTTATGGAGCGACGCTTTGTGCACTGGTCAGTCATGTTGGGACAGGAAGGGGCCGTCCACAAACTGTTCCCACAAAGTTGGGAGCATGAAATTGTCCAAAATGTCTTGGTATGATTTTATACACCTTTATACCATGGAAGTGATTGGAACACCTGAATTCAATGATTTGGAGGGGTTTCCCAATACTTTTGGAAATATAGTATATATATTGTCTGGCTATCACCATCTTTTAAGATTGAACATTAGTCTGGGGAGTCTGCTCAGTAGGTTCTTCTGCACAAGAGGTGTGATCAACGGGCATAGTTCAAATTACTCTGTATGCAATTGGATAGTCCTTCAACCAATCAGACCAGCGATCCATTGCTTCTCTATCCATCATTGTGTTAAACCAGCCAATAGCGCGGCAGGTGGATAAGCCGGTTTGTGATTGGTCCCCGCAAATTTGTAACAGAAGCAGGATAGACAAATGTACAGGTTTCAGGCCAATCGCCGGCAGATCGGGCTGGGTTTACCCAGTCTAGTATATATACACTCATATGTATGTGTGTGCGTCTGTGTGTGTGTGTGTGAGAGAAATCTTTTTTCCCACAGCTCAGATTTGTTATGACTTTTGTACCTCCTCCTTCTGTGTTCTGCATTGCTGAATGTTTGAAGATTACGGAATCCTCTTGGAATCTTCTGAAAGAGGGTTAAAATGTTACCAGAGCATCATTTCTGTTACAGTCTGTTTAATATTCCCCCCTTGTTTGTGCGTCCAGAACTTAACTGAGATGTTTTCTAGGAATCCAGTTGCTAATTGTAGTTTCATTCCCTGCAGCAACAGACCGAATGAGAGTTTCCTCTATTAGAGTTTCCTCCAGCAGACAGTGATGGATCAGCAGGCGCAGATCTACCAGCAAAAGATCCCAACATGCAGTGTGAGACATGAACGCAATTTCCAAATCCATTAACATGTTAATGGTTCTTTTGACAGTTACGTCCCTAATTATCCTTTGATTGCACTAAAAAGGCAACTCGAAATTGAACCATTTGTTTATTAAAGAGATTCATTTATCACGCTGAGAGTATTCAATGAGCTCTTCAAATGTGTTCAAATCTGCATCGTCTTTTAATAGTTCAGATGCAGCGAGAACAATTCCATTAGTTGACAGAAACGCTTCATTTTTAAAACGTTTTTACAAATTATGAATAATTATGAACAATGAAAAATGATTGCCACTATTAGAGTAAGAAATATGAAAGCAACATTAACTGCAGAATAGGTAGATGCGATAAGTGTAAATAGCTACAGATATACTGTAGCATCTTGTTTGCGTGAAGTTCAAGACGTTAGATGCCAGGCAAATCAAAGTGATATCTTGTTTAATCATGCCCTCTGACCAGTATTTTAGTTTTATTATAGGTTCTTTATATATATATATATTATGCTTTTGTTTTTATATTCTTAGTTTGATCGGATGCATTGAAATCATTATGAATATCATGCACTGATGAAGTATACACAATATGAGCAGGAATGGATTTGGATTCATTGTGTGTGTGTGTGTGTGTGTGTGCGTGTGTGTGTGTGTGTGTGTGTGTGCGTGCTCATTCTTTAGGTTTCATTGAAGCGCAGTGATATGAACTGAAGAGTGAGATTATCTGGTGTGTGTTAAATCTGTTGTCCGGCGGCACAATATGACTAACACTTCCTGACACTTCATGCCTCACAGCGGTAAAGGTCAAGTGGGAGGCATTTTACCGTATTTAGGCATCTCATTTCCCCCCCAGACTGAGATGCATCCCGACCAAGCGTCAACCTTTGTTTCTCTTGAAGCCAATATGGAAGTGACTTAAACTGCAGTTCATGGACTGGCCACTAGAGGCAGACTCCAGAAGGAGTAGAATCTCATTGAGCTCATGTTAAAATGCCCAACTTTACAGCAGAAGAACACATGTTTACAGTCTGGGACAAATTTAATTATATAAAGCCTTAAAGTTCTGCTCCGCCCACGTCCCGCCTCTTTGCCCATGGTCTGTTATCCGAGAGTGACTTGCGATGACGCGCTGACAAGATGGCGGCGGCCAGCTCGACCCTACTTTATGCTTCAGAACTGCTCTTCAGAATCCTATGAGTGACGTCACGGACACTACGTCCATCTTTTTTTACAGTCTATGACCGCGATGCAACAGAGTGTGACGTGTGACAGTTTTTAAAGGAGAGAAGATACTGAAAGCCTGGTCAGAGTTATTGGCACCCGTGGTAAATATAATCAAAGATGGCTGTGAAAATAAATCTGCATTGTTTATCCTTTTGATCTTTAATTCCAAAAATTAGCAAAACTCTAAACCTTTCATTGAGGTACAACAATTGAAAGTCGGGGGGAAATCACATTATGAAATAAATGTTTTTCTCCAATGCATGTTGGCCACAATTATTGGTACCCCTATACATTCTTGAAATTGTCTAGCTATGACATCTTGTTTCACAGGAGTATAAATATGAGGAAACACAAAGGCCAAATTCCCTTAATAATTCATCACAATGAGTAAAACCAAAGAATATAGTTCTGATGTGCAGCGAAAGAGGCTTCACAAAATAGAAAGTGGCTGTTGGAAAATAGCTAAAGCATTGAAAATCCCCATTTCCACCATCAGGGCAATAATTAAGAAGTTAAATCTGCCTAGAAGAGGACGTGTGTGTTTATCGTCCTAATGCACGGTGAGGAGGAGCATTTGAGTGGCCAAAGACTCTCCAAGGATCACAGATGGAGAATTGCATAGATTAGTTTAGCCTTGGAGTTAGAAAGACAAAAAATAAAAAATGGGTTTGAGGGTTTCAAGAAAAATCCTCCCCGCTCATCTAAAAACAAACTCCAGAATATTCAGTTGTCAGACTCGACTGGAACTTCAAACGGGACCTGGTTGGTCAGATGAAACAAAAACAACAAAAACAATTGTTTTTTGGCAGCAAACCCACCAGATGTGTTTGGTGCAAACAGGAATAAAAAGTCCCCCATGACAATGGTTAAATACACCGCTGGATCTTGAATGTTGTGGGCCGATTTTTTTGTTGGAGGTCCTGGACTTCTTCTACAGATACATGGTTTCATGGATTGAATACAGTTGTATAGCAAATACAGATACAAAATCAAACCTGACGGCCTCTGCTAGAAATCTTATAATGGGCCGTGGTTGGATATTCCATCAGGACAACGATCCAAAACTAACATCAAAATCAACACTCAAATGTGCCACTGAGCACAAAATGAAGCTTCTGCCATGGCCGTCCCAGTCCCTGACCTGAACCCTATAGAAAACTGAAGAGAAGAGCTGGGAATCTGAAGGATCTGGAGAGATTCTGTATGGAGGAATGGTCTCTGATCTCCAAACTCATCAGGCATTACAGGAGAAGACTAAAAGGATGCCCTTAATTGGGACCAACATGTAATGGAGAAAAAACATTTATTTCATAAAAGAGATTTTCCCTCCCATTTTCAATTCTTCTACTTCAATGAAAATTTAGATTTTTGTGAATTTTTTGATCAAAAGATCAAAAAGATAAACAGTGCAGATTTATTTTCACAGGCTTCTTTGTTCATATTTACTAAGGGTGTCTGATCAGGACTGTATGTGCGCGGGAAGCCGGAGAAAGAAACGACTCGTGAGCTACCGCAAAATATAATGATTTAATAATAACTGCACGCCGAAGTAACTGAAGATCTGAAGCGGTGTGTGTGTGTGGAAGTTGGAAAAATGGATACCAGAACGAGACAGAATCTGAAAAATCAGCCCTTTCGTATGGGCTTTTATGTGTGGGAACAGGACAAAACGTGAAAGGATGGGAGCGAGATACAATCTTGCGGGAACAGAATGGAAAAATCCATCAGGATGCATCTCATGCAGTTCCAAAACGTAGTGAGCTGCCTTCCTAGGCATCATAGACTGTTTCTGCACCTCAACAGTGTTTGAAAATTATGAATTATTATACATGTGAGTATGATTTCTGAGATATTTAGCTCAGATTATATAATTTAATTTACATCGTATTTTATTGATGTGGGTAAATCTCACAAAACCAGTCGAGAACTTGTGCAGGTCATATTTCAGTAAGAAAAAGTAAAAATATTAAATATTCTGTTTGAATGTGCATATAAACAGAGGTTTACAGCATTGTGAATGCCGCTTGATAATTTCTGCAGTGTGTGTGTATGTGTGTGTGTGTGTCAGCAGCACTCACTACACACACTCGCACACAAAGCCTGTAATCATCAGAGAGCTGCAGTGAATGTAAATTTTCCCTACATGCTTGTAGCTCTTTCTTTTCAAGTCTTCGTTCTTGTTGTTTCACTGCCGCTCGTCTTTTGACAGCATAATCTGACAGCACAGTGTCAACAGACGCGCGTTAATTTCCTTACAAACCACTAACTAACTCATTTCAGATGGGAAAATGTTGCCGTTCTGTTTGCTAAACTAACATTTAATAGTCGTTGTTGAACAAAAGCTCTCTGTGTGCTTGAGTGTTGAAGAGTCACTGCAGACCGACTTCCACTCTACACACTTAAGCGATGTTTCCATTAACATATTTTATGCACATTTTGGAATATTGCAATTAAAAAATGCTGGATGGAAATGCCACGATGCACATACAGGGCCCTATTTTAATGATCTGACCACAAGGTCTGAAGCACTGAGGGTGTGCCCGAGTCCACTTTTGCTAGTTTAGCAACGGAAAAAACGGTTTGCGCGCACGGCGCATGGTCTAAAAGGGTTGTCTCTAGTCTCTTAATGAGTCATGGGTGTGTTTTGGGCGTAACGTGCAATAAACCAATCAGAGTCTCATCTCCCTTTCCCTTTAAAAGCCAGTTGCACTCGCACCATGGCAGATTCCAGGGCCGTATCCATCATAGACATTGAGGGGGACAAGTCCCACCCAATAATTAGAAAAGTCAAAATTGCAAAACAAAACATTTAATACATGTCAACTATTTTGCGACAGAAATGTTACAGTAAAATCAACAACAAAATGCCACAATGAAGACGCTAAAGTCACTATATCGACGCGCAGGTGCTCCATTGATTTCAGTTGTTTGCCCGATGTGTCAGATCAAGACGCATTTAATTCTTTGCATTTGTAAAAGCAGACATGATTTTATGAATATTTATAGGCTACTTTTATATTTTGCAACTAACCCAACTCCTACCCAAAACCTACACACTTCTCAACAATATAAAACACATAACAGGCAAATAAAGTACAACAGTATAAAAGTATTAACTCATGTTGCATTCCAAGTCTTCTGAAGTCATATGACATCTTCATGTGAAGAACAGAGTTGATCTTAATGTTTTAATCGCTGAAATGATGATCCCGCCGGTCCGTGAACACACACACACTCCACTCAGTCATATCTCATTCAAAAGATACACCCGACTCTTGAGCATGACACGATCGGTCACGAGACACACGAGAGCCAATGACATTTCACTTTCAAAGCTAACGTAATGACGCAATTGGTCACGAGACATAGGAGAGCCAATGCAATCTCACTATGAAAATCTGTCGTAACGTTTATTCGGGTGGAAATATTTTTAATTTGACGTGTGCATGATCTGCGGATGGAGATGCTGATCGCTTTTGGGAATTTCCTTCACACAAATCAATCGGGGCACCAAAACTAGCCTTTAGCATCTTCATTGTGACGTGTGACGGCACTTGACCATGCTTCAGATTTTGATGCCTTGGGAGTGAGAACGGGTTGCATGTTATTAACAAGGCCTTTAAATAACACACAAATGCTGCACTATTGACTTTAGAGCAGGTGTGTGTTGGTCAATGGTCAGTAGTTTTCAGTTCCTCACAATAGCAACGCTCCAACAATGCTCCTGATCACACCTGGTGTTCAGACCAGACGCCCATGGGTGAACAGATGCGCCAGTGCATTTGATATTTAAACAACGTGGAGCTGGACGTGAACATGAGAACTGCGCCGAGCTGAAACCAGCATTAAACACTTGTCGCATTGTGGCGGGCTATGATGGGAAGATATTTATGGAATAGATTCCTCGATATGAAACAAAAAACTCATGTGACTTATATCTGATGAACACATGGGGGGCTTTTTTGCAAAACATTTTAATCAATTGTCCAATGTTAATATAAGTTAAAAGCACAGATTTGAGCCTGTATGCAAATGAGTGTGGGTGGGCATATGTACAGTAAATGATGTCATAAACATCAGGATCTCTGAAAGGGTTGCTTCTGCACGGATCACATCAAACTCGCTCTCACCGTCTCCTCATATGAGCCTTTAAAGCCGAACTGTTGTTCCACATCCTGCTGTTTCAGACTTGTTAGTTGACAAGTTATTCTAAACCTGTTAATTTCCTGTAATCATCAGTAGTCACCTGCGGCTCAGACTGTTCCCTTTCCCAGCATGCACTTCTCTTGAACCCTCATTATAACAGGATAACGATTTCTTCTGCATTCCACCCTGTGGGGCAGATGGCCAATCAGCTTCAGAATAAACGCCCACATGACATGCAGGAAGAGTGTCAGGTGCCCTGAGCAATGTCCTTCCTTGTTTTATCTTCACGCCCCGCTATAGGTGAACATGTCAACTAAAGCCTCGAGGAACACGGGTCATGTTTGTGTCAGACCCGCAGTCACTGTCTGATGCGTAACGAAAAGGGCAAGAGGTCTCGCAAAAACCTTACATAACAGTTTTTATGCAACTTCTTGACGTCAACCATAGATCGCCTTGAATGAAGATCTAGTCTCAGGTTAGTGGCATTGGAAAAAC
This sequence comes from Gobio gobio, assembly GCF_949357685.1. NCBI lineage: Eukaryota > Metazoa > Chordata > Actinopteri > Cypriniformes > Gobionidae > Gobio > Gobio gobio. The sequence continues at coordinate 54,311,377 of NC_137114.1, forward strand.
GCAGTCTGGTGTATAAAGAGTTACAATAATCTAACCTTGATGAGATGAGGGAATGGACCACAGTTTCCAGACCTTTCCAGTTGACAAAGCGCTTAACTTTAGAAATTGATCTCAGATGAAAAAAGCAATAGCACTTATCCGCTTATTAAAGGGCCTATAATCACAATCTCTGTTTGTTTTGCTTTCATTTATTTGAAGGAAATGATTAGATAGACAAAGCTTAAAGGGATAGTTCACCCAAAAATGAAAATTAGCTCATGATTTACTCTCCCTCAAGTCATCCTAGTTGTATAAGACTTTCTTCTTTCAGACAAACACAATCAGAGTTATATTAAAAATGTCCTGGCTCTTTAATGTCCAAGCTTTATAATGGCAGTGAATGGGGGCCCAAAATTCAAAGCCCCAAAAAATGTATCCATCCATTATAAAAGTGCTATAATGGAGCATATATAAAGTTAAATATCTAGCTTCAGCCAGACCGCCTTCTGTGTTCTGTAGTTCAAAACCCTTATATGCTTTTTTCATAAGTTGAATAGGGAAGGCATAGCCTGGCTCCCCCATCCTACGTACTTCCGCTCAATTTTCATTTTCCTTCAGTACTCCGTCTGGGACTGCGGTATAGTCTTAGGTTTTCTCCGGATAAAATTTTAACGGTCCAATCAGCGAACAGAGGGAGTGACTGGGAACGATGACGTTGATGTGGTGCGCTAGTTTGAGTCGTAGTTCAGTAATGGCGGCGGAGAAAGGATGCGAGCGAAGCCATTCATTCCGTTGTTGCACTGCTGTTGAATATCCAGAAGTTAAAGCCGGAGCAAGAACAATCTTTGCTGAGTTTTGTTGGTGACCATGATGTTGTGTTCTGGGAAAAGTTTGATTTTCCAGCTCGCTCTGTTAGTGGTGAAGGAGTTGCTGAAGCCCCGGTAATTGTTTCTCGTAGGGTCGGAAGGTATTGTCATCATTTACAGGGGCTAGTCAGTGATTTTATTGCCGTCCGTCTCCCACCACCCGCGTAAAAATCCCAGGCCGAATTATCTACTGCTTTTGACAATCACCAAGGTCGTGTGGTGATTTAATTGCTGTCCGAATCCACATCTGAGTTTTCAAGAATATATCACTTCAAATTTCACTGTTTACCAATGCAGAGCACCGTACGGTTGCACTTCGCTGTAATTTGGATGCATTTCTAGACTTGTATTTCTTTAAATAGTGGAGTGAGTGGCTGTGGGCAGATCCAATAGTTTTAAACTTCAACAGAGTACCCGCCTTCAAGGAAGTAAACGCTTGTCAATGGAGAGTGGCCAGACTCTCTGTACAAAGGAAATGTATGAGAGTCTGGTAGGACCAGGCTAGGGAAGGCGGTCTGAGGCAAAAGAAATCTCAAACAATAGAAATCAAGACTTGCTTTTAAAGTGTATGCTTTACTTAGAACATCTGTATAATGATATATAATATTGTGTAGACAACATATCTACATAATATAAGTAATGAGGTACCAACTCAAACACAGAGACCTCAATACTTGGCACACAATACACAATAACAGTAACATTTGATGGGTCATTTTTGAGTAGAAAATGAACTCCAGACTTCGCAAAACAGCCACAACAAAAGCACTAATAAAACAGTGTAAATACAACTGAAAAACAAACGTATTAATTATTCATCTGCAGACGTTATACAGAGTGTCAGATGATGTTTGGATATGCAGGTGTAAATATAAATGGCGTTATTCCGCAGCTTCAGGCGGTAATGATGGGTTTGTTTGCTGACCTCAGCTCAGATGGAAGGTCAAAGTGAGATTTTCATTTACTCTTATCATTTTACTCCGAGCAAAACATGTTTACTTTCCTAACCTCTTGTTTCATGCGGGGCTTTAAAAGCAAAGCTAACCTCAGCGTGTGAGTTAAATGACACAATGTGTTTTTCAGAGTTAAAAAGAAGGCTACTTTACATAAAACACAACTGGCTAGTAATCTTAATGAACACTATGGGCCCTATCATACAGTAACGCCAGGTGCAACACAAGTGTGTTCTGCTAGTTTCATCCTGACGCAGTTCTCATGTTCACGTCCAGCTCCACGTTGTTTAAATATCAAATGCACTGGCGCATCTGTTCACCCATGGGCGTCTGGTCTGAACACCAGGTGTGATCAGGAGCATTGTTGAAGCGTTGCTATTGTGAGGAACTGAAAACCACTGACCATTGACCAACACCACCTGCTCTAAAGTCAATTTAAAGGGTGTGTTAGTAATATGAGCCTATAGGCGGTGCACAACACACACACACTCTGATTATTACACACACAGGGATGCGCAGCAGCACACACACACATTTAAATCTTAAAAATAAAGGATTCCTCTCTGGAGAAGCGTTAAATTTGTCCGCTAATATAAATAGCGAATCCGCCATGGTGCGAGTGAAACTGGCTTTTAAATTTCCCTTTCCCGGGAGATAAGCCTAATGTAAGGTTTATTGCACGTTACACCCAAAACACACCCATGATTCATCAAGAGACTAGGTACAACCCTTTTTAATGTGCCGGGCGCGCAGACCGTTTTTCTGTCGTTAAACTTGCAAAAGTGGATTCGGACACGCCCTCAGTGCTTCAGACTCATGAGCTCAGATCATTAAAATAGGGCCCTCAGTGTTTGTGGAGAGCACGTTTAATGCTGTCAGGGAACATATCTGTTTATTAGTGCGTCTGTGATTTAATCTCACCTTGAGAAAGAGAAGACGCTCATTAATGCAAACTCACAGAAGAGACGTTGCAGGAGCAGAGCTGGTCAGTGTGGACGCATTAACATCTCTGTGTTTTCTTTAGCAATAAGCATCTCAATAACCTTCATCGCCTCTCTAGACATGAACCAGCGTGAATCACGCTTAATCCGTTCATCTCTATGGAGATTAATAACTTTGTCTCCAATTCACAACAGGGTTATGTTTATATGTCATTTAGCGAACATGGGTTTTTATCCATTATGACAGGACACGCGCCACAGGGTTCAGCGTTGTGCTCAAGGACGAAATGTTAACCGGGAATCCCAGTATCTGGGATGTGAAAAACGTATGGGCTTATGCAAGGACAAATATGCATGTATTGACTATTTGGTTGGTTGTATAAATGAGTAGAAGTGTTAATTTGGGGGCGTTAAACCAGCTAGATTCAACATAACAAACTCTAGTGGCTAGGAGTGTTTGCATGGATGTTTGAACACATGCAGTGTGTTTTTGTTCTTGAAAATGATCCAGAAATTATGACTTTTTGTTGCAAGAAACATTTCTGATTATTATCCATGTTAAAAACAGTTGTGCTTCTTTATGTTTGTGTTCAAACTGTGAATTTTGAGGTATTTTTTAAAAAAAGAAGAAGAAATAAAAGTAATACTTTTATTCTGCAAGGTGCAATAAATTGATCAAAAGTGACAGTAATTATAATGTTACAAAAAAATCTCTTTTTTAAAGTTCTTTTGAAGTTTCTATTCATCAAAGAATCCTTTGAAACCTAAAATGTATGACGGTTTCCACAAAAATCTGAAGTGTTTTCAACACTGATAATAATCATAAATGTTTCTTGAGCATCAAATCATCACATTAGAATGATTAGTGAAGGGTCATGTGACACTGAAGACTGGAGTAATGATGATAAATTCAGCTTTGATCACAGGAATAAATTACACTTTACTATATATTCACATAGGAACGATTGTAATAATATTCCATCATTTTGACTGTATTTATGGTTAAATAAACGCAGCCTTGTTGAGTAGAAAAGACTTCTTTCAAAACATGAAAAATCGTAATTATTTATAACGTTTGACCGGTAGTGCAAATACCACAGAAGTGCAGATTACGGAAAGCGATGCACTTTGGAAAGTTTCTCTGATTTGTTTTTTTTTTGTGTGCAATTAGAGCAACTCTTGATCTGAAAGCCTTCTAATCAACTCTCAGGATGATGAAGACAAACTCCAGGGCTGAAGTGTGGATCAAAGCGCTTTCTAAAGATGAACCCGCAGGGCCCGTCTATAACACGGACCCTCATATTTGATTCTGCACAGACACAGAGAAAGAACAAGGGCTGCGTCTGTGGATCTGAATCCTGAAGCGCAGCCTTTAAACTTTTTGAAGACATGCTAGCTGAGTTTTATGTATTTTTACGTTTTTGCAGGTAATCGCATTTTGGCCAGTGTCTAATGCATCTCAGAATCCATTGCAACAAGCTTAGTGAAACAATACCCATTACAGGAGGCGTCTAATTCTATTTCATGCATCCTGACTTATTGACACTGTTAGAGTTGATTCTCAGGATAAACATGGACAAATTTTCAAAAAAACTAGTTGGACGTATGACAGAGTATTTCTTTGCCAAATTCAAATAAGTTTTGGAAAGTTTTTTTCAAGTACGTCCCTATAAGATGTCATAAAGGGCGGAATTCCTTGTATGGGCCTTATAGCACACACACACACACACACACACACACACACATCAACCAGAGCGAGAGCAAGAGCAAGAGCGTGTCAATCACTTGAGCTTCATTCGGGTTATGGGAGCCGTCGGCGGCGCTGTCATTTTGTTTTTAGACCACTAAAGAAGTGTGTTTCTGGGGTTTCTTCCCAAATAACCCAGTGTTAAGGGAACAGTGGATGCAGTTTGTGTTTCCGGAGTTCTGCAAGTGTGTGTGTTTGTTCCCGCTCATGAACTCAGGCGGGGAGTGAAACTGCATCAAATGTGTGTGTTTTGTTGGCAATCGGCGCGTAAGTGCAGATAATGTGAACAACACCAACGTATAGAGAATAAAGAGTTATTCAGGGATAATGCCATGATGTGTGTGTGTGTGTGTGTGTGTGTGTGTGTGTGTGTGTGTGTGTGTGTGTGTGTGTGTGTGTGTGTGTGTGTGTGTGTGTGTGTGTGTGTGTGTGTGTGTGTGTGTGTGTGTGTGTGTGTGTGTGTGTGTGTGTGTGAGAGAGACTCTTTAGCTCCGCCCACTGCACGCCGCACAGACTCGGCTGTTTTCAGAAAGAATCGGCACAGTGTATCTGCCTTTTATGAATATGATAAACTAAAGACTCTTGTGAGATATGAAGGATCAACACTACTCTATACATACTCAAGATTAACATGAGATTGGCAGAAACTGTGTGTGTTACGTACCCTTTAAAGTTGATGGACAAAATGAGAAGTGTAAAAAAAAATTATGCTTTTTTGGAATGTTTATTTTCAAGTAGCATGTGCACTTCACATACGGAGCACTATTTGTGTCAGTAATTCAGTGTCATATAATCAATTTAATGGACAGTTCCTGGACTCTCTAAAGCTTCCCTCGTGTGTGAAATATGATTGAATTTGCACAAGCGTGCGGCTTGGATTCCTTGCACATAGCGCATGACCCTGACTCTCTCCAGGCTTTGTTAGAAATCGGATTTTTTAAATCCGATCTTTAGGATTTACTGTCAGTTTTCTTCTACAGCTACTGTGAAAATACGTCATACGTCAAGATAAGCATTGCTGGCATTAGCCTATTTTGTTTAACACAATCATACGCTGTGCCCCCCTCAACCCAAACTTTACACTCGGCTCAATGCAGTCAGGCAAGTCCCGTTCTCCTGGCAACCGCCAAACCCAGACTCATCCATGGGATTGCCAGACGGAGAAGCGTGATTGGTCACTCAGAGAACACGTCTCACTGCTCTAGAGTCCAGTGGTGGCGCGCTTTACCCCACTGCATCCCACGCTTTGCATTGCACTTGGTGATGTAAGGGTTGGATGAGCTGCTCGGCCATGGAAACCCATTCCCTGAAGCTCTACACACTGTTCTTGAGCTCATCTGAAGGCCACAGGAGTTTGGAGATCTCGATTGACTCTGCAGAAAGTTGGCGACTTCGGTGACCCTCAGCATGCGCTGACCCCGCTCTGTGATTTCACTTCGTGGCTGAGTTGCTGTTGTTCCCAATTGCTTTCACTTTGTTATAACACCACTAACAGTTGAGCGTGGAATATTTAGTAGAGAGGAAATGTCCCGAATGGACTTGCACAGGCAGCCAGCGATCACGGTCCCACGCTTGAGTTCTCTGAGCTCCTGATAGCGGCCCATTCTCTCACTAATGAAGCGTCTGCACGTCTAGAGCTTGATTTATACACCTGTGGCCATGAAGGGATTGAACACCTGAACTCAGTGATTTGGAAGAGTGTCCCAATACTTTTGGCAATATAGTGTATACCCAAACATACAAAATTGTATGAATAAACCTTATAGTTATGAATTCTTATAGGATTAGTCTGGAAGCTGCTTGGTTCACAATGTAAACCAAATCCATAACCAGAATAAAATCATACTTTTGCTGCCTGCCTGAACAAGATTTGGGTCTCCTCTTAGGTGGGCTTCATTTGAGGCTCACTGCAGGCTCATGGATGATTCCCCTTCAATCTGTGGGCAGCGCAGTGATGAGAAACGCTCTGAGAGTTTTCCCAAAGGCGTTCTCTCTCTGCCTGCTGGGAGTCATTAATTTAAGTCATTCCTCCGCGCCGTCAGCCAATAGAAACGTCCGTCATCTGCCTCGCTCGTTTGCAAGAGCCATTAACTTTTGTTGCAATACGCAAGTTTCTGGCTGCAATAAAAAAGGCGCATTAAACATGCATGACATGTAATTCTTTTCATTCTTCAGCCGTGAGATGGGAGAGCGAGAGAGAGATGTTCGAGCGAAAGGGAAGCGCTCGCAGCGTAAACAGCACGTTTATGGTCATTTTGCTAATGCGGCAGGCAGCTGGGTCATGTACAGAGACACTGGCTCTCGGCATACAAGCCAGACTGTCAGAATAAACGGAGAATTATCTCAGTCTCTCTGAATAATATTGCTTTTGCTTTCGGAGGCTGTTTGTTTGACTGTCCTACTTTGAAAAATCAGCTAACAAGTGCAAAATTCTGTCTACATAATTACATGGGGACTAGTGCTGTGAAAATCAGACTAATGGCAGACTTTTTTTCCCTCCACATTTTCCATATATTTTTCTATTGCGCTAGTTTTACTTGAGTTCTTGAGAAGGGATTTGAAGTGCAATCTATCAATCTACAAGCTTCGAGGGCCCTCGAGAGCCTCCGTTATTTTTCATTTAAGTATCAATTTTCTGATGTTTATCTATAAGAGGAATAAATGAGTCAATACACTCTTAAAAATAAACGTGAAGAACATTTCATTAATCTTTTTCCACTTTTTCACTTCACTTTCCAAGAATCTGTGCAATGGAAAGGTTCTATGGATGTTAAAGGTTCTTTATGGAACCATCAATGCCAGTAAAGAACCTTTATTATTTTAAGAGTTTAAAATCAAAGTTGCAGAGTATAGAGTTTAGACAGTGAATGTGAATGATTTTGGCTTGGAAGAGTTGGATGAGAAATATTTGAGTTCATAATGAGATCCTTGACTTTTGATTGCAGATTTTGAGTGCAAATCTGAGCACACTTGAGATGTTTAAAAGTTTTTTATTACCATTGATTGTTCCATGTAGAACCTTTAACATCCATGGAATCTTTCCATCGCACTAAAGGTTCTTTATAGGAGAAAAAGTCTAAGATTTGAAAAATTGTTATTTTAAGAAGTGTTCACTGAAAGGCTCTCTGTGAAAAAAAGGCTTTTGGAAAATTTCATTTTAAGATTCTTTTCATTGCACAAATGGTTCTTTATAGGTTCTTTAAAATCTTAAATGTTCTTCACAATAAGTTCTAAATGGTTCTTTTAAGAACAGTTCTCGGAATGGTTCCTCATGGCATCAATGTGAAAACCGAGAGACTTCCGTCCCTCAATTGAAAGTCCAATGTGGCGTTCACACCTGACGCGTTTGACGCGAATAAATTGCGCAATTCGCGCGTAGGTGGACGCTCGAACATTTTGAGTTTACTCGCTTCATTCGTGCGTGACATTCACTGCACAACAGACGCGGAATCGCGTCATGGGCAGGGCTTCTGCCAGCCGGCTCGTCTCATTGAGAAATGGCTGACATGGGCTGTGTTTACACGTCTTTTTTTGTTAAAATCTACTGTTAATGTGTGACAAAACGTAGTTTTAAGACTTTTTCAGTCGATAATGTAGTTGTTTAAAGCTCAAATCTGTGGTCTATTTATATAAAGAGTGCCTATTTGAACATTTTATCTGCCGTTTTCGGAGTTGTGAGCTCCAGCGGATCAGTGGATTTTATTTTTAGGCTATTTATTTTTACGTAGCCGACTAGCACTGACTTTGAATGTTTGACTGAATTGTTTGCTTGATTTCATGTGTAGCTCATTATACCTTTTACTTATACTTTTGTATTATTTATCATACATAAACTTGCATTTAACAAAAAGAGACTGGGTTTTGTTTCATGTCATTTAATGTTATCACAGTGATAATCAAATTGTCTGAACCAGATATTAATATACAGATTTTCTCCTCATTGTTGTCACTACTAGAGCAAGCTCCTTATTAGTTAACGCAGCGCGAATATCCACCAAAGTACAGATTTTTCAACTTGAGCGATTCGCGCGAATCACGCGTTCAAAACGCTCAATTTGCATCATTTGCGCAAATCACGCCATTCGTGCCGCAGAATGCCATTTCGCGTCTCTGCATTGAATTAACATGTAGATCACTCACGCGAATTGTGTCAATCGCGTCCAGTGTGAACGCACCATAACTATAAAGAGATCATAAATTAAATCTATATGAATCAAGTGGTCTTCTGAAGAGGTCAGTTTGAACCAATGTGGTTTGTTCGTCAAAGACGTACGGTTGAGTTTCCGTTTATATCCGCTGGTCAGTGTTTATGTGAGTAAAAGCATCATTTAAATCTGTTCATCATATAAAGCCATTGTGTAAACTGTTTGATTCATATGATTTTATTTTACAATCTCTTTATGAACGTTTTGAAGCATCAGAGTTTTAACTGAATCAACTTCCAATGGAGGGACAGAAATCGCTCAGATTTCATTAACCCTCTGCTACTGTGCGCATGTTGGTCAAAAATTGCTGATTTTTTAATTTCAATTAAATTATTGGACTATATTTTAGTTTGGTAATATTTTTTATTTAATAGTTTGTATTTTCAGGGGATTTTATAATACTAAATTATATTTTTGCAGTAGTTATAACCCATGTATTTACGTTTTGAGCATAGACTTGAAAATTTAATTTCCAAACTAAACTTTCCTAAATCGTAAATTAAGTTTGGTCTCTTTTTAAAGACGACACTTGGCAGATTATTGCTGAAGTGAAAAAAGTTTTAAAAAGTGAACTTGAAACAAGTTATAAATGTTAATTTTTTTGTTATGAAAAATGACAAAAATACCATTTTCAATTTTTATATGAAATATATATTTTCTACAACACATTTTACTCTAAATCTGTAAGAAAATCAAAGCCATTAATCTAAACAAGCTGTTTTCCAAATTTGAGTTTGATATCAAAAAATGAGCTTTCAGTGAGATTTTGTTTGGCCGCAGTACCAAACGCTTCCATTAGGTGAAATTTGTCTCTCATTCATTTCCAATATGTGTGACTACTTTTTTCAGGACCATATAACCTTTTAAAATCATGTCCATTTTTGTTTTGTGTTCACACAGCAAGTATCAAAACCTCTACCAAGTTTCGTACCATTCCGATGAAGTAAAAAATTCAAAACATTTCTTGACCAATCACAGCACCAGAATGTTAAAAATATCTTCATTCGTATTCTGAAAATGAATGCAAGTCTTACAGGTTTGGAATGAGTAAATGCCGACAGACTGTTTTAATTTTGGGGTGAACTAACTCGTTTAAGTTTTCCAAGTTTATTTTTAAGAGTCAAATTTCATTATACTAGGGGTTTTTTTCCAGGAGAAAACTCATTACTGCCTGGCCTGCGAGAAACAATAGGGATCTCGTTTGGGATTTGATTTCCCTTATGGAGCCAAACACATCACCAAACCCCGGAGCCCGGAGCCGGCGCTGGATGTGTCCTCTGTCTTGTTTTAACACTGTCGTTGGAACAGGATCTATAGGATGCGCTGCATGGGCTTTGCTGGCTTATTACTAAAGCAAATATTTTCTCTGTTGAACTGCAGCGCAGACAAAATCAGAAGCCTACGGCGTTCATTAGAACAGCTTGTCTGGCTTATAAATTTATGTAGAATATTTGCATTTACTCTGGAAATGTTTCTAACCACGAATTTCCAAATCCCATGGAGCCAAGAAAGAGATGAGTGTCATTGTGTACAAGGCAAAATGTGCCTTTGCGCTCTCTCAATCCCTGAATGATGAAAGGCCGACATGTCACTGGTTCCAGTCCAAATGCACGTCAATCGATAAACGGCAGACTGACACTTAACCCCAAAACTAAAACTTTAATAATAATGTGTTTGCCAGTCACGCCGGAGGTCAGATTTCATGGGGCGTCAGGTATTTTTATGCATCTGTGTGCACTTCCTAGAGGAAGTATTGTGTGATATTCAATCTCTCTGATTAAAACCATAAATCGCCGTCATATCAAAGAGGCTTTTCCTTTTTCTCTTGTAATCATATACTGCCTCCTCCTGAGAGACGTACGGCAACACAAATCACTATGGCAACAGCAGGGACAGAATTACCTCTCTTCCGAACTGGATATCGACATGGGGAGACGAGAGCGAGAAAGAGGCAGTGTAGGTTTTGCGGTGCATTAGGACCCGACAATTTCACTAAACACTGACGGAAAATATCCAGCGTGGATTTTGAAACGTCGCCTGACTGTAATCATGTACCTCTGTTCTGGCGCTGTACGCACAAGCAAATCACGAAATTCGTGGCTGTGAAAGTCTCGCTCCAGGAAATCTGTAGCTGGGTTTTCAGGAAACTAGCTATAATGACAGCAGTGATGAGCCAACAGGAAAAACAGAGGCTGAGTTGTTTAAACGTTCAATTCTGGATCAGTGGCGTGTGTATATACAGTAGACGCGTGTGGGTTTTACAAAACAGATGTGTTTATGATAATATATACAGTACAGCTGAAAGAAATTGCGTGGTGTGGTTGATAAAGACCTGGGCTGAAAGGTTGTAAGTTTAGACCCCAGAAGTGTTGCTCTTCATCAAGACACTTAAAGCATTATGCAAATCTATACTGTTTAAAACCCACATGGTTAGTTCTACTGACGCTATTGATTCACAACATTTCTTACTGCCTTAATATGATGTAGACGTCAAATAGATATTCAGTGAGATAAACAGGCAAAAACATTAGATGCACTGCGACTCTGTTATATTTACAATGTTATCTCGTATATATCGCACTTAATAGTGTATTTATAAACTCTTTAACCAGAGCTTTTGTTACAATCACGACCGAAAAGAAAAACAGCAGTCAATCTTCCTCCTTCAGTCCCTCAGCTAAAATGAAATTAAACTGCTACCGCCACTAGGTGGCGACAAACTAAATGAGTGAGTCATTGAATCATTCACTCAAATGATTTGTTCGAAGCCGCTTGATTCATTCAGGGACAAAGCAGAAGCGATTGAGTGAGTCGTTGAATCATTCATTCGGTAACAAAACTGAAACTGTATTGCTCGGCGACTCTACCGTTTGAAACTACTTTAGAGGAAAAACATACAATACTGACAATTTTGTGTCTAAAATATCAGTCACTAATAGACTATTATTATCCTTAGGATTAATCTTAAATCTAGATTAAATCAAGGTTTATCTAATAATTATGTTGCACCAAACTTTAAACCTTGATTAAAAATAAACAGGTTTACATTTAAAATGAAAATGAAAGAAACAGGCTACTTCATTAATTGGCTACTATAAATATATTTCCATGCTTATGAAATCCACACGCAATGCCACAATGTTTTCATTGCCTGCTTGATCAGTAACGGTCTCTCTACATAGCGCTATATAAAGACAGCTGACATTTTACATGTTTATTTCCTTTATTGGCAAGAGCTACTCGTCAGAGAGAGTTTCTGGTGGTCAATAAAGAAGATAATTGAATATTAGTATTGTTGCTGCCAATGGCGAATCAATCATGGCGGCGAAATTGTAAATGGAGGTTTTAATCGCAGGTTAAATTCGAATCCCTGATTTGTTAATCTGTGTTTAAAATTAAGTGGTGCAACACAACTCGATTTAAAATAAAGCCCAGATCAAGAAATCCTAGATTAGCTCTAAACTGTGCTTAATTTAATCCTTATTGGTGCAATTTATTGAATTGTTGTATAAAATCGATATCATATTACATGCTGATATTCGGGGAAAACAGCTGTGTGATATTGCCTATACATTTCAAAAACAATAACTTTTTTGAAGCATATAATTTTTATTAATTTTGGTGGCATTTTTGCCCCGAGCCCCTGTTTATTTTCAACCCGGTTTCGAGGCCCATTTCAAGTGAAACAGCTCCTAATCTATCTAGTACAGTTTTATTATTGATAGAATATAAAATGGGTAAAATATTTTAATACAATAATTTCAGTTAAATATAATTTAAGCAATACTTAAAAACCTTTAACTTGTGGAGAGGAAAACAACACAGCAACATAAAAAACGTGGACCTTGCTAATTGCGCTCGTCAAAATGATTGCAACGACCAATCAAATTGTAGAAGGAGGGCATTACTGTTCACAGAAGCAAAACGAGAATTCCAGCGTGACTCTTCAGATTTGACGTCCAAAAACATGAGGTAAGATATAAGTAGCTAAACATTTCAATATTCAACAACTGCTTTATGAAATGTTAAACAACCAACAGTAATATCCAGTGATGCAATCTTCTTGATTTTGTCAAATTTCACAGTTTTAAAATGAAAGTGTAAAACTGGGAAAAAATCAAAGCCATAAATCTAAACAAGCTGTGTTGCAAATTTGAGGTTGATATCTCAAAAAATGAGCTTTCAGTCAGAATTAGTTTGGCTGCAGTACCAAACGCTTCCACTTGAGGAAATTCATCTCTCATTTATTTCCAATGTGCAGACAATACAAGTGTGACTATTTTTTTCAGGACCAATAATTTGTGTGTGTGTGTGTGTGTGTGTGTGTGCAGGGGCGCAACTACCCAGTGCCAGAGGGGTATGCAACAATTTTGGCGCCCCCCATTGTTAAAGAAAGAAAAAAATATGAATTTTTATAACGATTCCAAGTAGGAACCGGTTCTCGATGCCCAATACTAGTAACAATGTTGCTACCAAACATTCTAGAGCGCTCTTTAGTTCCTACTAAATTGTAACATGGCGTGCCTTTTCACTTGCCCATTTATCTAGTATTAATGGTCATTGCAAAAACTGTCATGCAGATCGGCTGAGGATGGGAACCGATGATGGTGAATTAAAATTTTACTGTAACTGTAATCATAGCCGCGAGCGATAGGATTGACAGGACGATAGTGGAGGCATAAGCGCAAGATCCTTTTTGTTAATAATAAAAAAACACAAACCACAAACTGAGGGTTCCCGTTTTAAATGGGAATTTCCAAATATCTTTTATGTATTTGTTATAATTCAGTTATAGCTATTTTATGTCATCCGTCTTATTCGTTTTTTAACAAAAGTTTAATATACACGAGTTTTGTTTTACTGTACTATTTTATTGTTGTTGTATTTTCATTAAAAATAGGCTAATAACAAACATAAAAATAAACATTTGTTTGAAAGTAATTAAACAGGAAATTATGAATTAAGCAATATCATACGAGCAAGAGTGCTATTTTCCAGAGTAGCCTATATCAGCATAATTGCAAAATGCGATATGAATTTTATACAACAGTTCAATTACCAACAAGTTGTAATTTTTTACAGTTTTGCTCTATTTTTCCAACAAAAATAGATTCAAACAAAGTATAGGTTTCGTTCTCAAATAATTCACCGTTTTTGAAAAGTCGGTTAGAACGAATTAGTTGATGATTTTAGAATCCACTCACGCCGCCAACTATACTGGCAGTTTATAGTTTCATAGGCCTGGAATTTCTATAAATGAAATATTACATTTAGAACAGAAATCTAAAAATCTCATTACATTATTTAGGCAATTGTAATTACAGTGTAAGTGGATTTTGATAAATGGTAAGATGGATTTTGTTGATACTGATTTCATTTAATTCTATAACAGCCATAGTGTATTGTGGTAAATGTAATTACTTAAAAAGATGGTCAACAATATGTAACTTTACTTTATAAGAGGTGTGCCCTAAAAAGTGAGCATGCACATTTAAGAACACCAAGGAAAGAGCACGTTCTTTAGTCTGTTTGAATACTTCAAACACAAGTTTGCACTGCCTGTTTGGTTTACCTGCCGACTCATAGCGCGCCTCCTTTACCATATAAGCGCGCGTTCTCTGGGGTCACGGAAAAATAGCAAATCACGCGCCGAGGACGTGCGCTTTGATATAAGGAAATGCGCGTTTTCCTTGACCCCAAAGCGCACGTTAAGAACGCACGTTTTTGTGGTAAATCACGCGTCAAGGACGCACGTTTCGCTGTCAAATCGCACGCTTTTGACGTGTCAATGCACAATCAGACGCCCGCCCAAGCGTATATGAACACTTTGGCTTGCCACCGGCGCCAGGCGCGCCCACTCGCGATATTCCATTATTATCCAAAATTCTATTATGGAATCTTATGAGGGCGCCTACTCTAGCCTGTTAGTCCTCTTAAATGTTATATAATACATTCCGGTGAGGTAAAAAAAAAATACTTTTTTTAGTTTTTTTGTCAAAAATGACAGAATCGCACAAGAGGGTTTGTTACGACTCGTTAATCTAATCAAAGATCAGAAGTAAGAACATTAAGGTTGTGGCAAAATCTGCAGTGTATTGCAAGAGATAACGCAACAACGATAAAATGCAGAAGTGATTTATTTTAGCCTACAAAAGTGAAAAAAATATAAGTACCAAAAAGTAGGGACAACTCACAATAATAATAATTAAGAAAATAATAATATAAACAAATCATTACAAAAGTAAGGTAATATAATTTTTAATTAACCCAAGAGAAAAAGGGATGTAATTAGTGATGCCAAAGAAAAGAAAATAACAAGACAAAATGTTATTGTTAAATGTAAAAAAAACCCATATAATTCAGCCTCTAACCTACCTAATAAAATAAGCAAGAGAAATAAAAAGATCTTTGGCGTCAAATGCCCTAACTTACTTACTCTAGCTAACCGAAATAAAACATACAAAGGGTGGCGTTCTATACATCGAGTTATCTAAGTGTTGCGCAATGTAAGTCACGTGACATATAACCTGTCCACTTTTCTCTTGGGGAGAAAACACGCCATCAAATAAACAAATAGAAACTAAAGCAAATGAGATTTATTATCGAATTATGGAAACCACACAACACAGAGCGGCAAGAAAAGCAAGATCTCATTCGCGTTCAACTTGGCATCCTTTAAAAATGTTGTCGGGAAAACTTGATTTGCTGCGGAGGAGTTGATGTCACCCGGCATGATGGAAATTGACAAGTTCACGAGCCACACAAAAGAAAGAGTAGAGAGGTGGAACCTAAGAAAATGACTGAGAGGGAGGGGAAAAAGAGAGAGAGACGCAGACACACCTACAGGGACGTAACACTCCCAACCTTAAGAGCAAACAAGAACAGGCAACAATTTTCACTCTTGAAAGTGCGTCAACCAAAACATTATCAGTAACTTTTTTATGTTTCATGTTTTTTTATGCTTATTTTTATTAAAATAATTATTTACAAATATTTCAAATCAATTATTTTATAAAAATAAATCTTTTTTCCTCTGATTTCCTTAAATCCTTTAAATATTTAAAGTCTATATTAAATATTTAAATAAAAAGACCATAGCAAAAATGTTCAAATCAGCCTTGGATTGTGGTCAGGACAGAAACATGCTCTGATGAATCATTCAAAGAGCAGGAGTGTGTTTTACAAAAAGTAAAAGAGTCAGCTTTGATTCCATGTTGACTTTCTGAATTGTGCAATCCTGTCGGCAGGCCGAATGTTTTTAGTGAAGCTGTGAGGAGCATCAATGCACTGAAGTTGAGCTGCAGTGTGTCCTCGAGTCCAGACTGAAGCAGTGCACCCTGGGAATCAAGTGGGGCATTTTTCCCCAATCAGACGCTGATTATGAATGTGAGAGGACCCTCGGCCAGAGGATTGATGGTTCATCTGTCAATTCCACACAGTGGACACACTTGAGTTTGTTTGGCAGCTCCGTGAGAGGCTCTCGGCAGCACTGGTGAGCTAAACAAAATCAAACGGCTCACAGTCAGCGCTGTGATCATCAAAAGCACATTCACAGAGGATGATGGGTAGACGGAGGTCGGCTCACTTTTATTAAAGCTCATCTCTGCGTGTAATTGGCTCAGAGATGGCTGATAATTTACAGTGGTAGATATTTGTATCCGGCTTGTTTAGTATTCTTTTCTGCTAGAGCCAAATAGTCTTACTCGCAAAGTAAAGACTTATTGCTTGAACAACACCTACAAAATTCTCAGAATGGGTTGCATTAGTGTTACGCTTTTAATTCTTCACATCTGCACACAAAAAACCTGAATCCTTCATTCATCTTAGTTAAAGTTAATTTCAACATTTACTAATACATTATTGACATCAAAAGTTATTTTGGGATCTGAGGTAACATGAACTAACAATGAACAGTTGTATTTTTATTAACTAATGTTAACAACGATGAATAAATACTATAAAAAATGTCTTTCTCATTGATAATGTTAGTTAAAGATCCCATGGCATGAAAATTTAATTTTATGAGTTTTTTTAACATAATAAGTTCCCCTAGCCTGTATATGGTCCCCAAGTGGCTAGAAATTTGGATGGGTGTAAACCGAGTTCTGGCTGTCTTTCTCTGCCTTTGAGAAAATGAAAGCTCAGACGAGCTGATCTGGAATTTTCCTGTTATGACGTCATACCAGGAAAGGTTACCTCCCCCTTCCTCTGCTTTGCCCGCCCAGAGCATTTGGAGAAAATGGATTCAGTTAATGTCAGCAAAGGCTTTACAAACAGACTTTACTATATGGATTCGACAGCACCGCGACAAACAGTGAGTAACAGTGTTCATCAATGCCTGATCTGTGATCAGTGATTTCTGATGTGTAGCTAATCATTCAAGTTCACTCAGACTTTCTTTCTAAATCGTTTAATGATCGCCGTCTTGATGCCCTAAGCGTAATGCATCAGTGAATCAAGCCAGTGAATAAAACGATTGTTTCTGTTAGTAGCATGAAACAAATCCATTTTTTAAGTGATTAAACTACAGAGAGCGATCAAAGAACACTCTTTATAATGTGCGGATCTGTCAATCACACGTTGCCAGTGTATCTGCACACTTGCCCAATCTGCTGTTATAATGAATGACGCTGTTATGCAGCACAGCGAAGCTCTTACTGTATTAATGTCGACGTCATGTTTGCTGTTAGTTGTGGTGAAAGCATTTTGTGAGAGAAAACGCGTTTCAATGACAAGATCACTGCATTCACGCGATCAACAGACTGTCTGTGTACCTTACTAAATGCTCATCACTGCAGCCTTTCATGTGATAGGAATAGATCATAAAATAATGCTATAATCCACACTTTGACGATTCGTTCATCTCAACGGCTGTAATGGTTCATTACATGTTACAAACTTCGTAGAATAAGGTGGAAGAAGACAGAGTCGACGTGACTGGGACGGTTTATTCAGAACTCTCAGATACAAACAAAATAAGCTTGTGCTAACAGCACAGCGCTCTCAACAACTCAGTACAATAAAACTTCCTCCAGCTGTCTGTCTCTGGTTTACGAGTGCCCAGCCCGTCTCTCTCTCTCATGCATGCAGAGCGTGCAGTGCCTCTCTAAACCACGCCCCCTCCACAACATAATCTAACACTCATTTCAAATGCAAAGATGTCAGCCAATCACAACAGTAGGTGTTTTCACTGAAGTCTCACAGCAGACACGCCCTTGAAGCAGGGCAATCAAGCCAGAGGGCTAATATCAGTATAGAAAAAATGCCTTTTATTTCTAAATTATGACATTTTTTATGTAAAAATCATACTAACAATATAAGTACACCTCAGGAAACATTATAAAATGATAGAAAAATGCCATGCCATGGGACCTTTAATAAATATAAGGGTTAGTTCACTCAAAAATGCAAATTCGTCCATCATTTACTCACCCTCATGTCGTCCCAAACCTGTCAGACTTTCATTCATCTTGGAAACACAAATTAAGATATTTTTATATAATATGAGAGATACAAAAGAATGAACCTCATTGGTTCTTGAAGCTCAAACGAGCCTCATTGGTTCTTGCTGAAGCTCAAACGTGCTGCGTAACACTGAAGATCGTGGATGTCAAGAGCAACTGCCAATGAGATGAACTGGAATGGGAAAGTATGGCTCTCTCCAGGCTCATTGAAACTCATTGGACATCCTTGGAAATTTCATTCTGTAAGGTGCTTTGGATAAAACAGACAAGAAACTGTAATATTCACCAAAGAGAATAAAAACATCAGAATGGCAGAATTTATGAGATCTCTGCTACATCAGCTCCTGTAATGGGATGAAACATTATCCAGTGCTTGCGTAACATGAATGTTGAATGCTTTATAGCATGTTAAAGCTTGCATTTTAACGTCTTCACAGAAACTTTAGATAAAGTTATGCAAAAGAAGATCCAATGTTATTTTAGTATAATTAAGATACTTTTATCATATGTAGTTTTAATTCGTTTTATTTTTATATGTTTCATTTTTAATTTCAGTTAAAGATTAAGTGATTTTGTGGTGAGTTTTTGTCATTTTTATGGATGGCCAAGCGACGAAGGTGCTTCTTTTCCTTCTTCTTCTTCCGCTCGAGTCTATGGGAGCCCAAAATTATGAAATTTGGCACACAGATAAACAACAGTCGGAACATTAACCATTGCCAATTTGAAGACTTTACCTCATTCCCTCTAGTGCCACCAACTGGCCAAATTTGCACTTACGTTTATGCTAATAGCTTTTGAATGGTAAGGGCTAGAAACAAAATTATTTTCACCTCTGATTTCTTGAATCAAGATGATGATTAACCGAACCGATTTTTGATTAACCGAACCGTCCGCGAATAATGCACAACTGAATTTGTCGCAGAGCATGGCTGTGGCTGCATCCGAAATCGCATACTCTATTGAGAAGGCACTTATTTTTAACAAGTAATTACTTCATGACCACTAAAAAAGGTATGTTCTATATAATGTGAGTGTGTGTAGTATGAATGTAATCCGGACGTACTACATCCACCATGTAGTCATGATCATGTTACCTAACAGCGTCAGTTGTGACGCTTCAATGTCATTCACAAATGGCCTCATGGGATAGTAAAGTGTCCATCATACGCACACTTCAGAATCTCACTGAAAGTATTAGGTCATCCGGGTACTTTTTGCCTGCTCTTTTATGAGTACTGTGAATTCCAACATACTTATTTTGCCACATACTATTTTTCATCTACTATAGTAGGAAGTATGCGATTTCGAATGTAGCCTATATCTCAGCAACACTTTTGCAAATTGGGTTGAATATTGGTACATCTCATCACAAGCATGACCTGAGGCTACATGCAGCGTTTCGGCACAGCGCCACCTACTGGTCAGGAGATATGCTTTTTTTTGCCTATAACTTCTGAACAGTTTGGCAAAAAAATCTTAAAACTTGCTCTTTGTCTCTTTTAATTCAGTGCAACATACCAAGCCAATTTTTCCATATTGGCCATTTTGAATTTTGTCATAAAATTGTATATTTAATGCACGCATTAGTGTATCGTTGCAAAACTTGGTATGTATCATCGTCACCATGCCCTGAAGATACTTTAACAGGTTTGGACAGTGCCACCTTCAGGTCAAAATGTATAATGAAAAAAAAATGCTATTAGCTTTAAATTACTTTACCTATTCACTCTCAGAAAAAAAGGTACAGTGGAGGTACAATTTTGTTCCTTGGAGAACAAAACGTATAACTTTACCTTTAAAGGTACACAATTGGTCAACTATATCATTGTTTTCTTCTACATAGAGCAGGGGTAGGCAAGTTCGGTCCTAGAGAGCCGCTGTCCTGCAGAGTTTTGCTCCAACCTTGAAAGATGTCTATAGAAACTCTTGTTGAGATTTAACAGAGGTTTAGATGTTGATGTTTTATTGAAAATATTTGGTCACCATGATGGAGATCAGTATTTCATTTAGTTGGCCAGTTTGACTCTTGGCTTTTTATGTGATTTTTTGCTTTTTGTTACAGTGTTAACAAAACACATAATGTGTTCAAATCAAAAGAAGCCATAAACAAAAATTATCATGAAGAAAAACGTTTGACTAAACTCATCACTGACTAAAAAATTTTATAAATGATATTCACCAACAATACTTTCTTGCCAAAGATCAGACATTCTGAATTTTGATTTTTAAATACATTCTAGAGGGAAAAAAGTTTAGACCCATACAGATATCAAGAATCAGCATATGAATCTCAACAAATAATGCTGCAATGCATGCTGGGAGCCATGCGTTTTATACTGTGGTGGCTTAGTAAGGTTGGAGCTAAACTCTGCAGGACATCAGCTCTCTAGGACCGAACTTGCCAACCCCTGACTTAGAGGTACAAAAATGTACCCTTAAGGGTCCCACCCCAGTCATGGCCACCTTAAAAGGCACAATTTTGTACTTTTTTTGAGAGTGTTGTAATGAAATTGGTTTTGACATATTATACCAAGAACAATGATACCAATTATGCCATATTCGGTCACACTTGCTGTCCACCATTTTGAATTTTGTGGAAAACCTATTTTTCCAAACCATTGGAGCAAAACATATGATGATATGTCATCATATGTTATGATGACCAGATTTATGCAAAAATAAGTTTTTCTTCTCTGTCTTGTATTATTATCATCATGACACAATCCCTGACTGATTCCATTTGTCACCATCGCTCAGTCAATGTCATCATGTATGTTGAGCCAAATGCAAGACGGGACGGCATTTCAGAGCTGTGAAATTCAGTTTCTGGGACAAAATGTCAAAACTGTTAAATTCAATTTGTCAGAGTGAGAGAGCGAGAATCCGTCGCTTGATTCCTGACAGAGGAATAAGATGTGACTCCTCTCGCTCCTCTAATCTCATCGCTGGGGTGCCCAATCTTTCCTCTGATTTCACATTCTCTTCTCCCGGTACATCCGTCATTTCTCCAGCTTATGATTTTAGCCATCATATCTTCATCTGTCAAAACAGTTCAACATTTTTTTGGGGGTGAAACTACAGAAGACTTTTTTTAATAACCCTTTTGGTTCAATGCAAATCTGATGTGCAATAGTCAGGATTTCATGCAATCTTGCGGTCAGATGTTCACACGTCTGTTCAGCGATGAAGTGCTGCTTCGCTGTCCTGAATGCATGCCGCTTTTTAAACTGCTAAGTACACTAGGTGACATGATATACAATATGCAGCACAGATGTTTAATTCAGTAAGTGGCATCCAGTTATCATCTCACAAACAAATACAGTTTTTTAAGATAAATTGTGCATTAATGATCAGGTCAAATAATGCATCAATAATGGTGTTGATATTGCTCATGCTTAAGATCAAGTTGAGTGAATTGCATTGTGTGATAGTTTCCCACCCGGATTGACTTCCTTTCAGTCAAGAAGATATGAATTGAATGTTAACTGAATTAATTCCACACGATGTTGAGTTGGAAAATGAATTGCTACGACAGGAAGAGGAATTACACTTTAACACATATAAACCCAAAACAGAAATGTTAGCAGGAAAAAACATAGATCTTTATGAATATCAATAATTTTGACTATTTATTCCCTGTCTTAATAACATTTGTTTACATATATACACTACCATCCAGGTCAATAAGATTTGTAATGTTTTTGAAAGAGTATCTTCAGCTCACCAAGGCTGCATTTATTTGATAAAAAAATAGAGTAAAAATTGTGAAATATTATTATAATATAAATCAATTGTTCTCTATGTGAATATATAGCAAAGTGTAATTTATTCCTGTGACCAAAGCAGAATTTTCAGCATCATTACGCCAGTCTTGATCACATGATTTTCGGAAATCATTATTATATGATGATTTGCTGCTCAAGATACATTTATGATTATTATCAGTGATACATTTGATTATTTTTGTTTTGTTTTTCATGATTCTTTGATTATTAGAAAGTTCAAAAGAACAGCATTTATTTAATAGAAATCGAAATAGAATTATAAACTGTATTTACTGTCAGTTTTAATCAGTTTAATGTGTCCTTGATGAATAAAAGTATTAACACTAGTGTACAGTAGCCTATATATACATTAAATGTTAATTTCTATGGGTTGGCATGTCTAACATTGTAATCAAACAATTTGATTAATAATACCATCTAATGATTTGGAAATACTGTTGTATGATAATATGCAAAAATCTATTATTAAAACTAAAAATTCAGCAGTTCTATGAATTTCTCTCTGTTTTAAATCTGCCACGTTTAATTCAAATTTAAATTAGGATTCTACATATTGTTTGAGAACTCAGGAATTCGGGTTCAGGAATTGAATTGGAATTGAATAGGTATTTTCAGTTCAGTTCTGAATGGTTCTCATCCCTGTGTGTTCTGATTGTGCATATTTTGTATATTTCACATCTGGGTTTTCCATGCACGCTTAAAATTAAAACCACCTTCTTTCAGAAATAGGATGTCATTCTGAACATTTCTGTCAATCAAAGATTCTGTGAAAACTATTTCACGGTCAAGGCTTCCACAGGATTAATGTAGGATTTTTTTCTTAGAAATCAATTTCTTTCACACGGTCTCTCTCTCTCTCTCTCTCTCTCTCTCTCTCTCTCTCTCTCTCTCTCTCTCTCTCTCTCACGCTCTCTCTCTCTATATATATATATCTTGTTAATGCTTCAAAGTTCAAATTCCAAGTTGCCGGTTTAGTGTTTAGTTTAGTTGAGTCGTTTCACTCACACAATGAGAGGATCTCTTTAGTCATATATTTGAAATGCAAACTCCCCTTTGAGACGTTCAGAGAGCTTCATTATTGTTCAGTGTCATTTCAATTTAGATAAGAGAGTAATCTGTCTAATGCCACTGATACAGCTTGTCTAAGTGTGGCTGCGAAGGTCTGATAGCTGTCACGGAGAGAATGGAGCAGAGGATTATGGGATTGAGGCCTTGCCTTGCTCTGAGCTGAATGATCTAACAGGTGTTTTTGATGAACAGGTGTTCGAAAATTAACATGTCTATTAATTTCAGGGCCTTTGATTGTGGTCACAGCAGGCTGCTTTCCGGGATTTGATTGGATCGCTATTTGATTGACAAAAATAATGTAAATAGTGCCGAGTTCTTGTTTTGTTTAATGAATTTATGTAGATAACTAGATGAGGGATGTTAGTTAGAGATGACTATCGGTGATATCGATGTTAGAGATAAGTGTAAGTTTAAGGGTACATTTCCGCGACAACGATATACTAAAAACAAAAACAAAAATATTTAGATTTTTTTTCACGTACAGACGACAACGTTGATGCTGTTCAAAAGGATCCTCAAAAATGACGGAAAATGCTGCATTATTCATGCCAGGCCAGTAGGTGGCGATGTCACTTTGTAAAGAACACCAAGCACATATATACTGAACAGCATGTGGATGATGCTGCTGTTTTCACAAATTCACATTTTTGTAGTTTACACGGAGACGATAACGGTATCGTTTTCAAGAACTTGCACTTTGAAACCCGTTTTCAAAAGTTTGCTTTTAATAAGCGAAGGGCAATAAGGGCATGTCTGGCACGGCCACCCTAAATTGTTATTGCCGCCCTCACTAGTTCCCCCACACTTTTGGATCAGAGAACTGTCAATTACTGTCAAAAAAGTTTGCATTTGGAGCGCTCAACAACACCATTAGATCAAAGAGCTCGGTCAATGTTTTTGGCAAGGTAACACTTTTTTTAACCATACAATAAAGCAAAATTCAAACTAAAGGCCAATTTAAAAAAAAAACAGGTACAGTAAAAAGTGCACAAATCTGTATTTTTTTAGGGTATTTGTGGCCGTCGAGAAATCCCGCTGTGAAATGGGCAGATAGCATTGCTCAGTGCACATTTCATGATGAAGTGAGTGTGCAGTTATATGTTGACTCTATAAAGCTTTCTTCTCTTACTTGCACCTCCAAAAGGTTTTTACGCCAATGCATTGTTAAAAGAATCAGTGTGTTTTGTAATTGTCAGATATAAAACTTTAACGGCCAATTTAGAAATGGTATAATAAAATCTGCTAATTCACAACATTAATACATCCTTTATTAAATCACTTTGTCGAATGTAACACATCTTTACGGATGGCGTTGAATGCTGAATCGATTCATTCAGTTCTAATAGTGCTTAATGCGAGTAGTGTCATAAACACAGAGGGCATAGTGTCGAGTTATTTAAAGGGGAAGTTCAAGCATCAATGAGTAACAAAACCCGCACTGAATCAGTATTTATTCTTATTATTTTAATGTGAAATGTAATTATAACACGTAATAATTATGTAGTTATGTCTGAGAACAATTTCTTAGAAACTAGGGATTGCACAAATGTATATATTATATAGACCTAGGGCTATACAGGCATCTTGCTACACAATGGAATTACTTGTATTAATTTTAATCCTTATTAACAAATATATACAAATATAATTTGGAATGTATGAATCTGAAGAGGGGGGCATTATCACGTTAATTAAAGGTGCATGTAGGAATCTATAGGGTGCGATTTCTGGGAAATGCTGTTGAAAGTGGATCGCACAAGGGCACTTGTAGCCAATCAGCAGTAGGGGGTGTATACACTCTTTAGGGGGGAGGTGCTTGTGTTGCATAGTGTGTTTGTGAATTTGGGGGTGGAGCTATCAAGATAGGGGCGTGATCCTTTTGGGTAGGGGCGTGTTTGTTTTAGCGAATTCAAATATCTATAGCATTTTTCATAAATTGCGTACTGCACCTTTAAACAACCAAGGTATCAACAAAACAGGTGTCATTTTAAAACGTAGAAGCTTGTCTTATGGTGCGTTCACACCAGACGCTAATGAAGTGAATAAATCACGCTATTCACACGTGGTTGGACGCTTGAACAATTTGAGTTTACTCGATTCATTCGCACGTCAAAAATTCACTTCACAACAGACGTGAATGCACGTCATGGGAGGGGCTTTTGCCAGCCGGCTTGTCTCGTTGTGAAATGGCTGACATGGATCATTTTAAAATATGGAATAAGCCCATTTGCCGGCTTTAACTAGCTTGGAAACTTTAGTCTCTATGTATAGCTGAAATTGAGTAAAGAGCATTTTTTACAACTTACCAGATTGTCCGACCTCCTCACTCACTTTCAACTTTCTACCAAGCAAGATCCTTTTTATTCCTGTTTCTATAAAGTACATACAGCTCCGGGTATCCACATGTGATTTTGTCCTCATTGTTGTCACTACTAGACCAAGCTCCTGATTGGTTAACGAGGCGTGAATATCCGCAAAAGTTCAGATTTTTCAACTCGCACCATTCGCGCCATATCATTCAGAAATAGCTCTGCGCCGCAAAATTTATATTCGCGTCTTTGCATTGACTTAACATTTACAATGCGCGCGAAACGCTTCATTCGCGCCTGGTGTGAAGGCACCATTACAGTGAATATAGGGAATATGACCATCACTTAACAAGTGCTTTTAAATGTACTGTCATTTTAGAACTGCTCTAGTTTAATGAAGTAAAAAAAATAACTGCTTTACATGAAAATGTGATCTGTAAAATCATACCACATAAAAGATATAGTGTTGAAAATGTAGCAGAATACAATTTGTTTCAGTTTGAAGCCAAACTATACCAGGTATGAAAAAGCACTGCAGACAAACATGTAAACAGTGTACACATGATGCTTTTGCGGCATGTTTTTGTAAACCATAGTAGATCACAAATCTTTATTTAGAGCGGCTGGTCTCGAACAAGCCCAAACAATGCTAGATGACGGAGTGACATTGACATGATGCTTCGCTAAAGCAATAGGACATCCAGTTGTATCGCGATCATGATGCAGTGTTTTCCCACGTCATTTAAAAGTTCATCTCAGGTGTGGTGGGTGGGGACGATGTGTATATACCAATCAGACACTGGTTTACAGCTGGATCACACTTGGATTGCTTTGATCGCTCAGACTGTATAAAAATGTACTTTTATTGTGGCGTTTACACAAGTACTTCTATTGTTCAGTAAAATCACTTGTTTGGTGGGTTTTTGGGACCCTTGGTTAGTTATAATCTACCTAATCTATTGCATGCCTTGAAGATATTAATACATTTAGAATATGTATCTCTGACACGCTCGCTTAATTTATCCTCATGTGTGTGCTGTAAAACTATCCACTCTAATGATGACCTGGCTTAAACAACCATTATAAGTTTTATCAATTAAACTATTATCGACAATTAATCAATCGTTAGAATCCCTAGTAGACAGCATCACTGATTATAATAGGTTGTATTTGCTTTAGTTGCGTCGCATCGGGTCGCTCGCGTCTGCAGTGTTAGTTTTATGCACATATGCGACGGCATTAAGAGCCCCAGTCATTAGCACACATGAGAAGAGGAGGAACTCATGCATAATTCATGAGGTTCTGATTAAAGCCCTCATCCCACTGAGGCAGCAGAGCTCCTCCCCTCCCTGTCGTCAAGGCAGCAGCAGAAGTGCCACAGTCATGCATTATAGATGCAGCTACAGTCACCTGACACGCTCTCACGCTGAGAGCAGCTTCCTCACACCGTATGCCGCGCGTCGACACGATCCATGGGAAGACGGAGGCCACAAATCCTGGATGTGATCTGACACTAGCCACTTACAAACTAATTAAAATCCTGATTTACCTTAAGAAGCCATCAGGGTGTGCAGTTAGAACATGTGTGTCTGTTTGCACCATTTCTAGTGCCTGCTCTACACATTCAAGCTGTGGCATTTTAATGACTAATTGCTGGAAAAACACAATGGCGTAATCACTTCTTCATTTCTTTCCGTCCAGCAGGTCCCTGAATGTCACACTCTTGTTGCACCGGCTGGTAAACAGTTTTCCCTCTTCATTACACAGCATTATAATATTCTTTTTGATTCCAGAATGGGCTGGAGTTTGGGGCAACCGACTCCAAACAATTAAAATGTAATGCACAAATTTCCCGGCGTGTGAAGCCACCCACTTGGCAACATGTGAGGGCAACAGCTGGTCAGACATTTCATGCTGTTTAATTACCGCTGACATTCCTGCGGCTCTTAATAAAGGGACATGAAAATGACATGAACAGAAATGGCAATCTACCAGCAGCGATCATGCTTGACAGGTGGGAAACTGGGCAATCGGGATGAACAATATTCATGTTTTACTATATAGTTATTTAATGCTGCAAATATATATTAAATATTCATGGCTGTTAATCCACTGAATTAAACACTGTTTTTGCTGTGGGACACTGTTTTAACATTTTCTGGGGACACTGTGATACACTACCATTTAAAAGGGGTAAGTAAAAAAACATTTAAAAAAATAAAGATACTTTTATTCAGCATGGACGCATGCTGAATAAAGTATAAAAAATAAAACGTATCATGGTATCCACAAAACTCTGAAGCAGCACAGCTGTTTTCAACATTGATAATAATCATATATATTTCGTGAGCAGCAAATCAGCATATCAGAATGATTTCTGAAGGATCATGTGACACTGAAGACTGGAGTAATGATGCTGAAAATTCAGCTTTGATCACATGAATAAATTACAGCTTACGATATATTCACATAGAAAACTTTTTTACTGTAAAAAGATTTACTGTATATTTGATCATATAAATGCAGCCCTGGTCAATTGTTACTTGTCGTTGCAGTCAAAACTATATTCATCACTCTATCGTTATTCATCATTACAGTCAAAATTATACTCATCATTATCAGTAGTCATTGTCATAGTCAACGTTAAACTCATCGCCATCGCTAGTCATCGTTACAGTCAAGGTTATGTTCATCGCTATATCGTTATTCACTGTTATAGTCAACGTTACACTCATCACTATATCACTAGTCATCATTACAGTCAACGTTATACTCATCGCTATATCGTTATTCACTGTTATAGTCAACGTTACACTCATCACTATATCACTAGTCATCATTACAGTCAACGTTATACTCATCGCTATATCGTTATTCACTGTTATAGTCAACGTTACACTCATCACTATATCACTAGTCATCATTACAGTCAACGTTACACTCATCGCTATATCGTTATTCACTGTTATAGTCAACGTTACACTCATCACTATATCACTAGTCATCATTACAGTCAACGTTATACTCATCGCTATATCGTTATTCATTGTTACAGCCAACATTACACTCATCACTTTATCACTAGATATCATTACAGTCAAAGTTATACTCATCGCTATATCACTAGTCATCGTTACAGTCAACGTTACACTCATCGCCATCGCTATTCATCTTTACAGTCAACGCTATACTCATCGTTATATCGTTATTCATTGTTATAGTCAACATTACACTCATCACTATATCACTAGTCATCATTACAGTCAACGTTATACTCATCATATATCACTAGACATCATTACAGTCAGCGTTATACTCATCGCTATATTGTTATTCATTGTTATAGTCAACGTTACACTCATCACTATATCACTAGTCATCGTTACAGTCAACGTTATACTCATCGCTATATCACTAGTCATCATTACAGTCAACGTTATACTCATCGCTATATCACTAGACATCATTACAGTCAACGTTATACTCATCGCTATATTGTTATTCATTGTTATAGTCAACGTTACACTCATCACTATATCACTAGTCATCGTTACAGTCAACATTATACTCATCGCTATATCGTTAGTCATCGTTACAGTCAACGTTACACTCATCACTATATCACTAGTCATCATTACAGTCAACGTTATTAGATTAGATTAGATTAGATTCAACTTTATTGTCATTACACAAGTACAAGTACAAGGCAACGAAATGCAGTTTAGGTCTAACCAGAAGTGCAATAGCAGCAAGTGCAGGATATACAACGTTTGCATAAGTGCAGGACATGGATATGTACTGAGTATATATAAATATGTCTATAAATAGAGAGATGGTTATTACTATAAACAGAATTTACAGGTGAATATGTACAGTGAATAATATACAGATGGTTAATACTATAAACAGAATTTACAGGTGGATATGTACTATGAATATAATATAATATACAGATGGCTATTACTATAAACAGAATTTTACAGATAGAGGTATACAATGATATGTTAGGCTAAAATGAGGAATATGGCAGTGGATTAAGGTAGTGCAATAAATTATGGACAGAAGCTATCCGAAAAAAAAGTGTAAAAGTGCAGTGGAAGTGATTGCATATTACAGTTAGAAGTACGGTGCAAAATACAAATGTAAACAGTAGGTACTGTAAATAACAGTCGGCAGTGCAAATGAGCATAATCCAGTTACGGTGTGGTAGTGCAAAATGAATAAGTAAACAGTTGTTACTGTAATAAAGAGTCGGTAGTGCAAATAACAAAGTGAAGGTGGATGTGAGGTAGGAGAGTTATCAGTATATGAGGGGAGTGGATCAGCGGGGGTTTGAGTTCAGTAAGGAGACAGCTCTGGGGAAAAAACTGTTCTTAAGTCTGCTGGTCCTGGTCCGGTGGATCCTGAAACGCCTGCCGGAGGGCAGGAGAGAAAACAGTCTGTGGGCTGGGTGCGAGGAGTCCTTGAGGATGCTGCGAGCTCGATGCAGACAGCGTTTCCTCTGGATGTGTTCGATGGCAGGCAGTGGAGTCCCTGTGATGCGCTGGGCAGTTTTCACCACCCGCTGCAGTGCCTTGCGCTCCGCAACAGAGCAGCTCCCATACCACACTGCCACACAGTTGGTCAGGATGCTTTCTATTGCGCAGCGGTAGAAGTTCACCAGGATAGCCGAGGAGAGCTGATTCTTCCTCAGTGTCCTCAGGAAGAAGAGGCGCTGGTGAGCCTTCTTGACCAGGCTGGAGGTGTTGGTCGTCCACGACATGTCCGCCGAGATGTGGATCCCCAGGAACTTGAAACTGGAGACACGTTCAACAGCCATTCCATTGATGTGGATGGTGTCGTGTGTGCCTCTTGACTCCTTCCTGAAGTCCACGATGAGCTCCTTCGTTTTGGTGGTGTTGAGGAGCAGGTTATTATCAGCGCACCATGTGGCCAGGTGCTGGATCTCCTCCCTATAGGCAGTCTCATCGTTGTTGCTGATGAGACCAATCACCGTTGTGTCGTCCGCAAACTTGACGATAGAATTAGATCCATACACAGGCTTGCAGTCGGCGGTGAAGAGGGAGTAGAGAAACGGACTTAGCACACAGCCCTGTGGTACACCAGTGTTGAGTGTGATGGATGTGGAGCAGGTGGATCCTGAACGAACATTCTGGGGTCTGTCAGTTAGGAAGTCCAAAATCCAGTTGCACATTGAGGTATTGATGCCCAGGTCTCCAAGTTTGGCTATTAACTTGGTTGGGATGACAGTGTTGAATGCTGAGCTGAAGTCAACAAACAGCATGCGTGCGTAAGTGTTCTTATTGTCCAGGTGAGTGAGCACAGAGTGCAGTGCCATGGAAACGGCATCCTCTGTGCTCCTATTGCTGCGGTAGGCAAACTGGTGTGAGTCCAATGTGGATGGTAGAGAGTCTTTTAGGTGTTCCAGGACCAGCCGCTCAAAGCACTTCATGACGATGGGTGTGAGTGCTACAGGGCGGTAGTCATTAGGGCACCTCGGGTTAGAGTGTTTTGGCACTGGCACAATGGACGTGCGTTTAAAGCATGAAGGTACAGCTGCTTGGGCAAGAGACAGGTTGAAAATGTCTGTAAAAACCTCAGCGAGCTGCTCCGCACATGCCCTGAGAACACGACCAGGGATGTTGTCTGGTCCAGCAGCCTTGTGCGCGCTGATCCGGCTCAGTGACTTGCAGACATCTGTGGAGGAGAGTGTGATTGGTGGGTCAGCTGAGGGTTTGAGCTTGGTGGCAGTTTCTCTGTTGTCTCTTTCAAAACGAGCGTAAAAGTGATTTAGCTCGTTCAGGAAGTTGACATCAGTGGCTGCGGGGGTGGAGTGGGGGGTTTGTAGTCACTGATGGCCTGAATGCCCTGCCACATGCGTCGAGGGTCAGAGTTGGAAAAGTGACCCTCTATCTTTAGCTTGTAGCAGTGCTTGGCCTTTTTGATCCCCCTCTTCAGGTTTGCTCTGGACGTACTGTAGGCTTGTGCATCTCCTGATCTGAAGGCAGTATTGCGTGACTTCAGCAGGAGTCGCACTTCCCTGTTCATCCATGGCTTCTGATTTGGGTATGTGGTGATCTGTTTCTGGGTTGTAACACTGTCAATGGTGGTATTGATATGATCCAATACAGAGGAGGTGTAGGAGTCAATGTCCGTGTGAGCGCCACTGGTGGCTTGAGAAGCAAACATACTCCAGTCTGTGTTTAGAAACCTTTCCTGGAGTGTGGAATCAACCCCCGCAGGCCACACCTTGATGGTCTTCACTGATGGCTTCACACGGTTGATGAGGGGTGAATATTTGGGGATGAGGAACAAAGAGATGTGGTCTGACTGTCCCAGGTGGGGGAGGGGTGTCGCAACGTAAGCTCCCGCCATGTTTGTGTACACGTGGTCTAAGGTTTTGTTTCCTCTGGTGTGGCAGGAAACATGCTGGTGAAACTTGGGTAGCACTGACTTTAAGTTTGAATGATTAAAGTCACCTGCAACAATAAAAGCAGCTTCCGGGTGATCAGTCTGTTGTTTACTGATGGCTGCATGAAGTTCTTTCATAGCAAGCTTGGCATCAGCATCCGGGGGAAAATAGGCTGCAGTTATAATGGTGGAAGTGAACTCTCGCGGCAGATAAAACGGTCTAAATTTAACCATGAGAAACTCCAGGTTAGCTGAACAATGACTCCCAACAATAACAGAGTTTGTGCACCAGGCTTTGTTAATGTAAATGCACAATCCACCACCTCTGGTCTTACCGGAGCCATCTAATGTTCTATCCGCCCGGAGCGTGTGGCATCCCGCTAGCTCAATAGCGGTGTCCGGTATTCCGCCGTTTAGCCAGGTTTCCGTGAAGATTAGGACGTTACAGTTCAAAAGTTTCTTGCTGTGTGTGATGCTGAGTCGAATCTCCTCCATTTTGTTCACTAGCGACCGTACATTGGCAAGGAAAATACTGGGTAAAGAGAGCCGATGTGGGGTAAGCCTTAGCTTTAGCCTTAGCTTAGCTCTCAGACCACCGCGTCTTCCCCGCCTTTGTTTACGATCTCGGCGCCGCCTGCGAGCACTTCCGCCCGGCCGGGCAGAGTGCATAGCCTCGGGTGTTCTAGCGATCTCAGGAAGGAGTCGAAGATTGTCCATAAAACTGTCGGAAATTCGCAAACCAATATCCAAAATCTCACCACGGGTGTACGATGTTAAGGCACAACTATTCTGAACGAACAGACCCGAGATGAGCAGGAAAAATACCGCAAAATTGCAGAATCTGGAGAGACCCGGAGCCTCGCGAACTACTCGCGCCGCCATCTTGGGTTTTACTCATCGCTATATCACTAGTCATCATTACAGTCAACGTTATACTGATCGCTATATCACTAGACATCATTACAGTCAGCGTTATACTCATCGCTATATTGTTATTCATTGTTATAGTCAACGTTACACTCATCACTATATCACTCATCACTATATCACTAGTCATCATTACAGTCAACGTTATACTCATCGCTATATCACTAGTCATCATTACAGTCAACGTTATACTCATCGCTATATCACTAGACATCATTACAGTCAGCGTTATACTCATCGCTATATTGTTATTCATTGTTATAGTCAACGTTACACTCATCACTATATCACTAGTCATCGTTACAGACAACATTATACTCAACGCTATATCGTTAGTCATCGTTATAGTCAACGTTACACTCATCGTTATATCGTTATTCATTGTTATAGTCAACGTTACACTCATCACTATATCACTACAGTAGTCATCATTACAGTCAACGTTATACTCATCGCTATATCGTTATTCATTGTTACAGTCAACGTTATATTCATTGCTATATTGTTATTCATTGTTACAGTCAACGTTATACTCATTGCTATATCGCTAGTCATCATTACAGTCAACGTTATACTCATTGCTATATCGCTAGTCATCGTTACAGTCAACGTTTTACTCATTGATATATCGTTAGTCATCTTTACAGTCAATGTTACACTCATCGCTATATCGCTAGTCATCTTTACAGTCAACGTTATACTCATTGCTATATCGCTAGTCATCGTTACAGTCAACGTTATACTCATCACTATATCACTAGTCATCGTTACAGTCAACATTATACTCAACGCTATATTGCTAGTCATCTTTACAGTCAATGTTATACTCATTGCTATATCAATAGTCCTCGTTACAGTCAACGTTATACTCATCGATATATCGTTATTCATTGTTACAGTCAACGTTATACTCAACGCTATATCGTTAGTCATCGTTACAGTGAACGTTATACTCATCGCTATATCATTAGTCATCGTTACAGTCAGCGTTATACTCATTCCTATATCGCTAGTCATCATTACAGTCAATGTTATACTCATCGCTATATCGCT
Source organism: Gobio gobio (assembly GCF_949357685.1). Taxonomy (NCBI): domain Eukaryota; kingdom Metazoa; phylum Chordata; class Actinopteri; order Cypriniformes; family Gobionidae; genus Gobio; species Gobio gobio. The sequence continues at coordinate 54,345,085 of NC_137114.1, forward strand.
AGTCATCTTTACAGTCAACGCTATACTCATCGTTATATCGCTAGTCATCGTTATAGTCAACGTTACACTCATCACTATATCGTTATTCATCGTTACATTTAACGTTATACTCATCACTATATCGCTAGTCATCTTTACAGTCAACGCTATACTCATATCTATATCGTTATTCTTTGTTACAGTCAACGTTATACTCATCGTTATATTGTTAGTCCATGTTATAATCATCCTTATATTATTATTCATCGTTACAGTCAACGTTATACTAATTTCTATATCGTTAGTTGTCGTTACAGTCAACTGTGCTAACCTCAGTAATACAATCCCATAGCGACACCTAGTGGCTAGTGGCCATAGTGAAATTGCAGTTTTAATTAATTTTGTCCTTCTTGTCCTTCTGTAGTTGGTATTGCATTGGAAGAAATTACAACAGAACGCTGTATTTCCCTGCCATGCGGTTTCATGTTACAAAGGCCTTGAAAAAATATCTCAGTGAGTATTTAGTTTCATATCTTCTTTGTTAATAGAGTAAAATGCAATTTTAAGAAAGATGTGTATAGATTGTGTTTCCAATAAGATAATATTGAAGAGCTGGTTTGTAAGACCATCTGTGTGGAAGTGAACATGCTCAATATGCTAATATCTGAATGTAACAACTGAATTATGATGCAAAGACACATTATTTGACATTGTCTTTATTTGTATATTCAGTTTTACAGTGCTTCCTTCAAGTAAACCAAACTCAATCAAAGTCTGGCATCTGAGTCTTTCTTGGAGGAACCTGTTAGCTATCTGCCAAGCTATTCAGGCTCAAGCACTTCAGCACTCATCATAGTAGGGCCAGAATAGTTACAGTCAATGTTATACTCATCGCTATATCGCTAGTTATCATCACAGTCAACGTTATACTCATCGCTATATCATTATTCATTGTTACAGTCAATGTTATACTCAACGCTATATCGCTAGTTATCGCCACAGTCAACGTTATACTCATCGCTATATCGTTATTCATTGTTACAGTCAACGTTATACTCATCGCTAAATCGTTATTCATTGTTACAGTCAATGATATATTCATCGTTATATTGTTTGCCATCGTCAGAGTCAACGTTATACTCAACGCTATATCGCTAGTTATCGTCACAGTCAACGTTATACTCATCGCTATATCGCTGGTTATTGTTACAGTCAACGTTATACTCATGGTTATTTTGTTAGCCATTGTTACAGTCAACGTTATACTCATCGCTAAATCGTTCTTCATTGTTACAGTCAATGATATATTCATCGTTATATTGTTAGCCATCGTCACATTCAAAGTTATACTCATTGCTATATCGCTAGTTATCGTTACAGTCAACGTTATACTCATCGTTATATTGTTAGCATTCGTTACAGTCAACGTTATATTCATTGCTATATCATTATTCATTGTTACAGTCAACGTTATTCTTATCGTTATCTTGTTACTCATCTTTGCAGTCGACGTTATACTCATCGCTTTATTGCTATTCATCGTTACACTCGACATTATACTCATCGCTATATCGTTAGTCATTGTTACAGTTGACGTTATACTCATCGCTATATCGTTAGTCATCATTACAGTCAACGTTATACTCATCGCTATATTGCTATTCATCGTTACAGTCGACATTATACTCATTGCTATATCGTTAGTCATTGTTACAGTCGACACTATACTCATCGCTATATTGTTAGTCATTGTTACAGTCAACGTTATACTCATCGCTAATTTGCTATTCATCGTTACAGTCGACATTATACTCATCGCTATATTGCTGTTCATCGTAACTGTCGAATTTATACTCATCGTTATATTGCTAGCCATCGTTACAGTCAACGGTATACTCACTGTTATATTGTTAGTCATCGTAACAGTCAACGCTATACTCATAGATATACCATCATCATTTTGAAACATTTAGCATCGCATACTACCTACTATTTGTGCATGTAGATATACTGTAAAAGCAAGCAAAAAGATAATATTTTTTAAAATTTTAAACATAGCCACACTTTACATGGTTTTATATGTCATATTTGGCCAATTGAGGTCTAATTTCATCTACATCTGTTAGCAGCTGATAGTTTTCCTTTGGGATGTTCCTATAAGGGTTCCTGGCTATTGAGTTAATCGTGCTAATTGAATAATTTGATATGTAATGACACTATTTAATGAAGGTCAGCGTGTGGCAGAGGAATGGCTCAGAAAGTCAGGCTCCTCTCTGTGGACATTAGAGCAGAACGGCTGAGTCAGTCGGTATAAAGCGCAGTAAAAATCTGCTGAAAATGTGAAGCTGGTAAAGACTCTCTTCAGCACGTATGTGAGCGATCTGAAGCTCTTCCTTGTGTTACACAATCCGCACACAGCAGAACACCTGCAGTGATGATGTTCACTGTTTGGGAGTAAAAACATTAGCAGTACAGCAGCACGACCAGCTCTTTTGTGAAAAATGACTCTGAAACTGAAAGAAAGAACATTATTAACAGTCCAATGTGCAAATCAAGCAGGTGAATTGATTTATTATTTCTGCATATGAATATAAATGACATTTTGGCTGGATCCAATGTGCCTGACAGTTTAGATTTAGTAAATGACATAAAATTAGCTTTCTTAGTGTGCTAGACATTATGCACTGCTGATCTGATTTGCAACCAGCTTTATATAGTTACCAACGGCGAAATTGTCTCTTAAGTAGACAGACGAAAATAGAAGTTCTGCTTGATGAAGCAATTAACTCCCAATTAACAGCACTGAGGAGGTGTATCAGATGTTCAGAATAGAAACTTAACATACTACTTATACTACATATGGTGCAGCACACACGCTTCTGTGGTTCCATGAAGAACCTTCAACATCCCTGCAATCTTTCCATTGCACAAAAGGTTCTTTAGTGGAAAATGTTTCCTTAGATCAGTGGTTCCCAAACTGGGATAAGTGAGGTGACAGAGAGGGTACGTGAACAAAATGCTGAGTTTTGCTGTTAATTTAATTCTGCTCCACCTTAAAATAACATTAAAACAGAGCATGCATTTCTAACAGGCACAATGCTGTGAATACATGACATCCAATCAAAATACCAAAACTTTCACCGTCAAAACTGACTGCATCTGTTTCCACACAAGCAGCATGTAGGTTGTGTGCAGCCTGCTGCCTTAGCAAATCACGCTACATTACTGCCGTTCTCCACAATGCACCTGTAGATTTATTACTGACTAACAGCCTGGCACAGACTATGCATAAAGATCGATAAAAGATTCAACCTCTTCGATAAAAAAACACATACCCTTTGTGAGTCATTTTTAATATTGATGATATTATATGAGCAAGAATGCAAATCCAATCCACACGATTGCAAATGTGACTTTGATTTTATACAACAGTTCAACAAACAAAAGGGTAATATTAAGTTATGTTCATTTTAAACCCAGTATTGTCAATCCGGGTCAAGGCACCAATGTAACCCCTCCGGTTCTTCTCACACTGCTCCGAGTGGGATTTGAACCTGCATCACCATCATGGGAGGAAGGCACGCTAACAAAGACCGCAGCCTCTAGTGTCAGTCCCTAGTGCACTTCTAGAGGCCAGGGGAGTGAAGTTTACCTGCACAGCTGGCCTCTGTTACACTTACCCCCATCCGGGTCACGGCACCAATGTAACCCCTCCGGTTCTTCTAACACTGCTCTGAGTGGGACTCGAAACTGCGTCACCGTTATGGGAGGAAAGCAAGCTAACAAGGACGCTAAAGACCTCAGCCTTTAGTGTCAGTCACTAGTGCACTTCTTGAGGCCAGGGGAGTGAAGTTTACCTGCACAGCTGGCCTCTGTTACACTTACCCCCATCCGGGTCACGGCACCAATCTAACCCCTCCGGCTCTACTCGCACCGCTCTTAGCAGGATTAGAATTGCCATTTCCAGAATGGTAGGTAGGAACATGGTAGGTAGGAACAAGGAATGCTAAAGACCACTGCCTCTAGCATCAGTTCCAACACTCACTCCCATATGGGTCACAGCACCAATGTAACTGGTTCTGGACGATTTGACCTAAAACCAAAATATCGATTAATTGAACATTTTACCTCGATTATGATTAATGAACTATCTTTTTTTTTTGCCCTTATAGTTTACTGACATGGTTTGTAGGCCTACTGTAAATATGCTCAATTATTAAAGGTGATATCTTTTTTTTTTTATGAAAAATTGCATTTCTTTGTGATTTTAAAATAATTGCAGGAAATGGCTCGCTTTCAGCAGTTATTGTCTATGGATCATAACATTTCTTACAGATTGCTGTGTGTTATAAGTCAGATACAGATAAATTAGCACAGTAGGCCTACATTACATTTATTTGAATGCATTAATGAGAGAGTGATTGTGTGTGTGTGAATTAGTCATATCGTCTCTTGTGAAGCGGTGCGTTGTAGTTACTTCAAAAGTAGACAAATCTATGCTAAAATGGTTGAGTTTCTAAGCTACTTTAGTGATGAATCACAGGTCGGCATTGAAAATGAGTTTCTGCGCTCCTCTCTGTGCGCGATCTTCACGTGATCTTCACGTGATGTGTGAGCTACTGTGTTCGTGTGTCACAATATATCAGGCAATATTTCAACATAATACACATCCAATGGTCTAAAATTGCTTCAATGTTCAAACTGGCAAGCCTTAAAACACATACAATTGACAAACTTCCGTGAGGACGGAAGTGAAAGTTATCTGGCTTCAGGGCTTGTGCGTTGTGCTCGTGCGCTCTCTGTCTCTCAAAAAAAAGCTAGCAAGAAGTTTTCTACATTGTTGTTCTTGAATGGTGTAAAATCGCTTGAATGTTCAAACTGGCAAGCCTTTAAACGCATTTAATTGACAGACTTTCTTGAGGACGCAAGTGAAAGTGATCTTGCTTCGGGCTGTGTGTGCGTGTAGCAGCACATATAAGAATGGCGATTAACTTACTTGTAACATAAACTGTGTAAAACAGGGGTGTCCAAACTCGGTCCTGGAGGGCCGCTGTCCTGGAGGGCCGCTGTCCTGCAGAGTTTAGCTCCAGCTTGCCTCAACACACCTGCTGTAATTTCTAGTATGCCTAGTAAGACCTTGATTAGCTGGATCAGGTGTGTTTAATTGGGGCTGGAGCTAAACTACGCAGGACAGTGGCCCTCCAAGAGCAGAATTGGACACCCCCTGGTGTAAAACATGCAATTGTCATTGCAATACTGAGCATCCAGATTTTTATAAACAAAGATAACTGCTCCCAAATCCCAAACTGCACTTGATGTGACTGGACGGGGTGGAGTCACGTAGGCTAACTACACATGGGATTATTAACAGGATTAAAAAAAGGAAATAACTGACATGGGAGAGTTAGAGGTTTTGAATTTCGGTTTTGATTACTTTTCGATTAATCGTCCAGCCCTAAATGTAACCCCTCCTGTTCTACTCGCATCGCTCTCAGCTGGATTCAAACTAGGTAGGCACAAGAACAAGGATGCTAAAAACCATAGCCTTTAGCGTCAGTTGCTAGTGTGCCCCTCTTGAGGCCAGGGGAGTAAGATTTACTTGCACAGCTGGCCTCCGTTGCACTCACCTCGATCCGGGTCACGGCACCACTCTAAGCGGGATTCGAACCAGTGTCACCGGCCTTGGAGGTGGCCGTGCTAACAAGGATGCTAAAGACCGTAGTCTTTTGCGTCAGCCTTTAGAGCGCCTCTCTTGAGGCCAGGGGAGTGCGATTTACTTGCACAGCTCTTTACTAGCTGGCCTCCGTTACACTCACACGTGGCAGACTGGTTTCCCCAGCACGCTCATGAGAGAGAGAGTGATTTGCATCAGCTCTGATGGACATGAGATCACTTCCTTCCAACTGTAAGAACAGAGGAGATCATAATCACAGTCCATTTCCTTCTGGTAAGGGCGCATTAGGTATGCATACTAGCTTTACACCTCTGACTGTTTGCTGCCATATCCAATAAAAACATTTTGTTAGCTTCTCTAAATGTTTGCGACTACGCTGTATGAGAGGGAGAAAAGCAATTTACTCTCAGCAGATTGAGTCGAGGAACTTATCGGAATACAGAAATTGCTCTTGTAGACAGAAGTAAAACGGATTCTGTGAGGGAAAGATCATGGCTAGTTCAGAGATCCTGACCTCATTCCCTTAAATTGTGCTTGAATGTTTCATTAGTCGATAAAGGCCAAAACAAGCAGACCAACTTGTGCGTTTATCCACAACTGATGTCTTCATTTGTCAAATTTGGTCCTTGATGCATTCTGAAACGCAATTTGGTAAAGGCTAAAAGTTAAAAAGAAAGGCATAAACCTTTATATTCTGGCTGCAGAATATTTTATTCAGCTCTTTTCAGTTTTGTCTCCAGTAATAGACGGTTGGGGTTTCACATTTACATAAATCTTGTTCGGGTGACTAGTGGTTTCTAATCACTTTAGGATAATTTGCCTCCTGAAATGACGGAAGAAATTGGAGTTCGCTGCAGCCGTGTGACAGATGGAAACCGTACAAGATTTGAACACTACAAAGTGATAGTCATATTTTCATTTAGCTTTAGCTGACTTTGGTCACAGTGTAATGTAAGTCAGATGTAACCCATGGCTATTCCTACAAATCCTACCAACCAAATTCAAAGATGATTTATTTATTTAAATATTTGATGCAAATATAATCAGACTTTTTATTTTAATTATATTTATTTATTTTTTAATATTTATTTAAATAATTGTATTCATTTATTTATTGTAAGGAGTATTTCCACTGTATTTTTTTAAATAAATACCTAAATTAATTATAACTTTTTTTGTATTTAAATAATTGAATTTATTTATTGTAAGGGGGGTTCCAATGTCATTTATTTGTATTTATTTATTTATTTAAATAAATTAATCATTTTTGTTATCTAAATACATTTATGTAAACAAATGTATTTATTTATGGAGTATTTTTTTACCATCATTTTATTTATTTATTTATTGTAAGACGGTTTTTCCACTGTAATTATAATTTATTCATTTAAATTATTTATTTATTTTATTTAAACACTTTTATGCAAATCATTTTCATTTAATTATGGGGTATTTTTTTACCATCGTTTTATTTATTTATTCATTATAAGAGGGTTTTCCACTGTAATTGTTATTTATTTATTTAGAAATACTTTATTTGTTTATTTTAATATTTTTATTTTAAAAAAATATATATATTTATTTATTTAATTAAATATTATATTTAAATAATTGCATGTCTTTATTGATGAGGGTATTTCCACTGTTATTTAAATTGTAATATAAATAAATACTTTATTTATTTATTTGATTATGTTTTTATTATTTAAATAATTGTATTTATTTATTGTAAGTGTTTTTTCCCTCTAATCTTATAAGAATAATTTTATCATTTAAATATATGTAAATTATGTAAATGATTGTAATAATTTATTTAAATAATAGTACTTAATTTTTCATTTGTTCGGTTTTGATGATTAAATATTATGGTGTGTTTAGTAGATGTTGCCATATCATTTCTCCTTCTGTATTCCATTCATAGTCGCCCATGGTGACATTCTTTTGCTCTTAGGAAGCTGGAGTCGATGGGAACATTAGTATGAAACCCGTCACTCACACAAACAACATTGTGGAGCTCTTCACAGCCGCTCAGATTGCTATTGACCGCTGCTGAATTTTGCATTTAACCTGAAGCAAAACTCTGCCTCTCCATCCCTCTCTCTCTCTCTCCATCCCTTTCTCTCTTGCTCACCTTCCACATTTGTTACGCCATTCGTGTCCTGTCAATTACCCTTTGATTAGGATAACTTGCATGGCCTGATTAGTTGGCTCTGCCATTTGATGCATAATAAGCAGGTGTGTTGAATAATTCATCAGCGTCACAGAGGGTATTAATGACGGTGGGGTTACAGAGGGGCACAATGACTGTGTTCCTCATCTACCCGCATGCCTTTGCACAGGTTTTGACCCAAGTGCTGAATGTAATGCAATGCTGTGAGGGACAGACGGGCACTGTTGTGTACATTAGTGCTGATCGCCCCACCAAAAACCTCTGGCAAACATTTGTGAAATTAGATGTGACCTAAGACATTCTTTCAGTCTTATTTCCAGTCCCAGAGATTGATTTTTATTCAAACAGTTACAGATTTCAACTTTTTCTTCGCAAAGGTCACATTTAAATGTCTGGAAAGTTGACCATATCAATACTGATTGTGTGAAATGTGATCAATTTGATTCCGACTGCATCCCTCAGTTGATGCATAATTTTTATCAAAACCAGCAATTTTGCCCCTATAATTTTGACACTTTTCCAAATACACTATATTGCCAAAAGTATTGGGACTCCTCCAAATCATTGAATTGAGGTGTTCAACCCCTTCATGGCCACAGGTGTGTAAATCAAGCTCTAGGCGTGCAGACGCTTCATTAGCGAGAGAATGGGCCGCTCTCAGGAGCTCAGAGAACTCAAGCTTGGATCGTGATCGGTAGCCGTCTGTGCAATAAGTCCATTCGGGACATTTTCTCACTACTAAATATTCCACGCTCAACTGTTAGTGGTGTTACAACAAAGTGGAACCGATTGGGAACAACAGCAACTCAGCCACAAAGTGAAATCACAGAGCGGGGTCAGCGCATGCTGAGGGTCACCGAAGTCGCCAACTTTCAATAGTCAATCGACCCTTTTTGTGCCAACGTCACAATTACGTCACGGCGTTAGCTGGAGGCAAAACAAAGGAAAAACTGGAGGCGGCCAATACAAACCAACACCGAGTCGGAGCTCAAAATGTCATTTTTTTGTGATTTTGGGTGCCAGAATCAATGGAGTACAGGCTCCAAATTGAAATTTTAACGCATACCTGCTACTACTGCCAGACAAAAAAAACAACGACAGCTGTGGTTAAACGCAATAAAATGAGCGGACTGGAGTGTGTGTGTGTGTGCAGGCGCTGGCTAGGCAGAACTTCGGATCGTACGACACAAAACTCATCTGTTAAATCTGTATATTTTTAGTCTTGTACATGTCCATTTAGCACATAGTTATAGGCATCTAACGATCTATGCGCATTCATGTTTTCACCATGAAGTAGCCTAAACTGAGAAATGTAGATATTTAATGGGAATTTTACAAAACAATGTTGCTATTGTAAATAAACCTGTATATACACTGTAAAAAAAATCTATTTCAACTCCAATTGAAAATTTTCTAGTGAGCGATCACATCTAAAATTTTCAGTTGGCCAAATTGAATTTCTTGAATTTAATTGAATTAAATTGCATCAATTCACAGAAATTCAATTTGGCCAACTAAAAAATTTAGATGTGATCGCTCACTAGAAAATTTTCAATTGGAGACCTGAATTTTTTTTACAGTGTAAATATCTTTACTAATTTTGGCAAAATATAGGGCATTTAAAAAATGCCCTAAATCCCCTTAAAACTGTACAACTAGAGAGTAAAAACATTAGGCTATTAAAAAAGCGATTTGTGTTTATAAAAAACTGACATGATTTTTTTATAAAAATCACACAGAGTACCCAAAACAGCAGCTTGCATAAAGTTTAAGGTAAAAATAAGCATTTGCTTATTCCGCCTATGCCGTGGGCCGGCTCTGGGTGTAATGGCTCAACCGGAGGTAATGCTGTCAGATCGTCCATCCATCGAGTGAGCTTGTACGGGTCGGTCAATCTGGTTCTGTCCCTTAAGGTTAACTTTTTAAAATAACAGTAACAGTCCCGGACAGAGAGTGACCTTACATATTCAGATACAATTACTGCAGTCATTGTTTATAAACAAGCTCACCTTAAAAAAACTAGCTGGCTAGCATCAGTGAAGCGATCTGGGGAATCTTTCTGCCTCCAGCTAAGCACAAAAAAACGTCACAATGTTTACTAACTGAAAAAGGGACTATAGCTCCAGACCTCCAAACTTCGGTGGCCTTCAGATGAGCTCAAGAACAGTGTGTAGAGCTTCATGGAATGGGTTTCCATTGCCGAGCAGCTCATCCAAGCCTTACATCACCAAGTGATGGATGGAGTGGGGTAAAGTGTGCCGCCACTGGACTCTAGAGCAGTGGAGACGTGTTCTCTGAGTGATCAATCACACTTCTCTATCTGACAATCCCATGGATGAGTCTGGGTTTGGCGGTTGCCAGGAGAACGGGACTTGCCTGACTGCATTGTGCCAAGTGTAAAGTTTGGTGGAGGGGGGATTATGGGGTGGGGTTGTTTTTCAGGGGTTGGGCTTGGCCCCTTAGTTCCAGTGAAAGGAACTCTTAATACTCCACCAAGACATTTTGGACAATTTCATGCTCCCAACAGTTTGGGGACGGTCCCTTCCTGTCCCAGCATGACTGACCAGTGCACAAAGCGTCGCTCCATAAAGACATGGATGAGCGAGTTTGGTGTTGAGGAACTTGAGTCCTGACCTCAACCCGATAGAACAGTTTTGGGATGAATTAGAGTGGAGACTGAGAGCCAGGCCTTCTCGTCCAACATCACACATGCGCTTCTAGAAGAATCCCCATAACACTCCTAGACCTTGAGGAAAGCCTTCCCAGAAGAGCTGAAGCTGTTAGAGCTGCAAAGGGTGGGCCGACTCCATATTAAACCCTACAGATTCAGAATGGGATGTTTGTGTGCATGTAAAGGCAGGCGTCCCAAAACTTTTGGCAATATAGTGTATGTTAAACCAATGTTATCAGACATAATTTGAGATGTGGTGGAAATGGCTGAATATTATTAGTGGTTAAATTACACTAGTGAGGACGTGAAAGGTAGTTTTCATTTGTGTCTTCTGTGTGTTAAAAGCCTTCCCAGGCTGCTTTAAAAATTAAATCAAGTTTGAGATGGAAATTTCCTTCATGCTCTGTCGTTGTCTTGCTTTTAGGTTTGCATAAAGCAATTATTCTATTATAATGAGTGCTGGCTGTATATCAGAGCATGGCAGATCCTCGTGCTGAATTTAAAGGGTTGTTCCTTCAGGAGGGATTCAAACACGCGTGTCGTCTCCGCCGAGGGTCCGACCACAATCCCTGCGGATCCAGACGAGAATCAGCTACACACCACAAAAAGAGGAGCAGACACAGAAAAGCAACAGGAAATGACCTGTTTTACTTCCATAATGTGTTTCTGAGTGAAAGAGGATATTCAAAGAGAAGAAAAAATAAATAGAATGGCATTGCTTTTATCCATGAGGATCATGAAAAGTGGGCATTTTTTTATACCAGAATGCTCTCTGTATGGATTTATTTGTTGGTTTGTTTTGTTTGTTTATTGGGAAGTTTAGATTATATTTATTCATATAATATATATATATATATATATATATATATATATATATATATATATATATATATATATATATATATATATATATATATATATATATATATATATATATATATATTACATTTTTTAGGGATAACATGCACTGGATGCAAGTTATATTGTATTTATTTATATATATATATATATATATATATATATATATATATATATATATATATATATATATATATATATATATATATATATATATATATATATATATATATATATTAGGAATAACATGCACTGGATGTAAGTTTAAATTGTATTTATTTATATCATTTTATTAGATTTTTTTAGGAATAACTTGCACATAATGTAAGTTTAAATTATATTTATTTCTTTTATTTATTTTTATTTTAATTTTTTTAGGAATAACATGCACTGATTGTAAGTTTAAATTATATTTATTTATATCATTTTATTATTTTTTTTTAATAATTTTTTTAGGAATACCATGCACTGGATGTAAGTTTAAATTATATTTATTTATATCATTTTATTTTTTTATCCATGTTTTATGGATTAACATGCACTGGATGTAAATTTAGATTATATGTATTTATATAATTTTATTTATTTTATATTTAGGAATAAAATGCACTGAATGTAAGTTTAAATTATATTTATTTATTTAATTACATTTTTTATAAATTTTTCTAGGAATAACCTGCACTGGATGTAAGTTTAAATTATATTTATATAATTTTATAATTTTTTTAAATATTATATTTAGGAATAACGTGCTGAATATAAGTTTAAATTATATTTATTTATATAATTTTTTATAGTTTTTATTTTTATTTTTATTTTTATAGATAACATACACCGGATGTAAGGTTAAATTATATGTATTATAAAAATATATATTTTCATTAGATAAAATGCACAATAAGACCGAAAATGTTTAACAGTAGGGTCAATTTTGATTTCATGAGCATTTTCACATTCTATGAAGTCTCTGTTTTGAAGTAGCCTCATGCGTTTGCGCCCTGATGTCCGTCCTCATCCGTCGTGTCTCACATTCGGACACCAGCCGAACAGCACCTCTGCTAATTGAATTCATCCCTAATTAAGATGATAATTAGATGCGCTGATGATAACGAGCTGACCCCTGCGGCTCTGGTTCTGCGTGGTCAGCAGATGTTTATCAGTCCCTTCAGACCAAATGAGCAAATCGTTCTGTTTGCACGAGTCTGGAGCTCTGACTAATGGAACCATCACGTTAATATTCACATCAGCTCGACGGCCACCCGCAGTTTCACGTTCAGACGCACACAATAATGAGAGGCAATGTGAAGGAAATCTAATTTTCGGTATATTGCTGCCTTTAGATGGAGAATAATAAGTAAAAATCAAATTTACGTTACGAGCAAAACTGAGGTGATTGGGTACTATAATGCAAGCTTGTGTTTTTAAAATATTTCTCAATCTGCGTGTGCGTTTGGTTTGATCGGGTTCATTGCTCATGCTTCAGTTTTGCACAAGCACCATTCACATTTTTAATCTAAAACTAGTTTGACTTGTCAAGCCTCGCACTCCCATATCAACACAACTTCATAAAAGCATTCGGGTTGAAAAACATACAAACATTCATAGATAAACTAAAGCCGGACAAACACATTCAGGGATTGTGAAGTTCTTAAGCTAGCGTCCTTAAATCCCAGATGAACTGCAAACTTCAGGCTGTGTTTTCTGGCATCCGCTTCGTTCTGCTGCATTTAGATCCGTTCATGCATGTCTCATCCGGGCAGGTGTGATAATTAAAGCTGTGTTTCTTAATTGCTTTTGACCAGCGGACCAGAACGTGAGCATGGCGATGTAGAAAGCGTTGGGTCAGAATCATGCGAGGAAGTGTTTGGCGTTCAGAGACAGAATAAACAAGGATTTCTGCTATTGCTTAGTATTTGCTCTTTTACAGCTCAGAAGTATAAATGTTGTTTTGCATGTAGTTATACTAGGAACTGTCGCATTTTCGTGGATGCACATAAAGTAAACTAAATTTTAGCATTTCTCTAGTCGTTTTTTTTTTTTCGCATTGCAATACTTTTTACTCAAACAATACATTCAATGGCAACATTCAACTGATCGTTTTTGAGTATGAATGTGTCATTTTGAGTTGAAAATGAACTCCAAATGTCACAAAATAGCATGTTACGTAACCTAACAACAAGAGCAATGATAAAACAGTGTACATACAGCTGGAAAACAACAAAAAATCAACCTTATTAATCATTCCTGCCCCAGTGCATGATGGGAACACCAGTATCAGAAAAGTTGAGTAGGTTTTACTTAATTTTATAATGCTGATGCAGTGTTAACCCTCTTGAGTCGGCCGTCGCGCCGGCTTGATTGGCTTGCTTTTTTTCTTAACAGTGCCAAAGAGACTCAAATAACTCGCTTTTTATCATTCAGGCAAGTGTTATACATCATTATAATATGTTAAGTTTTATGTGAATGTTTTATGTGAATGAGCAGGCTCAGTAATTCTCACATCAGTTTAAAGCAAAAACTCCAGGCAAATACACCCATTAGTCAAAAGTCTTTTTTACCGAAAGTCGGCGACCGGTAAAAAACATGCGCTCAGTGTGAAATAGACGCTTAGCGACTCATCGCGCAAAAATACGGCACTCCCATTGAATTCAATTAGATAAATATAAATATATGGATTTTTCCGTCATCGTCTTGCCAGTTACGCTTTTTCCGTAATTTGAATATGGGAGGCGGTCCACTGGGAACTAGATATTTTACTTTATAAAGTTTTAAATATTGATTTTATTTTATTTTTTTCTACAAAAACCCCATCGATTAGCTTCAGATTCGCTCTATTAACCCCCGGAGCCGTGTGGAGCAGTTATATGATGGATTGATGCACTTTTTTAAGCTTCAAACTCAATGGACTCACTGCCATTATAAAGGTTGGAAGCGTCAGGATATTTATTAATATAACTCTGACTGTGTTCATCAGAAAGAAGAAAGTCATATACAACCAGGATGACTTGAGGGCGAGTAAATCATGGGCTAATTTTAATTTTAAAGTTAGCTACTCCTTTAAAAATGGTGACTTGAAAGCAGCATTTTATTGTTTTAAAAGCTGCTGAAATGAGACTGCATGTTCACTTTATACAGCCAGAGGTCAAATCCAATTAAATGTTAAAGACTTTCTTATTTTAACAGAATCAGCCGTGACTTTGCTGGTCTCAGATGTTTAAGTTGATGGAGTCACACATCTTTATCTCCCCATCGGCTGCTGTGGTTTGTCATCCATGACGGTGTTTTGCCGCTACTTGAGTGTGTAAGTTCCCCAGAGAGCGATTGCTCTATCCGTCTTCTTTTGTGTCCCATCGTCTTCCTGTTTCACCTGCAGTCAAATGATCCGTCGATGGATCCATCCGGGCTCCTGCTGCGGGTCGAGTCCCAGTGGCCGCGAGGTCCTGACCGCCGGACCACCTGACAAAAGACCAATCATTCTCCAGGTAACAGATCGATGAGGGTTGTAGAGGGTGAGCTTCAGTGATCACATGATTTGACTGACATGAATCTTACTGGGCCATCTAACCAATCAGAGCAGAGTAGACCAATACTCTAAAAATACTGGGTGAAAAACAACCCAAGTTGGGTTGAAAATGGACTAACCCAGTGATTGGGTTGTTTTAAGCAAACATTTAACCCAACCGCTGGGTTAAAACGACCCATTCACTGGGTTAAAACGACCCAATTGCTGGGTTAGTCCATTTTCAACCAAACTTGGGTTGTTTTTAACCCAGCATTTTTTAGAGTGAAACCCAATCAAAACCTTTTAAAATTATTTTATTTTATAATATAATATTTTTGTGCCAATCATTCAGTTATGATTCTCATTATTATCACATAGACACTAATATGGTTTTACAGTAAGGAGAAATGTGACGTTTCTTTTATTTAAATGTTACTATGTTATGTTATGTTTCAAAGATTCACTGTATTAAAGTTTGACTTCATGGCAATTTTTTATGTTAATCATCCAACTATTATGAACTCATTATTGTCACACACTCATATGGTTTTACAGTTAGAAGACATTTAACAATATTAATTTACATTAGCAGGCAAATTCTCACTATGGTAAAGCAGCAAAGGAAATCATAATTTGCAATTATATTGTAGCTTTTTTATCATTGTATTAAAGTATTTAACTTTATAACATATTTTTTTATGTTAATCATGCAATTATGATTCTCAGTTAGAAGACATTTGATATTTTTATTTTACATTAGTATCCAAATTCTCATTACGTTAAAGCAACAACAACAAATTCCCTCATAATTTGCAACGTCTAAAAAATTAAACATTATTTAAATGGTTAAAATTATTCAGGTTTTTTGTCTTTTTTATGTTCATCATCCAATTATGAGTCTCATTATTGACACACATTAATATAGTTATACATTAATGAGAATAATGAAAGTGACGAACACATCTGACGCATTACAATAATGAGACTTTGGCTGGAAATGTGTTTAATTGTCATTAAAATAATCTTACAAAGGCAATTTTCTTTGTCTAATATAGTCTTGTTTGCAGTGTTCCAGGCCTGTTTGCTTGCGGTTCACCCAGAATCACATTGTCCTTTCAGAGGAACAAAAGAAAAACTATTCTCTCAGATCCTCAAGAGGTTTCCTAAGAAAGCGATCCAGCAGAACTATGTGTGTGAGGCTGCGTGTTTATAATGGGCTTTTACAGTCGTGTTTTTCCAGCACATATTAATCATGCATGTCAATGACAGTCTGCAGCCATTATTTGTTCTGACATACAGTTACTCTGATCCTAAAACACAGTTAATATTTCATTTCTTGTATGTATTTTTCACAGACAGGCCGCTCTGTTCCTGTTTTCCGCCTCTACAGAAAGACCATCGCTATTCGTTATTACCTCAGCGTATTTCATTATATCACGGGGGTGTGATTTCAGCTGTTCAGCGGCCTTGTTTTACTAGTTAATGGCTTTTCCGTGTGGCTGCTTGAGAAAGAAATATAAAGTGTAGTGCTTTGGAACAGGTTTGGCGTGTGAGTTCTAATGGAAATCTTTCATACACTGAATGAAAACACCTTGTGTGCTCTTCAAAGCCTTCATACTCTTATATATATGATGGATACAAACTACTACAAACAGTAACTAACAATTCCAAACCGCTACAAACAGTTCCAAACACTACAAACAGTTACAAACCGCTACAAACTGTTCCAAAGCGCTACAAACAGTGACAAACAGTTCCAAACCGCTACAAACAGTTACAAACCGTTCCAAACAGTTCCAAACAGTTCTAAACCGCTATAAAACAGTTCCAAAGCGCTACAAACAGTCAAAAACAGTTCCAAACCGCTACAAACCGTTACAAACAGTTCCAAACAGTTCCAAACCGCTTCAAACAGTTACAAAACGCTACAAACAGTTACAAACAGTTACAAACCGCTACAAACAGTTACAAACCGCTACAAACCATTACAAACCATTACAACCAGTTCCAAACGCTACAAACAGTTCCAAACACTACAAACAGTTCCAAACTGCTACAAACAGTTCCAAACGTTCCAACCGCTACAAACAGTTCCAAACGTTCCAAACAGTTCCAAACCGCTACAAACTGTTCCAAACCGCTACAAACAGTTCCAAACCACCACAAACAGTCATAAACAGTTCCAAACCGCTAAAAACCGTTACAACCAGTTCCAAACGCTACAAACAGTTCCAAACTGCTACAAACAGTTCCAAACTGCTACAAACAGTTCCAAACAGTTCTAAATGTTACAAACAGTTCCAAACCGCTACAAACAGTTACAAACAGTTCCAAACAGTTACAAACGTTACAAACAGTTCCAAACCGCTACAAACAGTTCAAAACCGCTACAAACAGTCACAAACAGTTCCAAACAGTTCCAAACCGCTACAAACAGTTACAAACGTTACAAACAGTTCCAAACCGCTACAAACAGTTCAAAACCGCTACAAACCGCTACAAACCGTTACAAACGGTTCCAAACCACTATAAACCGTTTCAAACAGTCACAAACAGTTCCAAACCGCTACAAACCATTACAAACAGTTCCAAACAGTTACAAAACGCTACAAACAGTTACAAAACGCTACAAACAGTTACAAACAGTTACAAAACGCTAAAAAACCGCTACAAACCATTACAAACGGTTACAAACAGTTCCAAACCGCTACAAACAGTTACAAAACGCAACAAACAGTTACAAACAGTTACAAAATACTACAAACCGCTATAAACCGCTACAAACCGTTACAAACGGTTCCAAACAGTTCCAAACCACTACAAACCGTTACAAACAGTCACAAACAGTTCCAAACCACTACAAACATTTACAAAACTCTACAAACAGTTACAAACTGCTACAAACAGTTCCAAACCGCTACAAACAGCAGTTCCAAAGTCCCCAAGTCCCACAAGTTCCAAAAGTCTAACTGTTCCAAAGTTTCGAAGTTCCAACGTTCCAAAGTTCCTCCAGCGGGAGTTCTTCTCTATATCAGTGTTTCTGAACTCCCTGAAACGCCTTCATTGTTGTCTTGAGTTTTCTTCCGGGAACGAACATGTCACACTATTCTTCATTTAAATAATTAATATGCAGAATAAAGGGGCGGGCCTTGTTGAGTTAGTTAGTAGTGTTTTGAAACTGGCAGTCATGGTAAGTGCGGGGACATATCCCAAACACAATAAAATCACAACACACTGATCCAGCCGACCAATCAGAGCACAGTGTGCTTTTCAGAAGGAGGGGCTTCACAGAGACAGGAACTAAACAGAGCGTTACTGACAGACTGGGAAAGTGACGAGCTGCAACAATATCTGTTTCCATTCACCTTTTTTTTTTAGATAATCGCATTAAAAACGCTGGATGGAAACACAAGATGGCATAAACTCGTGCATTAAAAGCGTATGCACTCAATTGAGGTGGATCATTGTTTCATCCGATAAGAAGAAATGCGTATAAACAACAATGGAAATTAATTTCCCGAATAAATCCCTCAAAACACTCTGGTGACTTTGCCTCAGCAGAGACTGTGATTGGATAACTGGACTAACCAGCTGACCAATCGCATTGCAGCATCTCAAATGTTGGTTTGGTCATTATGATTTGGTTAACCTCTTAAGCTCTGGGACCATTTTTGGGATTTTCACCTGGATTTGGCCTACCCAAATTGAAAAGCTTCCCATACCCATATACAGTGGTCTCTAAATACACAATTTGTGTGTAATTTTACAGGAAACCCTTTGAAGTTACATAAACCAGTATTTTTTCCAGTATTTTCTGGAATCTAGTGGAAAAAGCCCAAACTGTCTGCAGGATGCTAGAGCATCCTGTATTACATTACTGTATTACAGCTCAGACAACATAGGCTTACATGTTTATCACATTTAGCAGTGTTTTATGTAACTTCAAAGTGTTTCCTGTAAAATGACACCTGAATCTTGTATTTAGAGACCACTGTATGTGTGTATGGGAAGCTTTTCAATTTGAGTAGGCCAAATCCAGGCGGAAATGGTCCCAGAGCTCCTCCCCAGACACGTAAAATGTAAAGTTTATACTTGATGTCATCCCTGTACAGGGTCCGCAGAGTTTCAGAGGTTCCCTCCAGAAGCGTCTCACACACTTGTGTTCCCAAACACCAGCATCCCAACACAAGAGAACATGACATCCTTTATTGTATTTCGTCTGACGCTCTGAGACGACACTCGTTTATGATGGAGGGGAAAAGAGCCAGATTGGGCAAATTACAGTTTTATTACTGATATGTTGCACCAATTTTCCAGTAAGTGGTGATTGAAACTCTGCTTTATTCGCAAATGTGTTATGCCATATTCCAGTTTTGGATGGAAACATATGGGACAAAAAAGGTGTTTTTTGAACAACCTATTCTTAAATCAAGACTTTGTAATGGGCATAATACGGCCTCTTTGAAATTAAAGAGCAACCTAAAGAGACTTCCTCCAGTATTTTGATGATAAACACTGAGCCATTACTAAATGCAGAAAGGCATTAGTTGCCAGCTTAAACAAATGCATCTGCCAATTACGATGATGACCTGAGTTGTGCTGTAATATTCCATCTAATCCACAGATTAATCGCATCGAGTGTAAAAAATCACACTGGATCCAGAAAATGACATGCCATTAATTACCATGACTAGTTTATTTTACTCTATATGTCTTCAACTTAGTCAGTCAGTTGACAAAACAGTTTCAGTTTTAGTTGGTGCATTCTTTATCTTATATGTTATCTTTACACAAAAAATAAACGATTCAAATACTATTGTAAATGCTTCTACTCTATTGATTTATTAGAATAGGTACTTCAAGTTTATCAGTAGAAACCAGCATGAAATCTGTTGCTTTGCCAATCGTTTCATGTGCCGTTCTTTGGGTTTTTCTGTGCCGTTCTTGGAATACCGCTTCGTCTTTGTATTGATCGCTCACAAATGAAAGGTTTTCCTGAGCCGATTAAAAATGATAGTTTATCTAAGACTTTCAAAGCATCATTTCGTACGAGGGCTTCTTTGAAGAGCGACTCCAAATGGGTTTTCCGTCAATAATGAATAACAGTTTATTTCCTTTATGAAAAGAGGAAGACTAAACCGAATCAATGAGGAAAATTAATCTGCCTAATCAATGGTGTCTTGAGTGTGACGGGTTGATTTTCTCTGTGCAGACGTGGAGGTTTCGCCCTGCCGCTGGTGTTCATCTCCCTCAGTCGAGGTGCTTTTACTGCAGCATGTTTCTGAAAATGGTGCCGGTTCATGGTAAGGTGGAGACATCTGTTTCTTGATGAGGCCTGAAAGGTCACCTTCTACCCGCAGTCACGCTCCCAGAGGAGACGGCTGGAGTCACGCTGCCGAACTGAAGTGACATTTGCCTTTCGCAGGGGACAATCTGACAATGAACTGAAAATTGAAAGGAGGAAAAAGGGGACAAATCTTTCATTTCAATCTCATGTGACTCAAGAAAGAGAGAAGATTATACTTTGTCAAGATTTGGGTTGAGTATTTCATGCTCAAATATATATATGAAGACTTCAGATGCAAAAGTCTCTAAGTCCGTCTGACGGTTTTCTTTAAAATAAGCATCTTTGTCAGGCTTCTTTGTATAGGTTTCTACCTAAGTACCGTTACTTCTGAATGGGCTGAGGCTGGGATTTAGTGGGTTTGAAGTGAAAGTATTTTATGAACGTATACTATATGCGGAGAGCATTCACTCACTATCGTTATCAAAAGTGGCTTTTAGAGGCTTTTGCATCAAAACTGTTTATATATATATATATATATATATATATATATATATATATATATATATATATATATATATATATATATATATATATATATATATATACCGATCAAGCATAACATTATGACCACCTTCCTAATATTGTGTTGGTTCCCCTTTTGCTGCCAAAACAGCCCTGACCTGTCGAGGCATGGACTCCACTAGACCCCTGAAGGTGTGCTGTGGTATCTGGCACCAAGATCCTTTACGTCCGGTAAGTTGCGAGGTGGGGCCTCCATGGATCGGACTTTTTTGTTCAGCACATCCCACAGATGCTCGATTAGATTTGGAGGCCAAGTCAACACCTCAAACTCGTTGTTGTGCTACTCAATCCAAACCGGCTTGCCTTCTTCCCATAGTGCACCTGGTGCCATGTGTTCCCCAGGTAAGCGATGCACATGCCACCTTCTTCCATTGCTCCGTGGTCCAGTTCTGATGCTCTCGTGCCACTGTTGGTGCTTTGGGCGGTGGACAGGGGTCAGCATGGGCACTGGTCAGCGGCTGTGCCGCCCCATACGCAACAAACTGAGATGCTCTGTGTATTCTGACACCTTTCTATCAGAACCAGCATTAACTTCTTGAGCAGTTTGAGCTCCAGTAGCTCGTCTGTTTGATTGGACCACACGGGCCAGCCTTCGCTCCCCACGGGCATCAATGAGCCTTGGCCGCCCATGACCCTGTGGCCGGTTCTCCACTGTTCCTTCCTTGGAGCACTTTTGATAGAGACTGACCACTGCAGACCGGGAACACCCCACAAGAGCTGCAGTTTTGGAGATGCTCTGACCCAGTCGTCTAGCCGTCACAATTTGGCCCTTGTCAAACACGCTCAAATCCTTACGCTTGCCCATTTTTCCTGCTTCTAACACATCAACTTTGGGATAAATATATCCCACCCAGAAACAGGTGCCGTGATGAAGAGATGATCAGTGTTATTGCTTTCAGCTGGTCATAATGTTATGCCTGATTGGTATATATACATATATATATATATAGGCCTAAATGTAACATTTACGTATTTGGATTGCAGTTTTAACATAAACTTATTTGCTAAATAATGCAATGAACTCTATTTGTGTTCATAACATATTCACACTAACTAAACATCATTATACTAGTGAGAGCGACTCTAGAGGCCAAGAAATTAACTAAACATTCAATTCAACACATTTAGAATAAAAAATGGCAACCTCACATACAAACTCAAACTCTCGAATTAGATTAGAAATCATCATTAATAGGTAATTTTATATTCATTTTATGCAACTAATTGAAAAGCCATTAAAATATAAGCAGTAAAAATGACAGATTGGTAATTTGCCCATGGCATTTCACAGGAGAATTTCTTGGCTCATGGAGATTTCAATTACTGAGAACCATCCTCTTGGAGTTGAGTTCTACATTAGAAATAGTGTTATTAAGTTCATAATTTTAGTCTGTAAAGCACATTTGACCTGACTAACACAAGACGGCCAGAAAATAAATCGCTAGCACTTTACAATGAGATCTCATTTGTTAATGCATTAGCTATGGGACCTTATTGTAAAGTCTTATCATTATAAACAATGATATTCTAGCAGCGAGCAGACTCTATTCAGAAAATAAATTACTGTGCAGGAAATATTTACTTCAAAATGCAGCGAATTACAGCACATAAATCAAACATTCATCCCTTTCAAGTCTGGCTAGAAAAATTAGCGATTTCTCTGTGCCTGACGGGTCAATAAGCCTATAGCACATCCCCTTAAAATACGAGTTCACACTCTATTGAATGTGTTTCTCTTAGCATTAAAGAAATGCTTTATGATCTATAACCGTGTCAGCAGCACTATGAATGTATTACACAGCATGCACAGAGCCGCAGGTTGAAAAATTATTCGATTTTATGAGAAAACAGAACAAAAGTGAAAACGACAACAGTATAGAGCTACGTGATCGAATTACATGAATGCATATGCATTAGCAGTTATGTAATCATGAGGTTTACATTGGTGCATGAGAGTGGAGGTTATGCATTTCAATAATTGATGAGGAAGCCTGATTATTAGTCTTCAGGTTAAGACATATTATTGGTTTCATTAGCTGGGGTCATTAGACTTGCGAAGATGAAAAACATTCACATTTTGTGATGAAGAGGTAAACTAACAAATGTCTTGTTTTGTTAAAACCGCATGAACAATGACACTGTAGCCTCAACATCATATTAAAATGTTCAGCTGTACAAATCAAGTTCATGTTCTGCCAAAAATTAAACTACTAAAGGTCATCTTTTGTGTTCCACAGGAGAAAGAAAGACAATACAGAACAACATGAGGGTGAGTAAACTATAAGAGAATCTCCATTTGTGGGTGAACTGACCCTTCAATCCCGTAAAGCTTGATTTATGAAATAATAGACGAAAATAAGTATACTTCAAGTTCATTTTATTAAGTATCACTCTAAAAAAAAAAGGTTCTATATGGCACCAAAAATGGTCCTTTGCTCGTAATCATATGGAAACCTTTTTTAGTGCTATATAGCACCAATTTTGGTGCTTCGGTGGTTCTTCAGTGGCTCTTCAGCGGTTCTTCACCGGTTCTTTGACTAAGGTGCTATATAGAACCTCTGAAGAACCGCTGAAGAACCACTGAAGCACCAAAATTGGTGCTATATAGCACTAAAAAAGGTTCCCCTATGATTACGAGCCAAGAACCATTTTTGGTGACATATAGAACCTTTTTTTTTTAGAGTTAATGTTCAAGTATATTTTGAAGTATACTTTCTGGAGGAAGTGTACTAATATCAATGCACTAGTAGTACTGTTTCAATACTGCTTGGGACTACTTTGGCCTACTTATTAGTGTAAAAAAGTATACTTTTAAGTGTAACAGTTGTAAACTTCGAGTACACTAGTTTACAACTAGTTTTTTTGTTTGTACTGCATCTATACAAGATAACTTATTGGTATACTGTAAGTTCTGTCATACACTGTAGCATTATTTTAGTCTATAAAAGTACACTTTGAAGTATACACTACAAATTTAGTAGTTTTATACTGCAAGTATACTTGTAAGTGAACTTAGCATCATACTTATAGTTTACTGTTTTATTATTTTGGCATTTTAAGTATACTACTATGTTCCTATTTAGGTATTCATTTTTATAATTGAAATACCTTGAACTGCACTTTAAGTAGATTTGAAGTAAATTTGTACATTACCAGTGGACTACAAAAACATTCAGACACTCAGAATTAGGAACATATCTGTTTTCTTTATAAATCAATATTTTCAAAAAATGTAAGTTTATTAGTAACTATGTAAAACTATGTGGGAAAAATAGTATTTAAAGGCTACTCGATCAAAAGAGTAAACAAAACTACAAGCCAAGTATGCTTGGAATAATTCATTATACTTTTAAGTATATCTCGATCAAAAGATTGAGGATAGGCCAAATATACTTAGACTTTTCTGTCAATGTAAGTAAAGTATACTTAAGGGCAATTTTAAGTACATTTCTGAGAAGTACATAGAAAGTAGACTGAAAGTATACTTTCTCATTTTCACTTTTTTTTCAACATTTATGTGGTTCAGGTTGATGTGTATGACAGTTACAAAACATCAACAAATGCCATGGAGTCAAGATACTCTTTGCTCAAGTTCTCAGACCTTGACCTTTGTGTTTAACTTCATTTGCTGTGCTGGTGGAGTCAGACTGTTACAGAGCACCTTAATAATCTGCATTTCCACTCGATTAGAAACATCAGCAGGGTTTTGGCGAGACGAACTCTGTCATCTGTTATATGACTTGCTCATTTATCACGTCTGAAGCGAGCCGCTCCATCCACAGGAAAACAAATGTGAGAAGTTCTGCATTTGTCAGCTTGAGCGAAGATGTTCTGAGCGTGTCTATGAAAGATGAATTTCATGGTTTATACACACCTGTCCCCCCCACTGCATTAGTTAAATGCTTTATGAGCCGCTTCATTGTGACTGTTGGATCTGGGTTTGATTGAGAATGAAGCTGCTCTACTCTAATCTACAGGAAAAGATTTTAATAATGCATCTACACTCTTAGAAGAAAAGGTTCTATGTGGAACCTAAAGGGTTCCATCGGGTGCTTCATATATAGAATCTTAAAGGGTTCTGTCAGGTGCTTCATATACAGAACCTTAAAGGGTTCCATCAGGTGCTTCATATATAGAATCTTAAAGGGTTCCATCAGGCGCTTCATATATAGAACCTTAAAGGATTCCATGACGTGTTTCATATACAGAATCTTAAAGGGTTCCGTCATGTGCTTCATATGTGGAACCTTAAAGGGTTCTGTCAGGTGCTTCATATATAGAACCTTAAAGGGTTCCATCAGTTGCTTTATATATAGAATCTTAAAAGGTTCCATCAGGCACTACATATGTAGAACCTTAAAGGGTTCAGCTCTTCATATATAGAACCTTAAAGGGTTCCGTCAGCTCTTCATATATAGAACCTTAAAGGGTTCCATCAGGCTCTTCCTATATAGAACATTAAAGGGTTCCGTCAGGTGCTTCGTATACAGAATCTTAAAGGGTTCCAACAGGCGCTTCATATATAGAACTTTAAAGGGTTCCATGACGTGTTTCATATACAGAATCTTAAAGGGTTCTGTCATGTGCTTCATATGTGGAACCTTAAAGGGTCCTGTCAGGTGCTTCATTTATAACCTTAAAGGGTTCCATCAGACGCTTCATATATAGAACCTTAAAGGGTTCCATCAGACGCTTCATATATAGAACCTTAAAGGGTTCTGTCAGATGCTTCATATACAGAATCTTAAAGGGTTCCACCAGGCGCTTCATATATAGAACTTTAAAGGGTTCCATGACGTGTTTCATATACAGAATCTTAAAGGGTTCCGTCATGTGCTTCATATGTGGAAACTTAAAGGGTTCTGTCAGGTGCTTCATATATAACCTTAAAGGGTTCCATCAGACGCTTCATATATAGAACCTTAAAGGGTTCCATCAGACGCTTCATATATAGAACCTTAAAGGGTTCTGTCAGATGCTTCATATACAGAATCTTAAAGGGTTCCACCAGGCGCTTCATATATAGAACTTTAAAGGGTTCCATGACGTGTTTCATATACAGAATCTTAAAGGGTTCCGTCATGTGCTTCATATGTGGAACCTTAAAGGGTTCTGTCAGGTGCTTCCTTTATAACCTTAAAGGGTTCCATCAGGTGCTTCATATACAGAATCTTAAAGGGTTCCACCAGGCGCTTCATATATAGAACTTTAAAGGGTTCCATGACGTGTTTCATATACAGAATCTTAAAGGGTTCCGTCATGTGCTTCATATGTGGAACCTTAAAGGGTTCTGTAAGGTGCTTCATATATAACCTTAAAGGGTTCCATCAGACGCTTCATATATAGAACCTTAAAGGGTTCCATCAGACGCTTCATATATAGAACCTTAAAGGGTTCTGTCAGATGCTTCATATACAGAATCTTAAAGGGTTCCACCAGGCGCTTCATATATAGAACTTTAAAGGGTTCCATGACGTGTTTCATATACAGAATCTTAAAGGGTTCCGTCATGTGCTTCATATGTGGAACCTTAAAGGGTTCTGTCAGGTGCTTCCTTTATAACCTTAAAGGGTTCCATCAGACGCTTCATATATAGAACCTTAAAGGGTTCCATCAGACGCGTCATATATAGAACCTTAAAGGGTTCTGTCAGATGCTTCATATACAGAATCTTAAAGGGTTCCACCAGGCGCTTCATATATAGTACTTTAAAGGGTTCCATGACGTGTTTCATATACAGAATCTTAAAGGGTTCCGTCATGTGCTTCATATGTGGAACCTTAAAGGGTTCTGTCAGGTGCTTCATTTATAACCTTAAAGGGTTCCATCAGACGCTTCATATATAGAACCTTAAAGGGTTCCATCAGACGCTTCATATATAGAACCTTAAAGGGTTCTGTCAGATGCTTCATATACAGAATCTTAAAGGGTTCCACCAGGCGCTTCATATATAGAACTTTAAAGGGTTCCATGACGTGTTTCATATACAGAATCTTAAAGGGTTCCGTCATGTGCTTCATATGTGGAACCTTAAAGGGTTCTGTCAGGTGCTTCATATATAGAACCTTAAAGGGTTCCATCAGACGCTTCATATATAGAACCTTAAAGGGTTCCATCAGACGCGTCATATATATAACCTTAAAGGGTTCCATCAGCTCTTCATATATAGAATATAACAGTTGTTGACAGAATTACCTGTAAAATAATTGTTGCTTATACTTTAAACAAATGTATATTCTTGGTATAAGTTCATGGTCAGAATAATCTAGTGGTCTAGACTTGGCTGACACTCAGACGTCTGGTTACATGAGGCTACCAGCAGCGAAAGTTTCTCATTCTCCTCTATCTCTCTGTGCATTGCTCGTGTATCCTTTATTTTCCTGAAACCAAGTGAATCGATATTTCATCAGTTTTTCTGTTGCTTTGAGGTTGACAGAAACCCCTGGACTAGAATCCTCAGGAAAGCGCCGGCAATCGGATCTCATTATCTGCTCCACAAGACGAAGATGTTTTATCTGGTTCTGTCTACTGTTCCCTCCTTACAGTTCAAACAAATCTGAAAAAAGGGGAAAGAATAATATGTAGAAAAGCATGAGAATACTAGTCTTATTTTCTGCAGTATATAATAAAACAAATAAACAAATAAATTTGCGTAGTGAAATTAAAACCTCTAGCAGTAGTTTTTGTTTTTGCCACTAATTTCGTCAGCCTCAACCAAGTTTAGTGTTTTGTTCTTCCCTCATATTTTGAAAATTTAAAAGTATAAAATATTTCCCTCATATTTTTTAATGAAACTTGTATGGTCATTAAAAACAAATATCACATCACTTTTGGACACTTCTGCTATAGTATAACACTTACATTTTAGTGCCACTAGGAACATCATTTTCTCTTGCGACTCAAACTTCATGCTCTGTGTTCTTCTTCCTTCAAATCTAATTTGTTCCTGTGTGTGAAGGATCCGCTCAGGAGCTCACTCGTCTCTCGTCAGTTCACGTTCTCCAGGTCTAATGACATTATCGCCTGTCACTTTTATAAGCAGGAGGAAAAGTACATCTGTCTTACACTGACCTGCTGCCAGCGAGTTAATGACCGTCACTGTAACAACAGCCGGACAACTAATCATTCTGCTATCGTTTTCTGCCCGTGATGTAAACTCACTCAGAAATACATCATCTTTGTGCTTCACGTCGACGTTCACCTGTCTCAAATCCTTATGTATCTTCTAGAACATCATTCACTGATATGTTTAGAACTTACAGACTGCAGACACAGTCATTTACAAGAGTTTATTAAGACTTTGGGGTTCATATTTCATGCGGTGAGTAATGTGCCATTCTGGATGGTGACAAATATCAGCACAAATGCAGGATCACATGCCTCCATTATTCATGTGTTGTTGGAGGAGTGAAGTTCGTGCAATAGCAGAGACAGAAAGACACGAGCTCTTTTCCTAAACGCACGAGCTGCACACCTAGGTGAGCAGCATTTTTACTCATTATAGACACCATCCTGACACAAAATATAATATACACTCACCTAAAGGATTATTAGGAACACCATACTAATACTGTGTTTGACCCCCTTTCGCCTTCAGAACTGCCTTAATTCTACATGGCATTGATTCAACAAGGTGCTGAAAGCATTCTTTAGAAATGTTGGCCCATATTGATAGGAGAGCATCTTGCAGTTGATGGAGATTTGTGGGATGCACATCCAGGGCACGAAGCTCCCGTTCCACCACATCCCAAAGATGCTCTATTGGGTTGAGATCTGGTGACTGTGGGGGCCATTTTAGTACAGTGAACTCATTGCCATGTTCAAGAAACTAATTTGAAATGATTCGAGCTTTGTGACGGTGCATTATCCTGCTGGAAGTAGCCATCAGAGGATGGGGACATGGTGGTCATAAAGGGATGGACATGGTCAGAAACAATGCTCAGGTAGGCCGTGGCATTTAAACGATGCCCAATTGGCACTAAGGGGCCTAAAGTGTGCCAAGAAAACATCCCCCACACCATTACACCACCACCACCAGCCTGCACAGTGGTAACAAGGCATGATGGATCCATGTTCTCATTCTGTTTACGCCAAATTCTGACTCTACCATCTGAATGTCTCAACAGAAATCGAGACTCATCAGACCAGGCAACATTTTTCCAGTCTTCAACTGTCCAATTTTGGTGAGCTTGTGCAAATTGTCGCCTCTTTTTCCTATTTGGAGTGGAGATGAGTGGTACCCGGTGGGATCTTCTGCTGTTGTAGCCCATCCGCCTCAAGGTTGTGTGTGTTGTGGCTTCACAAATGCTTTGCTGCAGACCTCGGTTGTAACGAGTGGTTATTTCAGTCAAAGTTGCTCTTATATTAGCTTGAATCAGTCGGCCCATTCTCCTCTGACCTCTAGCATCAACAAGGCATTTTCGCCCACAGGACTGCCGCATACTGGATGTTTTTCTCTTTTCACACCATTCTTTGTAAACCCTAGAAATGGTTGTGCGTGAAAATCCCAGTAACTGAGCAGATTGTGAAATACTCAGACCGGCCCGTGTGGCACCAACAACCATGCCACGCTCAAAATTGATTAAATCACCTTTCTTTACCATTCTGACATTCAGGAGATTGTCTTGACCAGGACCACACCCCTAAATGCATTGAAGCAACTGCCATGTGATTGGTTGATTAGATAATTGCATTAATGAGAAATGGAACAGGTGTTCCTAATAATCCTTTAGGTGGGTGTATGTGCTAATGCATTCATCCGGCATCAGAGCCTTGTGAAAGTTTAGTTTCAACAAATGATGGAGTCCAAGAGTAAAAGAGTTTTGAGATCGCTCTAATTTGAAACGATTGATTTCTCATTATGCGGCAGCTTTAATCTTTAAAGTTTTTCCAGACTCAAATCCTACTTATTACCGGAGCATACGGCTGTAAATAAGAGACAGTTTAGCACAAATTGCGAGAAGATCCCGATCTGTCAGAGTTGTTTACGGAGTTTGTTGCTTCCTGTGAAAGTGCAGCTCTCCGTTTCTAACATCTTGTTTACTTCATCATTTAGCGCACACAAAATTTGCCTGATCAAATTGCTCTGTCAGAGCGAGTGATTGGTTAACCGCTCGTCACAGATGTTTTGGAGAAACGACTTGTGCAAGTTAATTTCACACGAGCGGCGACGAGACGTCTGGCCCTGTGTGAGTCGCGCAGGAATATTGTACATTTTGTGGGGTTTCTTGCATAATCAGTCAGATATATTTTTCCACCTTATTTTTGCATGGCCATTTGCTTCCAGTTGTTTTTGCAATTTGCTGCTTTATATTGCAAACCGGTGTTTGTTAACATGTTCTGTGTGCGGTGTGCTTTCTAGTTTTCAGTCTGACTGGCATGGAGACCTGGAGGGCAAAACATCCGCAGAACTGCAGCACAGGCCTGTCAATTTTCCATCTGCTTCAAGCCACACATATTTTGATTACCTTTCAAAAGAATAAAAACAAAAATATGTGAACAAAATGCAAGTGTTTTAGTTCTCAGAACTGACATCTTAACAATCTCTGTTGGTCAGCCAGGAAAGTTTTGGTTGGAGAACGTTCTCCTAACCTTCCCAGAACATTCTCAGGGCAAACCATGTCTTGTTATGATCTATTGTTTAATAGGAATAATCCAAGCACATAAACCATCATATGGAGGATTAAATAAGATGGAATTTGCCTATTAATATGTGAAATTTGCGTAGAACTTGTATCACTGTAAACCAGATTTTACATGTCCTAAGCTCCAAGTACTTCAACATAATATAATATAAAATGTATTCATGGACATTAAAAGATGCATAACAATTAACTAACATTGCATTAATGTCTTTCCTCTTTTGGTCAGTAAACAAAAACTTTTCGGTTAACTTCATGTTCATGTGTCAAATCTCCCTAAAATCACCATATTTACTCTCCTATTTATAATACTTATTCATTAAAGGCGACATATTTTGCCCCTTTTGACAAGATGTAACATAAGTCTCAGGCGTCTCCAGAATGTGTTTGAAGTTTCAGCTCAAAATACCCCACAAATCATGTTGTAAATGCCCATTTTTGAGAGCAAGGAAAAACACGCCCTTTTGTGCATGTATCTTTAAATGCAAATGAGCTGCTGCTACGCCCACTATCCAGAAGAGGGCGGAGCCAGTACAGCTCATGCCTCTGAAAACATCTGTTTTGTTTTGATGATCATCTCTATCGCGCTCACGCGCACGTGACTTTGCAGTTCATCATCATGAAAGTTTATGATCTATAAGCCATATCAGTGTAAACTTCTGATATATGGTTTTCTGAGCGCACACACACACCCGAAGACACACGCACAGAAAGCTGTGTGTCAGACGGAGCGTCCCGTGAGTATCAAACTAAGTTCTCTTTCACGTCTTATTGCACTTAAAGGGGTGGTGAAACACATTCTTTTGAAGGCTTGATTGTGTTTGTGGGGTACACTGTAACATGTGTTCATGCTTCGTTTAAAAAAAATGCATTATTTTTCATATATTTGACCTTTATTCTACACTGCTCTGTCCCTCCTTGTAAAACGGTCTGATGGTTTCCGGGTTGTATGAAGCCAGTCCCTCAAAAATATGCAATGGGCTCAGATTGGTTAGCTGGCCCAGTGTGTTGTGATTCGCTAACCGCCGGTTGCACGTTTGTCGGAAATGCCACGCCCCTTACCTTTACCGGTAAACTGTGCTTTGGTCAGTATTAGAAACAATGGCGTCAATAAAACCATACCAATCTGAGCCCGAATCAGACCCAGAACATTTTAGTGAAGATGATCGAGCAGAACCTGTTCAGTCCTCAAGATTAAAGACTGCGGATCTATAGTGATCGCTACTGAATGGCACTTTTGTATTTTTAGAACGATTATAGCCAAATATCTGTCGCAAGAACTATTAACCCAAAACGAACACTAAGCACTGGCTTTAACTAGTAAGTTAGCCAAATCACACACAGAACCATGTTTAGCATGCCTGTAGATAAACAATACATAAAAGCTCTAATCAAAGAATAATTTACACTAATGCCAAGTTCGCTGTTGAGATTTTAACGTTAGTGTTTGTAACGTTAGGTGTTTGTCGGATAACGTTAAGTATGAATGAGCATTTAACAGACTGGTTTGCAGAACAGCATTGTCTGTTTACTTCCTTGCTACAACCTATTACAGGAAAACACATCGATGAAAAATTCATCAGACTTACAGGTTGTGGCCCGTAAACAGCTTCTGTTTATAAATCCAGCTTTCAGGACAAGCCGTGGTGCAAATCCTGCATTGAACTCGCGAAGATTTTCCTTCGTGAAATGTGCAGCTGGAGCCCCGCGCGCGTCGTGCATCCACACACTGGCAGTGTTTGTCTCGCGCAGTTGACGTTGTGCGAATACTACATTGAACTCGCGAAGATTGTGGATGTTTTCCTCCGTGAAAATGTGCAGCGGGAGCCCCGCGCGCGTCGTGCATGATTCACACTGGCAGTGTTTGTCTCGCTGAACCGCTCATGAATTGCAACGGATGAATAATGTCCATTATGTCACATTTTCCAGTCTTCTCCTCTGACCCTGTCTGTCTCGTGCTTTATGATGGGCAACATATATCTGCGACCTGTTCCCTTCTGTCTCAAACACACATGCATATAACATGCTGTATGTTAAACGCACTGCAACGCACCCCCGTCCCTAGGAAGGAAAGCAAGTACCCCAGACCCGCAATCCGGATAAAAATAACAGCGTTTCGTCGGCATTGCAGCAACACCACTCCAGCCTATACCACTATACCACAACAACAGCGATACAAAAGGGCCTCACCCCCCCTTATTTAATATTCTCGGAGGAGGGGTTTATGTAAATATTGAGGCTGGTGATGTCACTAACCCTGGAGGAATGTCTGTAGTCGCCTAGCAGCCGTTTGCTGTAGTCCTTAGAAATGGATTTCTTTAAAAGCAAATATCTCCCTTTGCTTTAAACTTTGAACGTTGTAACTTTGCAGATGTTGTCTATGCTCAAGCAGCAACATTACACGCTAGCTAAAGTTAGAATAGTGAAATCGTGGTTTACCACCCCTTTAAACTATCAAACACACACAAGGTTATGTCAAATACACACACAGTTCACATGAACACAGTCGGTTATGCAACAACTGCTGGGTTAAAACAACCCAATTGCTGGGTTAGTCCATTTTCAACCCAACTTATTTTTAACCCAGCATTTTTTAGAATGTACCTCCTGCTACATCTGCTGTTAATATGAATCAAACAGAACATCACTCACTGCTCTCGACTGAATAACTTCAGTAGCTTTAATAAGAACACATTTCTTACTTGAATGCTCTGGCGAGGAGATACGCATGGCGGACTGTGTACAGCTCACTGTGGGCGGAGTCTATGAGGGCGGAGTCTGAGCATATGTGATGTCACATTGCATAGAAACTGCAAAGGTTTATTCTGAAAGACTGATGGCGTCATGTACAAGTGCAAAAAGACATTTAAGGGAAATAGAATAACAAGAAAGTGCAGTAAACTGTAAAAACATTTGCTCTATAAACCAGTGTGTTTATGATGTCTATATTTATAGAGATGTCAATATCGTAGGTAGCGATGTATGGAAGGAAGCGCAGCGCTTTCTCTCGGTCAGCGTGTCAAGTTCTGGTAACCAACACACACATATTCCTGTGCAATGAATGGATTTCGCCCGCAAAATTTCACAGAGCAATAAAGCTTTGCAAGTTTCAAAATAAGGTAGATACGGATTTGAACTTTTTTGAATGTGCACACGTGCGCTCGCACTCTCAGCTGTGTGGGCGCTGATGCTGAAGCGCTGACAGAGATTATGCTCACACACGCACAGGTGGAAGGGTCTCCATGGCAACGGGCTCCGTGTGGTACTGTTGGCGATGGGTCCTCAAACCCCCGAGGATCGTGCACGTGCCTTTTTATCAGCGTGACACACACACACACACACACTCACACTTACAAAACTCTTCACACAAATACACACTCAAAAAGTCACAGCATGGACGAGTCTCTAAGCCAAGAGACATGAACTCATCTCACACACACACACATTGAGCTTTCACACTGACAGCTTTCTGCTGTGTAACAGGAAATATAGTAATTTACAAGTTCCTGCATGAACATTGCTTTTAATAATGGCTGAAGTCACAAACAACATCTGATTTACATGAATCGGGGCGTCTGACCAGCTGACAAGCAGCATTATTTTAGTATTATTGATATAGTCTACTATTATAGATTTTTGTTAAAGGGGTCATGACATGATAAATCCGGTTTGTCTTGATCTTTTGTCATATAAGAGTGTTCGTACCATTAAAACATCCTGTAAGTATCAGAGCTTAAAACATCCTCCTCATTATAAACAAAGCATTCATTTAATCAAGCGCCAAAAACAGCTCGTTTTGATATTGCGAGATCTGTGATGTCACACAGCCAAATGAATTTGCATATGACATCAACGAATAGTTATATATCTTCGCACCATAGGTCTCGTCCATTTGTATCTTAGGCTCCACCCACTGGTAACATAGGCCCCACCTACTGGCATCCAGTTTCTTAACGGCTGACATTTGCCTATTTCCTTTTTTATTCATATTCATGCCACCTGTGCCAATTACCACGTAATTTAAAATACCACTAAATGCCACAAATTGCTTATTTCTCTGGATTTAAACATTCTTGGCAACATTTGGGATAATGTAAGTACACAAGTCAACAAAATATATAACATTGTTCTAGTGCTTTTTAGATATTTTAATCTTAAAATATTACATATTGTGCCTTTAAAAGTTTATATATAATAAATCCTATGATTAATCAAAAATACTTTTTGTAATGTGTATTCAATGATTCAATGCTCTTCTCATCTAACACATGAGATGGGGGAGGGGGGTGGGTAATTTCTCAGCCCAAACTTAATCGATTAATTCGATTAATTAATAAGCACATCAAAAAAATTGTAATCGCTTGACAGCCCAAGTTTGGAATGATTTATGTCAGTTTTTAGAACATTTGGAAGTGTAAAAGTAACCTTTAGAATAATGTTTTGTGTTTACCATAATTCAACGTCCCCATTTTACATGCCCATTATGCAAAATTCGCACAAACACCATTTCTTGTATTTTACAGAGAGCTGCTGAAGGGTGGCGTGTTTTAATGGCAGGATTGATGTTTCCATCAGATATGCTAATTTTATTAAATATTATTTGCCCTTTTTGGCTTTGAAGTGTTTTTAACATCAGAATTTCATTTTTTCTATCAGAATAATAACAAAAACCCAAGCTGACGCATCTGATGTTGTTATTCTGCAGTCAGCAGGGATTATGTTAGCAGAATACAGGTCCATCTTTGCTCTGAACCTTTTATCTCCTCTCTTACGGCCGGACAAACTCCAGTGTCCTCCAGTTCTGGGTCACTCTCTTCTGTCTCCTCCTGTGATTCACTGTGAGAAAATGACAGTGCTGAACCCACCGCCTCCGTCCCCAAACACTGGCCCAATTTAGCTCTGCTCTTCTGAACTCAACACCACAGAACTGTGTGTCATTCCTCATTCAGTTCGGGATTCAGCATGGATGCTCTGGAATGAAGCAATTCGAGAGTTAATGTTGAATGATAATGATATGTTCATTTAAATAAAGAGAGAGAGAGTGAGAAAGAAAAATTGTAGGCATTATGCAAGGATGTTTTCACATGACCTCATCTCATGTGAGTCCGTCCAGTTATCATCTTGGAAAATTACGAAAATTAAGGAAATCACTGTAGATCACTATATTTACCCTGTCTGAATCGTGCCCTATCCCCTATATAGTGCCATTTATTTACACTGTCTGAATCGTTTCCTGTCCCCTATATAGTGCACTCTATTTACACTGTCTTAATCGTTCCCTATCCCCTATATAGTGCGTTGTCTGAATCGTTCCCTATCCCCTATATAGTTCACTATATTTACACTGTCTGAATCGTTCCCTATCCCCTATATAATGCACTATATTTAAACTGTCTGAATCGTTCCCTATCCCCTATATAGTGCACTATATTTACACTCTCTGAATCGTTCCCTACCCCCTATATAGTGCACTATATTTACTCTGTCTGAATCGTTCCCTATCCCCTATATAATGCACTGTCTGAATCGTTCCCTATGCCTTAAATAGTTCACTATATTTACACTGTCTGAATCGTTCCCTATCCCCTATATAGTGCACTATATTTACACTGTCTGAATCGTCCCCTATCCTCTATATAGTGTTCTATATTTACACTGTCTGAAACGTTCCCTATCCCCTATATAGTGCACTATATTTACACTGTCTGAATCGTTCCCTATCCCCTATATAGTGTGCTATATTTACACTGTCTGAAACGTTCCCTATCCCCTATATAGTGTGCTATATTTACACTGTCTGAAACGTTCCCTATCCCCTATATAGTGCACTATATTTACACTGTCTGAATCGTCCCCTATCCCCTATATAGTGTGCTATATTTACACTGTCTGAAACGTTCCCTATCCCCTATATAGTGCACTATATTTACACTGTCTGAATCGTTCCCTATCCCCTATATAGTGTGCTATATTTACACTGTCTGAAACGTTCCCTATCCCCTATATAGTGTGCTATATTTACACTGTCTGAAACGTTCCCTATCCCCTATATAGTGTGCTATATTTACACTGTCTAAAACGTTCCCTATCCCCTATATAATGCACTATATTTATCGTCTCTACTTTAAACATAATTGAGTTTTCTTACATCACATTTGAACTGGTGATGCCCGTGAAATACTTCTCTCCATTGCTTTACAACACGAACATGTTCTGTTTGTAAAGTTACAGAGTTGAAAAGGTTTGTCACTGCAGAAATGACTCAAAAGGAAAATGAGCATGGATAATACGGAGCATGACACAATGTTCTCAGAATATTAAGGAACATCACTAGAAAAAAATTGAAGTAACCCTGTAAACATGAAAGCAAGATATTTCTCCTTACGTAGAACCGTTTTGGCTTAAAGGACTCTTTAACATTGAGTCAAGAACCATAGGGGCCCATATAGAACCTTTGATTCTGAGGCCCTTTCGCTTTAGTCACATACTAATGTATAAATCCACTCTGTTGGTTTGGTCCATGAGTGAGCGTTACTGAAGCTGCTGCCTATAAAGAGCGTCTCAAATCAGACACAATCAGGCTCCATTTCCATTAGGATGCCGTTTGTGGACCGCTGCCAATGTAGACATTAGACAGAGAGTCAGATCACTACGGGTGGAGACACAGCCATTAAGGTTTCTGTCTAGGGTGACCAATGACCATGATCAAAAATTCAGGGCACACAAGAAAATATTGTCAGGTTGTTTTGTTCTGTTTTAGCTACAGCAAACATTCAGCAACACAAGTTTCATCCCAAAAAAACTTTGGTCAAGGTTACGCTAATGTTTGGCCTGATAAAGCGTCTGTGTTTCCTAGTGTGAATGAGAAAAACAGAAACTAGACCAGTTTAAAATCAGGTCACATCTAGTGATTTGCTGACCTGATGTCAGTGTTAACAGCTTGTAGTTTTGAACATAATACTGCAAGATAAGACTAAAAACAGCATCCCAGTGTAATATGTGTAAAAGTGGGGCTGTTCCCAATTTGATCTGAAAAATGAGGTCACACAGCTCCTTGGAAATCTTTTTGTGACAATCAAAGTCAGTAACTTTCTATGTTGTTATAGCGACAAAAATGCCGCTCGTCAATGTCAAAATGATTGCGATGGCCAATCAAATTAAAGTGGGCGAGGCTTACGGCTCACAGAAGCCGAACGTGAGTTCCAGCGCCGCGCTTCAGTTTTTTCTGGGTAAGAGTGCGAGGTAAGATATAATTAAAGTAGCTAAATGTTTAATATTTAACAACTACTGTTTTGCTATAGAAATGACCAACAGTAATATCCAGTGACGGTGAGTTTCGCTATATGTGATTCATGTAAATCCTTGTTAAATGTGACAAAACAAGGAACATGATTGGAGCCGTGTTCAGTGTAATAGGCCTAAAATTAAAGGACCGTTCACACTTAACTATAACTATAAAGTTTACTAATCGTTCACAAACGGTGCACTCGCATTATAGGCAACACGCATTATGGCGGAATAAGTCCCGCCTTCTAAATAAAAGAGGCAATCACCAACTGGGAAAGAAAAAAATGGGGCGGTCAATGTACAATTCTAATGAAGAAAGTTTTGTCGTCTGCCGCTTTGAATGATTGAGCAGATTGGATTCTGATTGGCTGTTGATGTTTTAATCAACAGCTGGGGGGAAAATGTTTTTAAAGGTGATTCCAACAATGCCAACATTCCTCTGTTTTCACTATTGTAATAGTTGTGGTGTTGAGTCTGCTATTCTTTTACATTTATAATGTGTTTTTTTATTGTTATAGTTGTCGTCTTTGAATAGGCCTTAAAGGGTTAGTTCACCCAAAAATGAAAATTCTGTCATTAATTACTTACCCTCATGTCGTTCGACACCCGTCAGACCTCCGTTCATCTTCGGAACAGAAATTAAGATATTTTAGTTGAAATCTGATGGCTCTGAAAGGCCTCCATTGGCTCAATGGTACTCTACACTCTCAAGACCCTTAAAAGGTACTAAAGACGTCGTTACAAAGTCCATCTCACTACAGTGGTTCTAAAATAACTTTATGAATCGGCGACAATAGTTTTTGTGCGCAAAAAAACCCTAAATAACGACTTACATAGTGATGACAATTTCAAAACAAAGCATCATGAAGCTTCGAAGCGTTATGAATCACTGAGTCCGTCTCAGTCCCTGCCCTGGTCTGTTCCATGGTCCTTCCCTCCCTCCCATCCTGCCCTGGTCCATCCCTCCTTGGTCCGTCCCGTCCTGGTCCGTCCCGCCCTGGTCCGTCCATCCCTGGTCCATCCCACCCTGGTCCATCCCTCCCTGGTCCGTCCTCCCTCCCTCCCTCCCTCCCTCCCTCCTGTACCCGCCCTGGTCCGTCCCTTCCTCCCTCCTGTCCCGCCCTGGTCCGTCCCACCCTGGTCCGTCCCTCCCTCCCATCCCGCCCTGATCCATCTCGCCCTGGTCTGTCCCTCCCTCCCGTCCCGCCCTGATCCATCTCGCCCTGGTCTGTCCCTCCCTCCCATCCCGCCCTGATCCATCTCGCCCTGGTCTGTCCCTCCCTCCCGTCCCGCCCTGATCCATCTCGCCCTGGTCTGTCCCTCCCTCCCATCCCGCCCTGATCCATCTCGCCCTGGTCTGTCCCTCCCTCCCGTCCCACCCTGATCCATCTCGCCCTGGTCTGTCCCTCCCTCCCGTCCCGCCCTGATCCATCTCGCCCTGGTCTGTCCCTCCCTCCCGTCCCGCCCTGATCCATCTCGCCCTGGTCTGTCCCTCCCTCCCTCCTGTACCTGCCCTGGTCCGTCCCTTCCTCCCTCCCGTCCCGCCCTGGTCTGTCCCTCCCTCCCGTCCCGCCCCGATCCATCTCGCCCTGGTCTGTCCCTCCCTCCCTCCCGTCCCGCCCTGATCCATCTCGCCCTGGTCTGTCCCTCCCTCCCTCCCTCCCGTACTCGCCCTGGTCCGTCCCTTCCTCCCTCCCTGGTCCGTCCCGCCCTGGTCCGTCCCGCCCTGGTCCGTCCCGCCCTGGTCCGTCCCACCCTGGTCCGTCCCTTCCTCCCTCCCGTCCCGCCCTGATCCATCTCGCCCTGGTCTGTCCCTCCCTCCCGTCCCGCCCTGATCCATCTCGTCCTGGTCTGTCCCTCCCTCCCTCCCTCCCTGATCCATCTCGTCCTGGTCTGTCCCTCCCTCCCTCCCTCCCTCCTGTACCCGCCCTGGTCCGTCCCGCCCTGATCCATCTCGCCCTGGTCTGTCCCTCCCGGGCCATGTGCTCGTGTCTCTATCTGAATGAAGCAATTCGAGAATTAAAGTTGAATGATAATGATATGTTCATTTAAATAAAGAGAGAGAGAGTGAGAAAGAAAAATTGTAGGCATTATGCGATGATGTTTTCACATGACCTCATCTCATGTTAGTGCCGTCCAGTTATCATCTTGGAAAATTACGAAAATTAAGGAAATCACTATAGATCACTATATTTACACTATCTGAATCGTTTCCTGTCCCCTATATAGTTCACTATATTTACCCTGTCTGAATCGTGCCCTATCCCCTATATAGTGCACTATATTTACCCTGTCTGAATCGTGCCCTATCCCCTATGTCCCTCCCCGGTCCGTCCCTCCCTCCCGTCCCGCCCCGGTCTGTCCGTCCCTCCCTCCCGTTGTTATTTTGGGCCATGTGCTCGTGTCTCTGTCTGATCCCTCCCCCTTGTTATCTGATTAGTGTTTGATTTCTCCCACCTGTTCCCTCCTGATTTCTTCCCCTTTAAATAGTTCCCTTGTGTTCTCAGTCCTTGTCAGTACGTTGTTTAACGTCTCCCTTCCCCGTGATCCGTCCCTTCTCCGTGACCTTTTGGTATGTTTGTTTTGAAGTTGTTGTTTTGTTGTTTTGTTGTTTTGAGTTTTGTTATGTTTTCCCCCTTGTGGGTTTTTGTTTTTGATTATGTTATTTTGTTAATAAATTCTATCCCTTCCTGCACTTGAGTCCTCACCCTAGTTTTTTTTAGTTTTAACGTAACAGTCTAATACAACACATCATATATGTGCAGTGGTGTAGTGGTGCCTGAAGAAGTGGGTATACTTCTTACTTATAATTTATACCCTCAAATTTTTTTTTTAAAGCGGCCCAACAATAGATGAAAGTCCTGTGTTATTAACAGTGACATGTAAGACTAGTCTTGCATATTTAGTTCACCCGAAAATGAGCCAGTAGTATTTGCACATTGTCTCTTAACTTTTGCTGCTTGACATCTCGGAGTGACCCTGGAGCTCAACAGCAGTCCTGCGTCTCACGGGTATATTTGTGGCAATAGCCAACAATACATTGTATGGGTCAAAATTATACATTTTTCTTTTGTGCCAAAAATCATTAGGATATTAAGATCATGTTCCATGAAGATATTTAGTAAATTTCCTACTATAAATATATCACAAATGTATTATTAGTAATATACGTTGATAAGGACTTTTCTCAATATTTTTTTTTTTTTGCACCCTCAGATTCCAGATTTTCAAACAAATATTGTCCTAACAAACCATACATCAATGGAAAGCTTATGAATTCAGGTTGCAGATGATGTATAAATCTAAATACATTTTTTTTTTTTAATTACGTTTTGTGGTTCAGGGTCAAATCGTCTTTGTTGTTTCCAAGGTTTATACAAAATAAAACCTGAAATCGAGTGTAATATGATGTCATTGATAGGCAATGCACGGATACGGTCCATGTCCTGGTTAAAACGGCTTATCTCTCTGGATTGAAACATTCTTTGGGATAACATTTTGAATTTGGGATAATGTAAGTACACAAGTCAACAAAATATATAGCATTGTTCATGTGGTTTGTGGATATTATATTTAAAAAAATCTTACATATTGTGCCTTTAAATCCTTTTAAGTAAAAATGACAGTTTCATTGAATTAAAAAAACAATGTTCATGGTTACGGCCTTGGTGTATAGATTAAAACACACTCCTGATCTGTCTGAATACAGTGAATGCTTCAGCCAGTGAGGTGCTCATGTGTGTTTGATCTGTTTGTTGTAGAGGCAGTTTGGCATCTGTTTGCCCGCTGCTGTCTGGGTCTGGCACAGAAGAACCACAGCGGACGGATCAGAGCAGCCTGGCGGCAGGTAAACAAATGCTTTTTGGCAGTTAGCATGTTCTTCTCGCTCTTCTTGCCTCAGTTTCTTTCGTTTTTCTTTTTTTCGTCTCTGACAGTGGTTTTGAGGCTCCACGATGATCACAAACAATGTGTCTCAAAGCCTGGTGAGCATCCTACAGATTTCAGATGGAATTGTTTTCACTGTTGGTGCTTGATAGAAATTAATTGTGCAAATCCGGTTTGCCCTTATCTTTTGTCATATAAGAGTCTTTGTACCATTAAAGCATCCTGTAAGTGTCAGAGCTTAAAACATCCTCCTCATTATAAACAAAGCATTTCATTTACTCAAGCGCCAATAACAGCTCGTTTTGGTATTTTAGGATCTGTGATGTCACACGTGCAAATAGCATCTGACGTTGTTGAATAGTCATACATAATTGCACATAAGCCCCGCCCGCTGGTACAATAGGCCCCACCCACTGGTGTTCAATCTCTTAACGGCTGACATTTGCCTACATTGGATATGAGCTTCGTGTCAAAAGCAAACAGAAGCCACAGTTGACGGGTAACACACTTGACGGGTAACACAGTTGATTGGGAAAACAATTGACGGGTAACACGGTTGACGGGTAACAGTTGACGGGTAACACAGTTAATGGGTAAAACAGTTGACGGGTAACACAGTTAATGGGTAAAACAGTTGACGGGTAACACAGTTGACTGGGAACACAATTGACGGGTAACACTGTTGACGGATAACACTGTTGACGGGTAACACAGTTGATGGGTAACACGGTCAGTTGGCGGGTAACACAGTTGACGGGTAACACGGTTCACAGTTGACGGCTAACA
This sequence comes from Gobio gobio, assembly GCF_949357685.1. Classification (NCBI taxonomy): domain Eukaryota; kingdom Metazoa; phylum Chordata; class Actinopteri; order Cypriniformes; family Gobionidae; genus Gobio; species Gobio gobio. The sequence continues at coordinate 54,387,407 of NC_137114.1, forward strand.
CTGTTGACGGGTAACACAATTAATGGGTAACACAGTTGACGGGTAACACAGTTGACTGGTAACACATTTGACGGGTAACATCGTTGACGGTCAATTATTCTACTCTATGTGCAGACAATAATATAGATCATATATTGAAGAGGAGAAGTTATGACTTACCACACTGTCTTCAAATTTCCCTCCAAAAAGGAATGACATCATGTGATGTTGGACATGTGACTTTGGAACAAACCATTGCTGATTATTGGGGGTTTTATAGGGAGTAACACAGTTGACACAGATTTCTCGGACATACACAAAATGGATGTTTTAATGTAGATGCATGAGCAAAATATATTTTTAAAACACCTTTCTCATAATTTAACCATTATTTTGGGCAAATTTTTATAAGAAATATGTACAGAAACATGCATTTTAGAGCTAATCTGAAGAGCAAAACCTCACATTTACCAAATCGGACCGCACAAAAACAGCCAATTCCAGGATAGAATATGCCATTTTTGCAAGATGAAAGATGGGTATCTGTTGGATTTTTGTATTAAATGAATAAGAAATGTCCCCTGATATAAAAGCGATCATTGCTTGAATTGAAAAGTTAATGAAAATTTGTAAAATTGATAATTGAGTCCACGGACATGACATGTACCCCTAATTATAGAATGACTCTGTACTGTTTCCTATGAAATGACGTTAGCCAATCAAACAGTGGGCGTTTACTGAGAAGCCTTAAAGGAGCCACGCCTTAAAAACTGATCATTTCAGACAGAGGTTTGAAAAAAATAATTTTTTTTCAGCATATACATTTTTTTTGTGTGTGTGTGTGTGTGCAAAAGAACTTTATTAACATTATAAGTGAACCTCAAGGAACATATTAAAATAATTTAAAAATAACAATTGAATATACTTAATACTTAACAAGATTGAAATGCTACTGTTTAGTTTAAAAAAATGTTTGCAATATTGTTTAGGAATTAATATTATTTCATAAATATTCCACTTAAAGGAATAATGGAAGAAAAGTCCCGCACACTGCCTTAGCTGGCAAAAAATCCAATATTTAATTAATCATAAAGTTCATGCAACCTTCCTCAGCTGCTTGAATTTTAATATCTGACAAAGGTAATATGCCATCTCAGTAAATACTGGTTTATTTATTTTTCTGTATTATAAATATTGCATAGTGGCTGTAATGGGCAAACATCGTGTAGGCAGCTTGATTGATTATAATGAAATCTGGATTGGTATCAGTGGCCTTCAGACACTTCAGATTTTCTGCTTTATTTTGGTTTGTTAATGACTTTAGCTCTGTCTGTCTTTTCCTGATAACTGCTTTATGCTAATGTCTTGTTAAGTCTGAGACGTTTAATTTCTGTCCTCCATTGTTCTGATTCTAATAGCCTGTTACATTCACACACGTGAATAGAAGAACTGATAAATTCTTTGGTTTCTCACTGGAATGAAAATCAATGTCTTCACACACATAATTCCTGAGAGTTCTGCTTACTGTGTCTCTCTGTGTCAAAGTTCAGCGGGAGCAAATCAAACGGAGATCTGGAGAATAGAGGCCTGGAGGAGGGAGAACACAGACTCAGCACTTAGAGCGCCGACCTCTGAGGTTACCGGAAGGTTCCCGGGATGATTACTGGAATGTCATTCGGTGTCAGTCATTAAGTCTAATCAATGGACTGTGTCCGACGTACCTAATTACCCTCGACACCCCCAATGATCCTCCAGCAAAGGTGCTGAAACGGGTGATGGCGTGTCTTTTTTGGTGCACTGCAGTCCAGTTACATTTGCAAGAGGAATCTGGCTAGGTATCTTCAGCTTAAAAATGCAGCTTACTCATTTATAAGATTTATATATATAAAATACCCAATATTTACTGAGATTTCCATCTCCAGACATATCCCGATCTATTTTTCTGACGGTTTAGTTCACATTTAAAAGATTTATGACATAAGAACCACACATAACACAGTTGACAAACAAAGTAACACAGTTGACTGGACACATTCGAATGAAAAGAGAAAACTCTCTTTAAAATTATAAATTTCTTTTTATTCAAAAAATATAAGTACAAGCAATTAATTAAATTTAAATTGAATTGCCAACATTGCCAACCATGTGAATCCTTGTCAACTGTTACAGTTGACAGGTAACACAGTTGATGGGTAACACAGTTGACAGGCAACACAGTTGACGGGTAACACAGTTGACAGGTAACACAGTTGACGGGTAACACAGTTGATGGGTAACACAGTTGACGGGTAACACAGTTGACAGGTAACACAGTTGACGGCTAACACTGTTGACGGCTAACACTGTTGACAGGAAACACATTTGACGGGTAACACAGTTGACGGGTAAAACAGTTGATGGGTAACACAGTTGACGGGTAACACAGTTGACGGGTAACATATTTGACGGGTAACACAGTTGACGGGTAACACAGTTGACGGGTAACACAGTTGACGGGTAACACAGTTGATGGGTAACACAGTTGATAGGTAACACAGTTGATGGGTAACAGTTGACGGGTAACACAGTTGATGCGTAACACAGTTGACGGGTAACACAGTTGACGGGTAACATATTTGACGGGTAACACAGTTGACGGGTAACACAGTTGACAGGTAACACAGTTGATGGGTAACACAGTTGACGGGTAACACAGTTGACGGGTAACACAGTTGATGGGTAACACAGTTGACAGGTAACACAGTTGACAGGTAACACAGTTGACGGGTAACACAGTTGATGGGTAACACAGTTGACAGGTAACACAGTTGATGGGTAACACAGTTGACGGGTAACACAGCTGACGGGTAACACAGTTGACGGGTAACACAGTTGACGGGTAACACAGTTGACAGGTAACACAGTTGACGGGTAACACAGTTGACAGGTAACACAGTTGATGGGTAACACAGTTGATGGGTAACACGGTTGATGGGTAACACGGTTGACGGGTAACACGGTTGACGGGTAACACGGTTGACGGGTAACACATTTGACGGGTAACACAGTTGACGGGTAAAACAGTTGACGGGTAAAACAGTTGATGGGTAACACAGTTGACGGGTAACACAGTTGACGGGTAACATATTTGACGGGTAACACAGTTGACGGGTAACATATTTGACGGGTAACACAGTTGACGGGTAACACAGTTGACGGGTAACACAGTTGACAGGTAACACAGTTGATGGGTAACACAGTTGACAGGTAACACAGTTGATGGGTAACACAGTTGACAGGTAACACAGTTGATGGGTAACACAGTTGATGGGTAACACAGTTGACGGGTAACACAGTTGACAGGTAACACAGTTGATGGGTAACACAGTTGATGGGTAACACAGTTGACGGGTAACACAGTTGACAGGCAACACAGTTGATGGGTAACACAGTTGATGGGTAACACAGTTGACGGGTAACACAGTTGACAGGTAACACAGTTGATGGGTAACACAGTTGACGGGTAACACAGTTGATGGGTAACACAGTTGACGGGTAACACAGTTGATAGGCAACACAGTTGATGGGTAACACAGTTGACGGGTAACACAGTTGACAGGCAACACAGTTGTTGGGTAACACAGCTGACGGGTAACACAGTTGACGGGTAACACAGTTGACGGGTAACACAGTTGACAGGTAACACAGTTGACAGGTAACAGTTGACAGGCAACACAGTTGACGGGTAACACAGTTGACGGGTAACACAGTTGACGGGTAACACAGTTGACGGGTAACACAGTTGACAGGCAACACAGTTGATGGGTAACACAGTTGATGGGTAACACAGTTGACGGGTAACACAGTTGACAGGTAACACAGTTGATGGGTAACACAGTTGACGGGTAACACAGTTGATGGGTAACACAGTTGACGGGTAACACAGTTGATAGGCAACACAGTTGATGGGTAACACAGTTGACGGGTAACACAGTTGACAGGCAACACAGTTGTTGGGTAACACAGCTGACGGGTAACACAGTTGACGGGTAACACAGTTGACAGGTAACACAGTTGACAGGTAACAGTTGACAGGCAACACAGTTGACGGGTAACACAGTTGACGGGTAACACAGTTGACGGGTAACACGGTTGACAGGTAACACAGTAACGGGTAACACAGTTAGAGTCCTGTTGACGGGTAACACAGTTGACGGGTAACATGGTTGACAGGTAACACAGTTGACAGGTAACACTGTTAACGGGTAACACTGTTGACGGGTAACACATTTGACACATTGGACTAGTTAGTATTTGACCTTAAATAACTTATGTTATTATATTCTTTCTCTACACATTTATAAATATAACATGTGATGCAAATTCACCAGAACATGTTGATAACACAGTTGACGGTCAATTATTCTACTCTATGTGCAGACAATAATATAGATCATATATTAAAGAGGAGAAGTTATGACTTACCACACTGTCTTCAAATTTCCCTCCAAAAAAGGAATGACATCTCGCGATGTTGGACATGTGACTTTGGAACAAACCATTGCTGATTTATTGGAGGTTTTATAGGGAGTAACACAGTTGACACAGATTTCTCGGACATGCACAAAATGGATGATTTAATGTAGATGCATGAGCAAAATATATTTTTAAAACACCTTTCTCATAATTTAACGATTATTTTGGGCAAATATTTATAAGAAATATGTACAGAAACATGCATTTTAGAGCTATTCTGAAGAGCAAAACCTCACATTTACCAAATCGGACTGCACAAAAATAGCCAATTCCAGTATAGAATATGCCATATTTGCAAGATAAAAGATGGGTATATGTTGGATTTTTTTATTAAATTAATAAGAAATGTCCCCTGATAAAAAAAGCGATGATTGCTTGAAAAGTTAATGAAAATTTGTAAAATTGATAATTGATAACTGAAACGGGTGATGGCGTGTCTTTTTGGTGCACTTCAGTCCAGTTACATTTGCAAGAGGAATCAGGCTCTTATATTGTATCTTCAGCTTAAAAATGCAGCTTACTCATTTATAAGATTTATATATATATAAAATACCCAATATTTACTGAGATGCAACCTTTGTCAGACATTTTCAATCTTAATTTAAAGGGGCTATATGTAAGAATTTTCATGTTAATCGCTTTTTTATTGGCCATGTGTGAGCATCTTGTAACGAAACATAAAAAACGAGACTTTCCCGACTTCCTATGCTATTTATGAAAGCCTGTAGACTGACTTTTTTGTGTGACTTTTGACAGGAAAATGTATGGGCTCCTGAGAGCCTCTCTTCCGTTCTATGACGTTGGCTTTATCTTGATGCGGTGATGTTTGCAGTCAGATCTAGAGAATAATGATGCTGGAGGCTGAATGAGCATCCTGACTTGGGCGTGGTGTTATACGGAAGAGAATCATGTTTCCATTGACTAAAACACAGGCTCTACTATCCCTCCCTCTCTCTCTCTCTCTCTCTGAATCGATATGTTCAATTCTGAGCTGGATTATGTCTCTCACACTGCAGGCTCCCCCTCCTTTCAGCCTCCTTCTCGTTCACACTTGGCTTTATCAAGGTCATCTCTCCCAGACGAGCGGCCCCTCCCTGCTGCCACATGCCGCCCACATCTCACGTGTAGCTACAGCGCCACCGTCTGGACTAACACAGGTACTTGTTTTTACATGAGCTCTTTCACATGTGATTTTTTTCCCCCCTTTGGATGTTTCAGTAAATTGATTTGTTACAGTTTTTGAGTGAGATGATTCACGTTTTTTTCTTTGATTCATTGGATAATACATGAATACTAGCAGCGCTAGTTACTCACAAATTGTAGTCACATGATGAAAATTATAATTAGTGATGACACATTTTGTGCAATATAATCAGATTACTTTTAGATTACTTTTGACCATATACTATTTGAAAAGGATAAGCTTGCCCCTGATGAACACAAAGATAAATAAAATATGTTCTCGTTTTCAACAACATGAAGTTCATTAAACATTACATATTTCACTCAAAAAAAATATTCAGGCCCTTAGATATGACACATTTAAATTCTGTTTACTTTCCTTAAACATATCAAATTTTTTCACAACTTCATTTAATTGTGTTCAATCAACCTAATATACCTTATTTAAAACTGAAATTTACTTAATTAAGTTGTGTTAAAACTACATGAAATATTTGTGTTGACATAACTAAGTGGGCAGTTCCCAGCATGCTTTGCAAGGGACTCCATTAGGAGAGTCAATTTATGGATTAAAGTGTTATTTTATGTGTTTTTCTGTAAAGGGAAAGATGTTGTTAGTTAATGTTAGTGTTTAATGTTCAGTTATGTTGGACATTTAGAGGAGTTTCTGTAATTTTTTTTATTTTATTTTGTGGTTATCGTTATGCTGAAGAGTAGCGCCTGTTCTTAGGCTGTGGGCACTCAATAATCTATGCTAATGTCTGGAGTGATGCCTCTTTTCTTATATTTTTATTATATACATTGTGTATGACGATGAATTAAGCTGCTTATAATTGATTTTCCAATTAAATGTTTTAATTTAAGTTTGACAAGTATAAAAAAAGTCATGTTATAAGTATATAAATAAAATTTAAACTGTATTTGATAAAATTGAGTTGGACCAACTCAATTACATTTCATTGCATGAATTCGTTTTTTATGAGTTGGGGCTACACATATTTATTGTATAGAAAACCTGCCCTCAATTAAACTGAGTTTGTCCAATGAGTAATTTTTTTGAGTGCATCAGGATTTCCCAAACTGGGGTTTATAATTTGATAAAGCGTATAAAGTGTCATTGTGTGAATACCATGTAATCAATCAAGTCACCTTCATTTATATAGCGCTTTTCATATATATATTCTTGATTATTGATTATTGAAGTACATTTTGCACATTTTAGACACAGTAAAGATTATCATATTCAAATCATTGTGAGAAATGAGTTCAAAAGTAATCTAAAAGTAATCTGATTATATTGCTTAAAGGTGTAGTGTATTTTTTTTATCTGATTGATGTGATCTACCTCAGTTATTATGTTATCTCTCTCAGTTTGTCTGTATTGTTTCCTTGACATGTTTATTTGCTATAATATCGTAAAGCGACCTTGAGTTTGCAGAAAGGCACTGAATTAAATAAGCGTATTATTATTTTAAAAGAGACATCACGTTTATTTCAATGTCTTACTTGCCCTTTCTTTTGAATTATTTGTGAAATTTACTAGCAACTTCTGAGTGAAAATTGTTTCAAGTAAGTCCCAATTGTTTTCCCAGTGTAAATGTAGAATTTCCTTCATATTCAAATTCAACTTCAAGTTGTTGCTCCATTATGACAGTAGATGATTAATGCTTAAAATAATGCCATGGTATTACCTTGGTACATGTACAAAAAAACATACCATTGTAAGCATGTTTTTATTAGTAAGACATTATTCCACTATGGCCAGAAGGATTCCAGGAGCAACAACATGACACTTCAACAAATCACAATCACACTTCAGAGGATTCAACAGACAGATTGAGTAATTTGAAGCCGCACAGGGACGAGCTGTAGGCAACATTTCTTTCATTGCTTTGTCAGAATGATAACAGGTTCAGCAAAGCATCCGATTATCAGCTACACACAGGCAGAAAACACTGATAACAGGGATTTACAGCCAATCTATCAAACTCTACTGTCTGAACATGTGTAATGGTTTGTAAACTCTCCATAAAGACATGAATGAATGAATACATTCATAAATGAATGGCACAAATGATAGAGCATAGAAATAAAACAGTATATTTATATGTATAGTAACTTTTGGCCACTAAAAAGCACTCTAGCGCCCCCTGGAGAGCAGAGGTTTGATACACAAGCATGCACACTAAGTATGAGAAACATCCTTCACTAAAACTGAACTAAAACCATAAAAAATGTCACTACTTGAAACAAAATAAAATATATAATTTCAGCTGTGTGCCAAGGTTTGATTTTTGTTTAGTTGAAGTACTAAAACGACTACTATATATAGATTTTTTTTAAAGAAAACTAATATAAATGACTAAAACACAAGAACATAACAAACATTACTGTTTGTTAATGTAAAAGCGCTTCAAAACTACAAATAAAACAAAACAAAAGAATCGATTCCGAATAGACACTTCTTGTTACATAATTGCCACGGACCAATGGTAGAAGGTGTTTTCTAGCCGGAGCGAACTTTTCCAGAAAATTTGCTTTGACAAGCTGTTTGATATAACATTGACACCACCAATCACAACAGACTGGCCAACTGACCAATCAGAGCAGAGTAGACCAATCACAACAGACTGGCCAACTGACCAATCGGAGCAGAGTAGACCAATCACAACAAACTGGGCCATCTGACCAATCAGAGAGGAGTAGAGCAATCACAACAACTGAGTTGTTTTAGACTTTGAGAAATGAGGTGATGTGTGATGTATATTATGAGAAAATGTGTTTTTTTGACTTTGGATGCGTGTGAACCTGTTGTGGGAGAAACCAAATGGAACCTTTCAAATAAAAATAACGGGCACTTTCACAAAAACTACAATAGTATGATAATAAAACATGTGTCAGGTGTCAGACGGCCATTAAAGGGACAGTGAATGCTGAGATACAGAAACTGACACAGAGCAAAGACTGACCATCTCTTCATTGTCTATAGAGAGTGTGAGTGGGGCTTTTCCTGTGTAAAGCTTGATTTTTTCCCCCTATTTTTTTGCTTTCAAGTCCCTAACCATATAAGAATGAGCAATAATGGTGAATCTTGACCTACAAAACACAAGAAAACGCTGATTCATCCAGTCATGAAACAAGTGAAGTCTTTATAAGTGAGTCATTGAATCATTCATTCAAGAGATCTGTTCAAAAACGCTGATTCATCCAGTAATGAAACAAGTGAAGTCTTTATGAGGGAGTCACTGAATCATTAATTCAAGAGATTCGTTCAAAAACGCTGATTTATCCTGTAGTGAAACAAGTGAAGTCTTTATGAGTGAGTCATTGAATCATTCATTCAAGAGATTCGTTCAAAAACGCTGATTCATCCATTAATGAAACAAGTGAAGTCTTTATGAGTGAGTCATTGAATAATTCACTCAAGAGATTCGTTCAAAAACGCTGATACATCCAGTAATGAAACAAGTGAAGTCTTTAAGTGAGTTATTGAATCATTCATTCAAGAGATTTGTTCAAAAACGCTGATTCCTCCAGTAATGAAACAAGTGAAGTCTTTGAGTGAGTCATTGAATCATTAATTCAAGAGATTTGATCAAAAACACTGATTCATCCAGTAATGAAACAAGTGAAGTCTTTATGAGTGAGTCATTGAATCATTCACTTAAGAGATTTGTTCAAAAACACTGATTCATTCAGTAATGAAACAAGTGAAGTCTTTATGAGTGAGTCGTTGAATCATTCATTCAAGAGATTCGTTCAAAAACGCTGATTCTTCCAGTAACAAAACAAGCGAAGTCTTTATGAGTGAGTCGTTGAATCATCCATTCAAGAGATTCATTCAAAAACGCTGATTCATCCAGTAATGAAACAAGTTAAGTATTTATGAGTGAGTCACTGAATCATTCATTCAAGAGATTTATTCAAAAACGCTGATTCATCCAGTAATGAAACAAGTGAAGTCTTTATGAGTGAGTCATTGAATCATTCATTCAATAGATTTACTGAAAAACGCTGATTCATCCAGTAATGAAACAAGTGAAGTCTTTATGAGTGAGTCATTAAATAATTCACTCAAGAGATTAATTCAAAAACGCTGATTCCTCCAGTAATGAAACAAGTGAAGTCTTTGAGTCAGTCATTGAATCATTCATTCAAGAGATTTTTTCAAAAACACTGATTCATCCAGTAATGAAACAAGTGAAGTCTTTATGAGTGAGTCATTGAATCATTCACTTAATAGATTCGTTCAAAAACGCTGATTCATTCAGTAATGAAACAAGTGAAGTCTTTATGAATGAGTCGTTGAATCATTAATTCAAGAGATTCGTTCAAAAACGCTGATTCTTCCAGTAACAAAACAAGCAAAGTCTTTATGAGTGAGTCGTTGAATCATTCATTCAAGAGATTCATTCAAAAACGCTGATTCATCCAGTAATGAAACAAGTTATGTCTTTATGAGTGAGTCACTGAATCATTCATTCAATAGATTTATTCAAAAAGGCTGATTCATCCAGTAATGAAACAAGTGAATTGTCTATGAGTGAGTCATTGAATCATTCATTCAAGAGATTCGTAAACAAACGCTGATTCATCCAGTAATGAAACAAGTGAAGTCTTTGAGTGAGTCATTGAATCATTCATTCAAGAGATTTGTTCAAAAACGCTGATTCCTCCAGTAATGAAACAAGTGAAGTCTTTGAGTGAGTCATTGAATCATTAATTCAAGAGATTTGATCAAAAACACTGATTCATCCAGTAATGAAACAAGTGAAGTCTTTATGAGTGAGTCATTGAATCATTCACTTAAGAGATTTGTTCAAAAACACTGATTCATTCAGTAATGAAACAAGTGAAGTCTTTATGAGTGAGTCGTTGAATCATTCATTCAAGAGATTCGTTCAAAAACGCTGATTCTTCCAGTAACAAAACAAGCAAAGTCTTTATGTGTGAGTCACTGAATCATTCATTCAAGAGATTTATTCAAAAATGCTGATTCATCCAGTAATGAAACAAGTGAAGTCTTTATGAGTGAGTCATTGAATCATTCATTCAATAGATTTACTGAAAAACGCTGATTCATCCAGTAATGAAACAAGTGAAGTCTTTATGAGTGAGTCATTAAATAATTCACTCAAGAGATTAATTCAAAAACGCTGATACATCCAGTAATGAAACAAGTGAAGTCTTTGAGTGAGTCATTGAATCATTCATTCAAGAGATTTGTTCAAAAACGCTGATTCCTCCAGTAATGAAACAAGTGAAGTCTTTGAGTGAGTCATTGAATCATTAATTCAAGAGATTTGATCAAAAACACTGATTCATCCAGTAATGAAACAAGTGAAGTCTTTATGAGTGAGTCATTGAATCATTCACTTAAGAGATTTGTTCAAAAACACTGATTCATTCAGTAATGAAACAAGTGAAGTCTTTATGAGTGAGTCGTTGAATCATTCATTCAAGAGATTCGTTCAAAAACGCTGATTCTTCCAGTAACAAAACAAGCAAAGTCTTTATGTGTGAGTCACTGAATCATTCATTCAAGAGATTTATTCAAAAATGCTGATTCATCCAGTAATGAAACAAGTGAATTATCTATGAGTGAGTCATTGAATCATTCATTCAAGAGATTTGTTAAAAAAATGCTGATTCATCCAGTAATGAAACAAGTGAAGTCTTTATGAGTGAGTCATTGAATCATTCATTCAAGAGATGCATTCAAAAACGCTGATTCATCCAGAAATGAAACAAGTGAAGTCTTTATGAGTGAGTCGTTGAATCATCCATTCAAGAGATTAATTCAAAAACGCTGATTCATCCAGTAATGAAACAAGTTAAGTATTTATGAGTGAGTCACTGAATCATTCATTCAAGAGATTTATTCAAAAACGCTGATTCATCCAGTAATGAAACAAGTGAAGTCTTTATGAGTGAGTCATTGAATCATTCATTCAATAGATTTACTGAAAAACGCTGATTCATCCAGTAATGAAACAAGTGAAGTCTTTATGAGTGAGTCATTAAATAATTCACTCAAGAGATTAATTCAAAAACGCTGATTCCTCCAGTAATGAAACAAGTGAAGTCTTTGAGTCAGTCATTGAATCATTCATTCAAGAGATTTTTTCAAAAACACTGATTCATCCAGTAATGAAACAAGTGAAGTCTTTATGAGTGAGTCATTGAATCATTCACTTAATAGATTCGTTCAAAAACGCTGATTCATTCAGTAATGAAACAAGTGAAGTCTTTATGAATGAGTCGTTGAATCATTAATTCAAGAGATTCGTTCAAAAACGCTGATTCTTCCAGTAACAAAACAAGCAAAGTCTTTATGAGTGAGTCGTTGAATCATTCATTCAAGAGATTCATTCAAAAACGCTGATTCATCCAGTAATGAAACAAGTTATGTCTTTATGAGTGAGTCACTGAATCATTCATTCAATAGATTTATTCAAAAAGGCTGATTCATCCAGTAATGAAACAAGTGAATTGTCTATGAGTGAGTCATTGAATCATTCATTCAAGAGATTCGTAAACAAACGCTGATTCATCCAGTAATGAAACAAGTGAAGTCTTTGAGTGAGTCATTGAATCATTCATTCAAGAGATTTGTTCAAAAACGCTGATTCCTCCAGTAATGAAACAAGTGAAGTCTTTGAGTGAGTCATTGAATCATTAATTCAAGAGATTTGATCAAAAACACTGATTCATCCAGTAATGAAACAAGTGAAGTCTTTATGAGTGAGTCATTGAATCATTCACTTAAGAGATTTGTTCAAAAACACTGATTCATTCAGTAATGAAACAAGTGAAGTCTTTATGAGTGAGTCGTTGAATCATTCATTCAAGAGATTCGTTCAAAAACGCTGATTCTTCCAGTAACAAAACAAGCGAAGTCTTTATGAGTGAGTCGTTGAATCATCCATTCAAGAGATTCATTCAAAAACGCTGATTCATCCAGTAATGAAACAAGTTAAGTATTTATGAGTGAGTCACTGAATCATTCATTCAAGAGATTTATTCAAAAACGCTGATTCATCCAGTAATGAAACAAGTGAAGTCTTTATGAGTGAGTCATTGAATCATTCATTCAATAGATTTACTGAAAAACGCTGATTCATCCAGTAATGAAACAAGTGAAGTCTTTATGAGTGAGTCATTAAATAATTCACTCAAGAGATTAATTCAAAAACGCTGATTCCTCCAGTAATGAAACAAGTGAAGTCTTTGAGTCAGTCATTGAATCATTCATTCAAGAGATTTTTTCAAAAACACTGATTCATCCAGTAATGAAACAAGTGAAGTCTTTATGAGTGAGTCATTGAATCATTCACTTAATAGATTCGTTCAAAAACGCTGATTCATTCAGTAATGAAACAAGTGAAGTCTTTATGAATGAGTCGTTGAATCATTAATTCAAGAGATTCGTTCAAAAACGCTGATTCTTCCAGTAACAAAACAAGCAAAGTCTTTATGAGTGAGTCGTTGAATCATTCATTCAAGAGATTCATTCAAAAACGCTGATTCATCCAGTAATGAAACAAGTTATGTCTTTATGAGTGAGTCACTGAATCATTCATTCAATAGATTTATTCAAAAAGGCTGATTCATCCAGTAATGAAACAAGTGAATTGTCTATGAGTGAGTCATTGAATCATTCATTCAAGAGATTCGTAAACAAACGCTGATTCATCCAGTAATGAAACAAGTGAAGTCTTTGAGTGAGTCATTGAATCATTCATTCAAGAGATTTGTTCAAAAACGCTGATTCCTCCAGTAATGAAACAAGTGAAGTCTTTGAGTGAGTCATTGAATCATTAATTCAAGAGATTTGATCAAAAACACTGATTCATCCAGTAATGAAACAAGTGAAGTCTTTATGAGTGAGTCATTGAATCATTCACTTAAGAGATTTGTTCAAAAACACTGATTCATTCAGTAATGAAACAAGTGAAGTCTTTATGAGTGAGTCGTTGAATCATTCATTCAAGAGATTCGTTCAAAAACGCTGATTCTTCCAGTAACAAAACAAGCAAAGTCTTTATGTGTGAGTCACTGAATCATTCATTCAAGAGATTTATTCAAAAATGCTGATTCATCCAGTAATGAAACAAGTGAAGTCTTTATGAGTGAGTCATTGAATCATTCATTCAATAGATTTACTGAAAAACGCTGATTCATCCAGTAATGAAACAAGTGAAGTCTTTATGAGTGAGTCATTAAATAATTCACTCAAGAGATTAATTCAAAAACGCTGATACATCCAGTAATGAAACAAGTGAAGTCTTTGAGTGAGTCATTGAATCATTCATTCAAGAGATTTGTTCAAAAACGCTGATTCCTCCAGTAATGAAACAAGTTAAGTCTTTGAGTGAGTCATTGAATCATTAATTCAAGAGATTTGATCAAAAACACTGATTCATCCAGTAATGAAACAAGTGAAGTCTTTATGAGTGAGTCATTGAATCATTCACTTAAGAGATTTGTTCAAAAACACTGATTCATTCAGTAATGAAACAAGTGAAGTCTTTATGAGTGAGTCGTTGAATCATTCATTCAAGAGATTCGTTCAAAAACGCTGATTCTTCCAGTAACAAAACAAGCAAAGTCTTTATGTGTGAGTCACTGAATCATTCATTCAAGAGATTTATTCAAAAATGCTGATTCATCCAGTAATGAAACAAGTGAATTATCTATGAGTGAGTCATTGAATCATTCATTCAAGAGATTTGTTAAAAAAATGCTGATTCATCCAGTAATGAAACAAGTGAAGTCTTTATGAGTGAGTCATTGAATCATTCATTCAAGAGATGCATTCAAAAACGCTGATTCATCCAGAAATGAAACAAGTGAAGTCTTTATGAGAGAGTCGTTGAATTATTCATGCAAGAGATTCGTTCAAAAATGCTGATTCATCCAGTAATGAAACAAGCGAAGTCTTTATGAGTGAGTCATTGAATCATTCATTTAAGAGATTCATTCAAAAACGCTGATTCATCCAGTAATGAAACAAGTGAAGTCTTTATGAGAGAGTCGTTGAATTATTCATTCAAGAGATTCGTTCAAAAAATGCTGATTCATCCAGTAATGAAACAAGTGAAGTCTTTGAGTGAGTCATTGAATCATTAATTCAAGAGATTTGTTCAGAAATGCTGATTCCTCCAGTAATGAAACAAGTGAAGTCTTTGAGTCAGTCATTGAATCATTCATTCAAGAGATTTTTTCAAAAACACTGATTCATCCAGTAATGAAACAAGTGAAGTCTTTATGAGTGAGTCATTGAATCATTCACTTAAGAGATTCGTTCAAAAACGCTGATTCATTCAGTAATGAAACAAGTGAAGTCTTTATGAATGAGTCGTTGAATCATTAATTCAAGAGATTCGTTCAAAAACGCTGATTCTTCCAGTAACAAAACAAGCAAAGTCTTTATGAGTGAGTCGTTGAATCATTCATTCAAGAGATTCATTCAAAAACGCTGATTCATCCAGTAATGAAACAAGTTATGTCTTTATGAGTGAGTCACTGAATCATTCATTCAATAGATTTATTCAAAAAGGCTGATTCATCCAGTAATGAAACAAGTGAATTGTCTATGAGTGAGTCATTGAATCATTCATTCAAGAGATTCGTAAACAAACGCTGATTCATCCAGTAATGAAACAAGTGAAGTCTTTGAGTGAGTCATTGAATCATTCATTCAAGAGATTTGTTCAAAAACGCTGATTCCTCCAGTAATGAAACAAGTGAAGTCTTTGAGTGAGTCATTGAATCATTAATTCAAGAGATTTGATCAAAAACACTGATTCATCCAGTAATGAAACAAGTGAAGTCTTTATGAGTGAGTCATTGAATCATTCACTTAAGAGATTTGTTCAAAAACACTGATTCATTCAGTAATGAAACAAGTGAAGTCTTTATGAGTGAGTCGTTGAATCATTCATTCAAGAGATTCGTTCAAAAACGCTGATTCTTCCAGTAACAAAACAAGCAAAGTCTTTATGTGTGAGTCACTGAATCATTCATTCAAGAGATTTATTCAAAAATGCTGATTCATCCAGTAATGAAACAAGTGAATTATCTATGAGTGAGTCATTGAATCATTCATTCAAGAGATTTGTTAAAAAAATGCTGATTCATCCAGTAATGAAACAAGTGAAGTCTTTATGAGTGAGTCATTGAATCATTCATTCAAGAGATTCATTCAAAAACGCTGATTCATCCAGAAATGAAACAAGTGAAGTCTTTATGAGAGAGTCGTTGAATTATTCATGCAAGAGATTCGTTCAAAAATGATGATTCATCCAGTAATGAAACAAGCGAAGTCTTTGAGTGAGTCATTGAATCATTAATTCAAGAGATTTGTTCAGAAATGCTGATTCCTCCAGTAATGAAACAAGTGAAGTCTTTGAGTCAGTCATTGAATCATTCATTCAAGAGATTTTTTCAAAAACACTGATTCATCCAGTAATGAAACAAGTGAAGTCTTTATGAGTGAGTCATTGAATCATTCACTTAAGAGATTCGTTCAAAAACACTGATTCATTCAGTAATGAAACAAGTGAAGTCTTTATGAATGAGTCGTTGAATCATTAATTCAAGAGATTCGTTCAAAAACGCTGATTCTTCCAGTAACAAAACAAGCAAAGTCTTTATGAGTGAGTCGTTGAATCATTCATTCAAGAGATTCATTCAAAAACGCTGATTCATCCAGTAATGAAACAAGTTATGTCTTTATGAGTGAGTCACTGAATCATTCATTCAATAGATTTATTCAAAAAGGCTGATTCATCCAGTAATGAAACAAGTGAATTGTCTATGAGTGAGTCATTGAATCATTCATTCAAGAGATTCGTAAACAAACGCTGATTCATCCAGTAATGAAACAAGTGAAGTCTTTATGAGTGAGTCATTGAATCATTCATTCAAGAGATTCATTCAAAAATGCTGATTCATCCAGTAATGAAACAAGTGAAGTCTTTATGAGAGAGTCGTTGAATTCATTCAAGAGATTCGTTCAAAAATGCTGATTCATCCAGTAATGAAACAAGCGAAGTCTTTATGAGTGAGTCACTGAATCATTCATTCAAGCGATTTGTTCAAAAACACTGATTCATCCAGTAGTGAAACAAGTGAAGTCTTTATGAATGACTCACTGAATCATTCATTCAAGAGATTTGTTCAAAAACACTGATTCATCCAGTAATGAAACAAGTGAAGTCTTTATTAGTGAGTCATTGAATCATTCATTCAAGAGATTTGTTAAAAAAATGCTGATTCATCCAGTAATGAAACAAGTGAAGTCTTTATGAGTGAGTCATTGAATCATTCATTCAACAGATTCATTCAAAAACGCTGATTCATCCAGAAATGAAACAAGTGAAGTCTTTATGAGAGAGTCGTTGAATTATTCATGCAAGAGATTCGTTCAAAAATGCTGATTCATCCAGTAATGAAACAAGCGAAGTCTTTATGAGTGAGTCATTGAATCATTCATTTAAGAGATTCATTCAAAAACGCTGATTCATCCAGTAATGAAACAAGTGAAGTCTTTATGAGAGAGTCGTTGAATTATTCATTCAAGAGATTCGTTCAAAAAATGCTGATTCATCCAGTAATGATACAAGTGAAGTCTTTGAGTGAGTCATTGAATCATTAATTCAAGAGATTTGTTCAGAAATGCTGATTCCTCCAGTAATGAAACAAGTGAAGTCTTTGAGTCAGTCATTGAATCATTCATTCAAGAGATTTGTTCAAAAACACTGATTCATCCAGTAATGAAACAAGTGAAGTCTTTATGAGTGAGTCATTGAATCATTCACTTAAGAGATTCGTTCAAAAACACTGATTCATTCAGTAATGAAACAAGTGAAGTCTTTATGAATGAGTCGTTGAATCATTAATTCAAGAGATTCGTTCAAAAACGCTGATTCTTCCAGTAATGAAAAAAGTTATGTCTTTATGAGTGAGTCACTGAATCATTCATTCAATAGATTTATTCAAAAAGGCTGATTCATCCAGTAATGAAACAAGTGAATTGTCTATGAGTGAGTCATTGAATCATTCATTCAAGAGATTCGTAAACAAACGCTGATTCATCCAGTAATGAAACAAGTGAAGTCTTTATGAGTGAGTCATTGAATCATTCATTCAAGAGATTCTTTCAAAAATGCTGATTCATCCAGTAATGAAACAAGTGAAGTCTTTATGAGAGAGTCGTTGAATTCATTCAAGAGATTCGTTCAAAAATGCTGATTCATCCAGTAATGAAACAAGCGAAGTCTTTATGAGTGAGTCACTGAATCATTCATTCAAGCGATTTGTTCAAAAACACTGATTCATCCAGTAGTGAAACAAGTGAAGTCTTTATGAATGACTCACTGAATCATTCATTCAAGAGATTTGTTCAAAAACACTGATTCATCCAGTAATGGAACAAGTGAAGTCTTTATTAGTGAGTCATTGAATCATTCATTCAAGAGATTTTTTCAAAAACACAGATTCATCCAGTAATGAAACAAGTGAAGTCTTTATGAGTGAGTCACTGAATCATTCATTCAAGAGATTCATTCAAAAACACTGATTGCGTATTGTAGGATAGATGAGGGTAAAATATGCATAAGAAATGCATATGTTCACTTGAGGTGGATAAATTCATTTTGTAAGAAGATAAGCAAATAAAATAAAAGCCCATTTAGCAAATACATTTATAGATGTGCATTAAAAAGTCGTGAAAGCTTCTGAGAAATGATGATTTTGTTCTCTTGAACACATGGGACGGAAATGCTGCTTTATTGACAAACTGTTTTGTGATATTTTGCAAGTAATTTTGCATAAATTTAAATTGCAAACTCGGATGGTAACACAGCTACTGTCCTCCGTCTCTCTCTCTCACACACACACACACACACACACACACACACACACACACACACACACACACTATTATACGAGTTCTCCAGCCCTGATCATCTGTTGGCGTGATTCGACAGCATAATTTCATTGAGCCTCATTTAGAATTCCACAGTCATTTTGTTCTCCTGAAAGATTCATCTCACACAGATTCTCACACACTCTGTCACTGCTGCTCACACACTCACACGCCCCAAGCCCCTCCCTCTTCTCCTCGCAGCACGCGCCGTGTTTCGTCCAGCTGTGTGTGCAGTTGTTCTCAACATCTGTTCCCTTGGCAACCGCCCCAGCATCCTTCAGCTGTGAGGTCGGCCCGTACCTGCTGCCAGAGATCCTGCGGCGAGGCAGTCTGGGAATACAGGGCATCTCAGCAGACACGGAGAGCGCTCGCGCCACCTTCACTGCTCGTCTCTGAGCTGAGAACAGCGTGCTTCCAAAATCTACTGCGCTGCCTGCCTGGCCAGCGTTTCAAGGTGTCATACTGTAGAAGCACTCCCACTTAGCAATCCCAGAATGCAATGTGATGAGCACAGATGTGGCAACCCTTTTCAAGGCATTTCAGATCAAGATTTCGATGAATTAATACAATTAAATATTATTAATATTAAGCTATAAACAATGAAAATACACTATAATATAATTATTATTATAAGCTAAAAAGTATGCTATATAAAAAAAATAAGACAATACTAGTTATGATTGCTAGATTATATAGAAATGTATAGCTTAGAAAAATACATTATTATCTTCTTCATTATTATTAACATTATTATCTGTTATTATAGCATATTTTCTATTTTTATAGCTTTAAATGCAATTTTTTAAATTATAATTATTTACAATTAGTATAAATAAATAAATAAATAATAACAATAACAATTATTATTTTATTATTATTGCTGCACAATGGTTTATATATTTTAGTTTTGTGTTACTTAATAATAATAATAATAATAATAATAATAATATTTTTAGATATTAATTGCCCAGCTTTACAATATTGTATTTGTGTAAAATATAACTTATATTACTATTTAATAATTATTAATATTACATGTATTATTGTTTTTGTTATTGTTGTTATTACTATTATTGCGTAATTTAAACATTTTATTTATTGTAACTTGAAAATATAATTACAATATATATACATATATATATATATATATATATTAAATATATATATATATATATAGTGCTGAGAAATCAATTAATCGCACCGATAATAAACATTTGTGTTTACATAATATAATATGTGTGTGTACTGTGTATAATTATTATGTACATATAAATACACACACATGCATGTATATATTTGAGAAAAATATATATTTTTATATATAAGATAAGTTATATCAATATATTTACTGTATATACATGCAAATAATTCTTAAATATATACATGAATATATTAAACGATGCCCAATTGGCACTAAGGGGCCTAAAGTGTGCCAAGAAAACATCCCCCACACCATTACACCACCACCACCAGCCTGCACAGTGGTAACAAGACATGATGGATCCATGTTCCCATTCTGTTTACGCCAAATTCTGACTCTACCATTTGAATGTCTCAACACAAATCCAGACTCATCAGACCAGGCAACATTTTTCCAGTCTTCAACTGTCCAATTTTGGTGAGCTCGTGCAAATTGTAGCCTCTTTTTCCTCTTTGTAGTGGAGATGAGTGGTACCCGGTGGGGTCTTCTGCTGTTGTAGCCCATCCGCCTCAAGGTTGTGTGTGTTGTGGCTTCACAAATGCTTTGCTGCAGACCTCGGTTGTAACGAGTGGTTATTTCAGTCAAAGTTGCTCTTCTATCAGCTTGAATCAGTCGGCCCATTCTCCTCTGACCTCTAGCATCAACAAGGCATTTTAGCCCACAGGACTGCCGTATACTGGATGTTTTTCCCTTTTAACACCATTCTTTGTAAACCCTAGAAATGTTTGTGTGTGAATATCCCAGTAACTGAGCAGATTGTGAAATACTCAGACCGGCCTGTCTGGCACCAACAACCATGCCACGCTCAAAATTGCTTAAATCACCTTTCTTTCCCATTCTGACATTCAGTTTGGAGTTCAGGAGATTGTCTTGACCAGGACCACACCCCTAAATGCATTGAAGCAACTGCCATGTGATTGGTTAATTAGATAATTGCATTAATGAGAAATTGAACAGGTGTTCCTAATAATCCTTTAGGTGAGTTTATATGATTATTATTACAATAATGATTGTTCTTATTCTTATTGTGTAATGGTTTATACATTCTATCTACTCTGACTTAAAAATAGAATAATAATAATCATATATTTTTAGCTATAAATTGCCCAGCTCAACTTTACTGTATTTGTGTACAGCATCCAGTAGCACAATAACCCATTTTTTATAATCAAACACACATCTCACACACACACACACACACACACACACACATCAGTTTGTTTAGTCAGTCGTGGTTAAGCTGCACTAACATCACCTGCACATAGAGTGATGGTTTCTGGGAACTCATCAGGTTCCCACAGAGAGAGAGAGAGTAATAAACACGTAATCCACTCACAAGCTCCTGGAAACAGAAGGTGGGGCTGCGTTTAAGAACAATACCTGATACACGATATCTCGGCATGATAATTAATTCCCAGAATGCCGCAGGAGGAGCTTCACGATGAGACACTGATCAGAGAGGAGGATCCACACATACACACACATACTGCTCTGCTATTTCTGCAGTGTGTAGTGTGTGTGTACTGAGCAATATTTCTGCACACATGGATATAAAATACTGTAACCCACAATGCGTAATGCTTATTCTGACCTTCCACTTCCAATGTGAAAAAAATTATGAAACGTCATTATTTGATTCCATCGTTTTACACACCATGCGGTTTGAGGATGATTTTCCTTCTAGTTCATTCACCACATTCAGTGCATTGCATTGTGGGATACAGTATTACACTGATTCCATGCGATACATTTTGGCAATATGTGTACTATATCAGGCATAACATTATGAAGTGAATAACACTGATGATCTCTTCATCATGGCACCTGTTAGTGGGTGGGATATATTAGGCAGCAAGTGAACATTTTGCCCTCAAAGTTGATGTGTTAGAAGCAGGAAAAATGGACAAGCGTAAGGATTTGAGCGAGTTTGACAAGGCCAAATTGTAATGGCTACACTCTAAAAAATGCTGGGTTAAAAACAAGTTGGGTTGAAATGGACTAACCCAGCAATTGGGTTGTTTTAAGCAAACATTTAACCCAACCTCTGGGTTAAAACAACTCAATTGCTGGGTTATCCAACTTGGGTTGTTTTAACCCAGCATTTTTTAGAGTGTAGACGACTGGGTCAGAGCTTCTCCAAAACTGCAGCTCTTGTGGGGTGTTCCCAGTCTGCAGTGGTCAGTGTCTATCAAAAGTGCTCCAAGGAAGGAACAGTGAAGAACCGGCCACAGGGTCATGAAGGACCAGTGGAGAACCGGCCACAGGGTCATGAAGGAACAGTGGAGAACCGGCCACAGGGTCATGGGCGGGCCGAGGCTCATTGATGCTCGTGGGGAGCGAAGGCTGGCCCGTGTGGTCCAATCAAACAGACGAGCTACTGGAGCTCAAACTGCTCAAGAAGTTAATGCTGGTTCTGATAGAAAGGTGTCAGAATACACAGAGCATCTCAGTTTGTTGTGTATGGGGCGGCACAGCCGCTGACCAGTCAGGGTGCCCATGCTGACCCCTGACCCCGCCCAAACCACCAACAGTGGCACGTGAGCATCAGAACTGGACCACGGAGCAATGGAAGAAGGTGGCCTGGTCTGATGAATCACGTGTTCTTTAACATCACGTGGATGGCCGAGTGCGTGTGCGTGGCTTACCTGAGGAACACATGGCACCAGGTGCACTATGGGAAGAAGGCAAGCCGGTTTGGATTGAGGAGCACAACAACGAGTTTGAGGTGTTGACTTGGCCTCCAAATCCAATCGAGCATCTGTGGGATGTGCTGAACAAACAAGTCCGATCCATGGAGGCCCCGCCTCGCAACTTACAGGACTTCGAACTGCTGCTAACATCTTGGTGCCAGATACCACAGCACACCTTCAGGGGTCTAGTGTAGTCCATGCCTCGACGGGTCAGGGCTGTTTCGCCAGCAAAAGGGGGACCAGCACATTATAGTGGTCATAATGTTATGCCTGATCGGTGTATATTAGTAGTATGGTAGTAGTATGAAATTCCAGATATAGCTTATTGTTGCATAATGCACATACTATTGAAAGAAAAAATACTGTAAACAGCACCATATTCACCTGCATTATCTTAAACAACTGAACAACAATATCCTTCACAGAATATGTTGGCCTGTTATTAATGATGTAAATATAATTTGTTTTTCTTTTCATGCGAGGCAGTAACCCAGCTCAACATCATGGAAAAACATGACATCACGACCTGTTGATTTCTGCTCTGTCACTGCGAGTCAGCCGTTTTATATCAGGAACCACCAGCACAGGTTTTATTATCTATATGCAAGCAGAAACTATGATGCTGTATAACATGATCTGTAATGTTTTAGCACCAACATCCAATGACTTCTGTTGAAAATGTGTTTTGTTGCATAATTCATACTGTTTGACATGCTATTAAAAGATTCATTTAGCTGCATTAATCATTGGCCATAGTAGGATTCTCCTTTGCACGTACCACACCTTACAATCACCGTCCTTCTGTTTCCTCAGAGAAATGGAGAAAACAAGCACAAAGAGCGTGAGAAACATCTGCCGTTACAGATCAGATTAAGTGCTACTGAGAGGATTGAGTTACTGTTTTAAAACTAAATGACAACCAGTTTGTGAGTTTATGTAAAGGCTTAGTTAGTGAATATTTAATAGATATAGCTTCCTTGCAGTGTCCAGGCTCGTAGCTTTATTAATATTCATAAAACTGTGTTTGTTTATTCAACTGTTGAGTTGCGCCGACGTCATCCTGGACCTCACGTTCTAAATAATATTCATGAGTAGGAACGGCGGAAGACAAGGTTACGCCCCTCCCTCAGGTACAAAAACACCTGTCAGCAGCCGGAGGACAGATCCACCAGACGAGCGGATGGAGTCTGAGCAGCTTTCAGGTAATTCAACCAACGTGTCAAAATTAATGTCATGTCAAATGAAAGCATAAAGGAAAGAGATCAGGTAGTAGTGAATAAAGTATAATGCTTCTCTTTATATGTTTGTAGACAAACATGATTTAAAAAAAATAATAGATTGATAATAAAATTATTATGTTTGAATTGTTTATTCGACTTAATTGATCTACATTATTTGTTAGCCACTAGGCTACTTAAAAAGTGATGTACAAGAAAATGAACTTAAGAAAAAAATCTGTTGAAAATGGAAAAGGTAGTGGTCGTTTTCAGCCAAGACTGTTACGTTTGCAAACCTTTAACTCTGAAACAAACAAAGCAATGCAATACGTAATTCAAAATAAAGCTGTGAAAAAAAATCTTGACATTAACACAGTACATTGTGCCATATTTTTAGAGATTTTTCTTTGAGTGTATACTTCTAGTGTTATATACCAAAAATGTATATTGGGAGAGTTTGAGCTTGAGTTTTCATATAAGATAAATTTTATATTATTCATTATTTAATATAATAATATTATATATTTTTATTGTATGTATTTTCAAGTGTTGTAAATGTTAAAAGGGCTATATGGAAGAATTTTAATGTATTAATAATTTTTTTGTCATTGCAAATGAATGGACAGCTTGTAGCTAAACTTAAAGGGACAGTTCACCCAAAAATGAAAATTAGCCCATGATTTACTCGTACTCAAATCATCCTAGGTCGTCTTTCAGACGAATACAATCACAGTTACCCTGGTACAGTGTTGCTTCCAGGCAACATAGTCTATTTTAGCTTATTTTTTAATAAAGTTAAACACCAATTATTGTTCAAACCTATCTCAAGGAAGAAGAACTCGAATACTAATCAATGAAAGTGCAAAAAAAAAATTGGTCACATGACCCACAGGGGTCCATTTTGTGTCCTGGGCATAGACAGTAAAAGAAATAGACACAGCGACCCCATAGGCTTCGATGGGGAAAAGTGAAGTCAATTAGAATCACTCACTTCCTGATGGCTGAGCAGACAGTACGCACAGCCTCAGACTGAGCTTGACGACGTAGATGTGACGTGAGCAACCAGACTGACAGTTGTACGTCTTCTAGTAGTTGCGCAAAGTTAAATCTGAATCACGTTGTTGAAATATTTTGTCCCGGTGCTTTTGGCTCTCTATGGGCTTCTCCCCATGCTTCTCCCTTGACTTTATCAGACTTTATGCCTCCACGTCCCCCCGATTGCCTCATAGACAGTGAAAGATTGCCTGCGAGCTTCTCCTCCTGTCTATACGGTAATTTTTCTACTATGTGCCGGTTGTCGCGTGGTTATGGACACAGTCGTTAGCCTATTTTTACAAAAATGGCTTCTACGGTGTGATAGTGTCAGATACATGGTAATGGAGCATTTTATACATTGTCGTGTTTCTTTAGAAATAAACAATGGACAAATGGAGTCTTTAAACGCCTCAGATGTAAAGTTATTCGCTGTCAAAGTGACGGCAAAATGAATGGGAGTCAATGGGATGCTAACAGCAGGTGGTGGCTTGGTTAGCAATGGCCACCCCTATGGAAGGTACGCTTTCCGGGTGTAGGATTAACCCCTTGGTCCTGGGGCACGTTCAAGCGCAAACCAGTACTCAACGTTTTGCTACGGTTTCCAGGGTTGAACGACATGTTTCCTGGAAACGGTGAGCAATGGGTTTGAGATGCATTTTCTCTTGTTTGGTGGGTGTGTCAAAAATGTCAGCCCAATCAGCAGCAACATGTATATAAACCACACGGTATTAAAGAGACGCTGATTATTGTAACATAAAAATACTATACATATTTATATATTTTGCTATTGTTATTGCTATTACTAACTTTCTATATTCCTCTCATTATATAATGGTAAATATTACAATATATAGCACAACAGTGATCAACAATAATGAAAAGCCTAATATTCACAATACAAATAATAAGGTCATATAGATCATAACACAGTCTCGGAGGTAGGAAGTGGATTATCCTTCACCTGAAATCTTTGTCTTTTGTCTTTTCATCCTGAAATGCGAGGCAAATTTTGGATCACAATAATTAAGGACCACAGTTTCCACAAATCCCTTCACTCCATTGGGATGTTCTCTTTTATAATGGACGGCAAGTGCAGTGACAGTAACATTGAGCATATTTTGCAGTATTAAACACGTATTTATACCGATTTCATCAGGCTCTGAAAATACTTTAAAAAAAAACACACAAAGAATGGCCTTCTCAGTTGCAACTCTTGCGTCATCAAGAACAGGGTGTTCAATGCACCACCATTTCCGTTTAAAAAACGTTTTACAACAGTTTCTCGGGCTGAACGCAGCCCTGTTTCAGAACATGTGCACAGGTCACATGGCTCCATATTCTCTCCAATGAAAAAGCATTTTTCCCTAATTTCCGTCCAGTTAATCACCCACAAAAAATATGAGTCACCTTCACTGGTGAGTAACGAAGTATTTTCAAGAACTTTACATTATATATCATCAAATGTTTTAGAGTAAGTATTAAAAAAAACTGTGTGTTGCCTCAAGGCAACATTGTACCATAATGGAATCGCAGAAGGCGATACCAGACACACTAGGTTGGATACAAAGTATATTTGTAAGGAAAAGAGCTAGAATTCTCTAAATATATTTGCATTTTTGCTTGATTTTGCAATGCATTTAAAAGAATAATAATTTGCATACTATAACTGCACATATTATGATCTGCACATTTTCTATAGCACTTAAAAAAGGTGTAAAACACAACTGCCTGTTGTCATTGTCATGTGATGAGAAATATGAGGTCATAATGACAATCCGGCAGGGAGAGATCGAAGATGGAGATGAGGATGAAGATGGATATGATAACTTGATATGATGGTTTGGTAATACATGTGTTCCACGATGATACAATGTTGCCTGAGAGCAACAGCTGACTTTGAAATGTTACTTTTTATCAAAAATGACATTTGTAATACATTAAAATGTGTTTGTTCAGTTGTCTGCTAAAAGAAATTGATGTTTTCAATAAATATATTTCGTTTTTCTACATGAAAATGTCAAATGTTTCAATTTGTCCGTTGTGGTATAATGTTGCCTTGAGGCAAAAAACTTAAATAAAATTTTTTTTTTAAATGTTTTATTGCTATTGTTATAGTGTCCAATTTTAAGCAGGAAAAACACAACAAAAAATTTTTCCTTATTGAAATCATACTGCATACCATAGAGGGTTAAAAAAATGTCCTGGCTAATCCATGCATTATAACGTCAGCCCAAAATTTAAAGCCCAAAAAAGTGTATCCATCCATTATAAAAGTGCTCCACACGGCTCCGGGGGTTAATAAAGGCCTTCTGAAGTGAATTGATACGTTTGTGTAGGAAAAATATCCATATTTAATATGTTAAAAAGTAAAATATCTAACTTCCTCCAGCTTCTTTCCGTATTCAACTTCCTTTTAATGACACATGAAATGAATGATTATAAGGGTTAGGATAAAGCCGTAAGAGCCTTTTTGTACTTGTCATGCATTCAAACATAGCTCGCATAGCCAGATCCATATAGTATATAGTCTCAAATATACTTTATATTCAAACTATCAAAACAGTGCAATTTTAATTACCACATCTGACGACATGATGCCGTGAATTGCAGAGCTTTTTCAAACATCCACAACACTATGATCAGATGCTTTAATTGCTGTTTCTAACCGCTGTAATTTCTCTTGTGTTCTGGCATTTTTCTTGTGTTTTGTTATGGAGAGGAACAATCGCAACACATATTTAAATATTCATCTCTCTCAGCATCTGGACAGCATCTGGCTGTTCGTTAACAGTATATCGATGCACAATGTCTTGAATCATGTTCAGTCGCAAGCAATACGTTTCTGCTGCAGTTCACTTAATGTCCACTGGTGTCACTAATAACAAGAGTTTCTGAATTCTACATACAGCCTCTTTAAATAATGTTCAATACATATTTAAAAGGATTTCTAATGTGCTGACTGAAGGTCAATTATTA
Source organism: Gobio gobio (assembly GCF_949357685.1). Classification (NCBI taxonomy): domain Eukaryota; kingdom Metazoa; phylum Chordata; class Actinopteri; order Cypriniformes; family Gobionidae; genus Gobio; species Gobio gobio. Next base: position 54,415,136 of record NC_137114.1, read on the forward strand.
CTGCTGTTCCGCTTTCCAATGGAAGGGAACGCTACGGAGGACACATCTGTAAGGTTTGAGTACAATTAAGGGTCTAAGTTTACATCCATTTAAAACTATTTTAAGTGTAACCATAATTAGAATTTGTGTTTCCATTTAAAAGAGATTTATGTCTATTATGTAATTGGCATTATACATTTACCTGATTGTTAATAAATTGTTACATTTTCTATCTATTCTGACTTAATCTATAATTCTCAAGTAGATTATGACAACGAAGGGTTAAATGGAATGATTAAATGTGTGACTAACTATTAAATATAAATGACCAAACAACCAATTGGCAGTCTATTCTAAATTCGATAGATATGATAAATGGAGTCAGATAAAGAATATTATAATCAAATCCATTTTGCCCAGCTGAAACACGAACAAGCAACGGCCTTCAGTCGCAGCTCGTTACCTTCCTTGGAATAAGATTTTAGCGACCTTACACATCCTAGCCGTAGGGAGCCTATCGGGGGAAGTCAATACAGACAGGGATGGTAGAGTGGACTCTGCCAAGGAAAAGACACATACTCCCTGTCAGGGGATGCGTACCGTAGAAGAATACACATTACAGTGGGTGTGTGAGAAGGCTTCCTTGCATCCTCAAAGTGCACGCTGCTGTGGTCACCATCTCCCATAGAGCCGTTTTCTCCATCTCTGGGTTTCCCCTCGCAGACTCGTAGAATTCACTCTTGGTGACTGGATAGAGCAGGAACAGAACCGCTCGGCTCCGAAACGAAAAGCTGAATATGCATTGCATCTGCTTCTGTAGTTATACCCGGGTTATGGGGCGGAGTGCGAGATGCAAATCTTGCACGCCAAAGTGCATTGGCTTGTTTAGTTTACACTCGAAGGCTCTCCAACGAGATCGCAGTTCGTCAGTGTGTTCTTACGTGACATTGAACATGACAGACTAAAAGGGAAAGGCGGCTCATACATATCATAAATGATATATGCAGATGTTAATATTAATCTCCATGTGTGCAGCTGCAGACACAGAGTGCAGGAATGAACTGGAGGAAGGGAGCGAGGATTGGAAAGTTCCAGATGTGAAGGAAGGAAAGGTAAGAAAAGCTTATCTAAATGGTGCACACACATCCCTTTACACTTCCTGTGAAAGGATATTATTAATGCACACTTCTTCCTTGTGTGTTATCCTCTCCAGAACGACCCCTGGTCATGTGACAGCTCTACATCTTCCTCCGACAGTGAGGATGATGATGATAAAGACAAGAAGAAGAAGAAGAAGAAGAAGAAGAAGAAGCTGAAGAAGAAAAGAAGCAAGGTACATGGACTGCAAAACAAGAAAACCCAGTGAACCCAGTGTCATCGGCTCACCTGCCTAATTAGAGCTTAATGAGCACATTAATTATCCTTCTACTGGATTCATTTTAATATCAGAGGATGAGATGTTGACAAATTGCTCTTGTTCCTCTTTGGATGAAAGCATCCATTAAATGCAAACATGTAAATGACATTTGACCCGTGTCATTTAGTGACATTATATGCAATTAGGGAAAAATTGCAACACACAAGAACAAGAATCAATGACGCATCCCTGCATGTTTGTATCCGTATTGTGCAATAACTCTAACCCTCCCTCACACAGAAGTGCAGCTCATCTTCCTCATCATCATCTTCCTCCTCCTCATCCTCAGACAGTGAAAGTAGCAAGGTGAGCAGATTAATATGCTTAATTGATTGCATATTTAATGATTTTCCACCAACCTTTGCAGTGTGGCGACTAGTGCACTCATGACACAGTTACTGTATGGCTTTGCTGTCCTTTACTATAGTACGTGCAAATCTAGGGCTTAAAGTGCTCGGGAAATCTATATTTCTCACACGCACTGGGGAGATGAAAGTGTGTTTTAGTGCAGAGATTTCTACTCTCTGATGTTAAACAGAACCCAGAATGCACCTGTGCTCTATAATGCTGCCAATCAGCTGACGCTAGCATTCATAAACACGACATCACCTGCAGTTATATGGGGAACTTCAGCTGTTTAACAAGAAGCATTACAGCAAAAACAGGAACAGTGTTTAAGCCGTTTCTACACTGATTTGCATTCGTTTGATGATTACTTTTAAAAAAACTTTTAAACTTTTTTTTTTTTACTTTTTCTCTCTATGTTGTTCCAAACCCATATCACTTCTGTTCCTCTGTGTAACACACAGACGTACACACACACAGTCACACGCACAGTTGGATACATACACGAACACACAGTCACAGACGCACACACAGTCACACACACATGCCGTCTCACACACACACACACACACACACACACACACACACACACACACACACACACACACACACACACACACACACACACACACACACACACACACATGTTTGGTTTTGTGAAATGTGAGGACATTCCATAGGCGTAATGGTTTTTATACCGTACAAACCGTATTTTCTATCCCCTTACACTGCCCCTGCCCCTAAACCTACCCATCTCACACACACACACACACACACACACACACACACACACACACACACACACACACACACACACACACACACACACACACACACACACACACACACACACACACACACACACACACACACACACACACACAGACACACACACACACACACACACACACACACACACACACACACACACACACACACACACACACTGCCCTTAAACCTACCCATCACACACACACACACACACACACTGCCCCTGCCCCTAAACCTAACCCTCACAGGAGACTGTGCAGTTCACTTTCTGTGAAAAAAACCTCATTCTGTGATTTATAAGCATTTTGAAAAGTGAGGACATGGGGAACGTCTCATATTTCTCCCTCTTTTTGTAATACCTGTGTCATTATACACATTTGTGTCCTGATATTTCACAAAAACATGCCAACACACACACACACACACACACACACACATAGTCTCACTCACACACACTCATACACATTTTTTTAGCTGAATGTTTGTGATGCTCTTTCCGTGAAAGTGGATAGGAATGTGTTTATTCATATTTTTATTTATTATATTTTGTATTTATTTATTTGTTTGTCGTTGGAGCTGAACAGCCTCTAGTCACTGTATACTTCTGTTATGTAAAAGCTTCAGCTGAACATCTTTCTTGTGTTTTCAGCAGAGGAAAGACAGTTTACAGGTTTGGAACAGCATGAGCAAATGATGACAGACTTTTCACTTTCGGTTGAACTTTAAATGAAGGCCGTGTTTGTTTTCCTGCAGAGGAAGGGAAGTTTAACTGAGTCACGGCTCGCTTGTGTAAAACAGGATTTGTCGAGTGTGTCTCATGGCTGCTGTCCTAATTATGAAATATATGTGTGTTTACCACAAAACAACAACATTTACATCTTCTTCATGACTTATCTGGGTCACGCTCCTAAATTTACTCACTCACACACTCTCCTCGACAGGATGAAACGAAGAAAAAGAAAATCAGTGAGACGGCAGAGCTGGGGATTCTAGAAGAAGCAGGTAAGACAGATCATAGGACATATATGTGTGTATGTGTGGGTGTATGTGTGTCTCGTGTGTGTGTGTGTGTGTGTGTGTGTGTGTGTGTGTGTGTGTGTGTGTGTGTGTGTGTGTGTGTGTGTGCGTGTGTGTGTGTGTGTCTGTGTGTGTGCGTGTGTGTGTGTGTGCGTGTGTGTGTGTGTGTATGTGTGTGTGTGTCTGTGCGTGTGTGTGTGTGTGTGTGTGTGTGTGGGGGGGGGGGGTCTGTGTGGGTGTGTGTGTGTGTGTGTGTGTGTGTGTGTGTCTGTGTGTGTGTGTGTGTGTGTGTGTGTGTGTGTGTGTGTCTGTGTGTGTGAGTTAGAAACCTGATACACACATTCACTCCATCACTTCTGGTTCATTTGGACAGTCAGTAGGTCACCTGAAAAATTCAAAGCATATAGAAAACGTTGTGTACAGAAACAATGTTTTGTACAGCAGGGACTGCCAAAGCATTTTGACCTAAAATATTTACTTTCACTTTTACTTGATTATTAATGATGTTGAACATTTCAAAATATTTGTGTTTTATTTTATACCTGCTCTGTCTCAGGTGTGGAGGGATGTGCAGGAGACCAGGACAAGAAAAAGAAGAAAGACAAAGTAATTACTCCTGTTTATTAAAGCTCTATTGGAGTGTTTAGTTATTATTATTATTATTATTATTATTATTATTATTTATTTTTTTTTTTTTTCTTTTTTTTTTCATATTTGAATGTTTAATAATTTAATTGTGTGCTTTTTTCATTTATATATATATATATATATATATATATATATATATATATATATATATATATATATATATATATATATATATATATATATATATATATATAGCCATTTAGGTTTGATTTATTTTTATTCCTGTTTTAGTATTTATTTGTTTCCAGTTAATAATTGTATCGCTTCAACTTAAACTTACTTCAGTTTTTTGCCAAGGCAATATTTCTAATTTGAATTTAGTTCTTACTGAATTAACCATTTCAGAAATGTTTTAATAGTTTTAGTTAATAATATAATAACCCTGCTGTATTATTTAGTGACTTTTTGTTTTTACTGGTTTTACTTTTTTTAATTTTAAGGATAATATCTCACATTTTGTTGATTGCCTCTCTTTTTAGAGCATGATTAATTTTACTTAATTTTACCAGGATTCAGCAGACAGTGAGAATGAAAAGAAGAAAAAGAAGAAGAATGGCAAGAAGAAGAAAAAAATTAAGAGGAGGAAGAAGAAGATGAAGAGAAAGGTATAAAGGTTTTGTGTTTATTTGAACAGCATCTGTGTGGATTCTGACGTGTCTCTGTTTCTCAGGATTCCACCTCATCTTCCTCATCAGACAGCGAGGATGATCACAAGAAGAAGAAGAAGAAGACCAAAAAGATGAAGAAGGTACAGCAAGAATCATTTTTGTGTTTTGCCGCAGTTGTATATTTGTCAGAAATGTACATACAGTAAACTAACTTCACTTCACAATTTACTTTAGCATTCAGAGTTTTACAGCTTGAATAAAGTCTAAACATAAAGGGGGAAAGTGTGTTATAAATGTAGCCTTTTTCATACACTAGCCTCAGTGCAAAAAGCATATGTAACTTTATGTTGTGATTACCTTCATTGATGGCCTTCACCAAGACTGGTTTCCCACTGAAGCCAAGCTGGTCTGAGCCTGGTCAGTCCCTGGATGGGAGACCAACTGGGAAAAGTAGGCTTTAGGTGTTAGTGAGGCCAGCAGGGGGCGCTCACCCTGTGCTCTGTGTGGGTCCTAACGCCCCAGTGATGGGGACACTATACTGTAACAAGCACCGTCCTTCGGATGAGACGTTAAACCGAGGTCCTGACTCTCTGAGGTCATTAAAAATCCCAGGATGTCCTTCGTAAAAAGAGTAGGGGTGTAACCCCGGGATTCTGGCCAAATTTGCCCATTGGCGCCTGTCCATCATGGCCTCCTAATCATCCCCATATTCCGATTGGCTTAATCACTCCGTCTCCTCTCCACCAATCAGCTGGTGAGTGGTGGGCGTTCAGGCGCAATATGGCTGCCGTCGCATCATTCAGGTGGTGCTGCACATTGGTGGTGGTCGAGGAGACCCCCCCCCCCCCCCTATATGTAAAGCGCTTTGAGTACCCAGAAAAAGCACTATATACTGTAAATGTAACAAATTAAATTGTTATGTAGGTTATTATATATTGTATATGTAACGGAGGCCAGCTAGTAAAGAGCTATGCAGGTAAACCTCACTCCCCTGCGGTCTTTAGTGCCCTTGTTAGTGCGTATTTTTTATGTTTTTAAAATAAGTCTCTTATGCTCAGCAGGGCCAAAATACAGAGAAAAACTGTAACATTGTGAAATAGTATTATAATTTAAATTAAGTTTTCGGCCCCACTTTATATTAGGTGGCCTTAACTACAATGTACTTACTGTGTTCAAATTGTATTGCAAAACACTTTTGCTGATATTGAGGTGTGATACGGGTAAAGTTATGGACAGGTGTGGTGGTGTGGGTAGGTTGAAGGGTAGGGTTAGGCGTAAGGGAAGTGTCAACTGTGTAATTACAAATGTAACTACAGAAATTAATCACAAATGTAATTACATGCAGGTATTTTTTAAAATGTAAGTTCAATGTAAAAACATATAAGTGCATTGTATCAAATGATTAATTAAAATGTTCGTGCATAGTAGTTAAGGCCACCTAATATAAAGTGGGTCCAAGTTTTCTATTTTAATATACTTTAAAATATAATTTATGTGATCAAAGCTGAATTTTCAGCATCATTACTCCAGTCTTAAGTCTCACATGCATAAAAGTTTGGGGTCAGTAATTTTTTTGCTCGTGTTTTTAAGAAATTAATACTTTTACTTGACAAGGTGAGTAAAAAGTGATGGTAAATATTTATATTTTGAACAAATGCTGTTCTTCTTAACTTTTTATTCATCAAAGAATCCTGGAAAAAGTATCACAGGTTCCAAAAAAAATATGAAGCTGCACAACTGTTTCCAACATTGATAATAAATCATCATATCAGAATGATTTCTGAAGGATCATGTGACACTAAAGACTTGAGTAATGATGATAAATTCAGCACTGATCACTGGAATAAATCACTGGAAATTTAAAAGTGTAAATTATTCAATTATTACATAAAGTCAAAATGGACAAAAATTCTAAATTAAAACAGTGTATACTATTACATAAAATTGTAAATTATTCAATTATTACATGAAGTCAAAATGGACAAAAATTCTAAATTACGGATGTGGATAGTATTACATAAAAGTGTAAATTATTCAATTATTCCATGAAGTCAAAATGGACAACATTTCAAAATTACGACAGTGTATACTATTACATAAAATTGTAAATTATTCAATTATTACATGAAGTCAAAATGGACAAAAATTCTAAATTACGGATGTGGATAGTATTACATAAAAGTGTAAATTATTCAATTATTACATAAAGTCATTATTGAAAAAAATTCTAAATTTCGACAGTGTATAATATTATATAAAAGTGTAAATTTTGCAATTATTACATAAAGTCATTGACAAAAATTCAAAATTACGACAGTGGATACTGTTACATAAAGGTGTATATTATTCAATTATTACAAAACGTCAAAATGGACACAATTTCAAAATTACAACAGTGTATACTATTACATAAAACTGGACATTTTTCAATTATTACAAAAAGTCAGTATTGACAAAAATTCAAAATTACGACAGTGGATACTATTAAATAAAAGTGGAAATGTTTAAATTATTACAAAAAGTCATTATTGACAACAATTCAAAATTATGACAGTGGATACTATTACATAAAGGTGTATATTATTCAATTATTACAAAAAGTCCTTATTGACACAAATTCAAAATTATGACAGTGTATACTATTACATAAAAGTGTAAATTATTCAATTATTACATGAAGTCAAAATGGACACAATTTCAAAATTACGACAGTGTATACTATTACATAAAAGTGTAAATAATTCAATTATTACAAAAAGTCAAAATGGACTAAAATTCGAAATTACGACAGAGGATACTATTACATAAAAGTGTAAATTATTCAATTATTACATAAAGTCATTATTGAAAATAAATCTAAATTACGACAGTGTATACTATTACATAAAAGTGGACATTTTTCAATTATTAAAAAAAGTCAATATTGACAAAAATTCAAAATTACGACAGTGGATACTATCACATAAAGGTGTATATTATTCAATTATCACACAAAGTCAAAATTGACAAAAATTCAAAATTACAACAGTGTATACTATTACATAAAAGTGTAAATTATTCAATTATTACAAAAAGTCAAAATGGACAAAAATTCTAAATTATGACAGTGGATACTATTTCAAAAAAGTGGAAATATTTCAATTATTACAAAAAGTCAAAATGGACAAAAATTCTAAATTACGACAGTGGATACTATTACATAATAGTGTAAATTATTCAATTATTATAAAAAGTCAAAATGGACAAAAATTCTAAATTACGACATTGGATACTATTACATAAAAGTGTAAATTATTAAATTATTAAATGAAGTCAAAATGGACACAATTTCAAAATTAGGACAGTGTATACTATTACATAAAAGTGGAAATTATTCAATTATTACAAAAAAAAATTATTGAAAAAATTCAAAATTACGACAGTGTATACTATTACATAAAAGTGTAAATTATTCAATTAATACATGAAGTCAAAATAGACTTAATTTCAAAATTAGGACAGTGTATACTATTACATAAAAGTGGAAATTTTTCAATTATTACAAAAAGTCAAAATGGACAAAAATTCTAAATTACGACAATGGATACTATTACATAAAAGTGGAAATTTTTCAATTATTAAAAAAAGTTATTATTGACAAAAATGCAAAACTACGACAGTGGATACTATTACATAAAGGTGTATATTATTCAATTATTACATGAAGTCAAAATGGTCACAATTTCAAAATTAGGACAGTGTATACTATTACATAAAAGTGTAAATTATTCAATTATTACATAAAGTCATTATTGACAATAATTTAAATTACAACAGTGGATACTATTACATAAATTTGGAAAAGTTTTAATTATTACATGAAGTGAAAATGGACAAAAATTCAAAATTACAACAGTGTATACTATTACATAAAAGTGGAAATTATTTAATTATTACATTGTCATTATTGACAAAAATTCTAAATTACGACAGTGGATACTATTACATAAAGGTGTATATTATTCAATTATTACACAAAGGCAAAATTGACAAAAATTCAAAATTACGACTGTGTATACTATTACATAAAATTGTAAATTATTAAATTAATACGTGAAGTCAAAATGGACAAAAATTCAAAATTACGAATGCGGAGACTATTACATAAAAGTGTAAATTTTTCAATTATTACATAAAGTCATTATTGACAAAAATTCAAAATTACGACAGTGAATACTATTACATAAAGCTGTATATTATTAAATTATTACAAAACGTCAAAATGGACAAAATTTCAAAATTACAATAGTGTATACTATTACATAAAAGTGGAAATTTTTCAATTATTACAAAAAGTCAGTATTGAAAAAAATTCTAAATTACGACAGTGTATACTATTACATAAAAGTGTATAATATTCAATTATTACAAAAAGTCAAAATGGACAAAAATTCTAAATTTACAACAATGGATACTATAACATAAAAGTGGAAATTATTCAATTATTACATAAAGTCATTATTGAAAAAAATTCTAAATTACGACAGTGTATACTATTACATAAAAGTGGATATTTTTCAATAATTACAAAAAGTCAAAATGGACAAAATTTCAAAATTACAACAGTGTATACTATTACATAAAAGTGGAAATTATTCAATTATTACATAAAGTCATTATTGACAAAAATTCAAATTACGACAGTGGAAACTACTACATAAAGGTGTATATTATTCAATTATTACACAAAGTCAAAATTTACAAAAATTCTAAATTACGAGATAGTATACTATTACATAAAAGTGTAAATTATTCAATTATTACAAAAAGTCAAAATGGAAAAAAATTCTAAATTACGACATTGTATACTATTACATAAAAGTGTAAATTATTCAATGATTACAAAAAGTCAAAATGGAAAAAAATTCTAAATTGAACAGTGGATACTATTACAAAAAAGTGGAAATATTTCAATTATTACATGAAGTCATTATTGACAAAAATTCTAAATTACGACAGTGGATACTATTACATAAAAGTGTAAATTATTCAATTATTAAATGAAGTCAAAATGGACACAATTTCAAAATTAGGACAGTGTATACTATTACATAAAAGTGGAAATTATTCAATTATTAAATAAAGTCAAAATGGACACAATTTCAAAATTAGGACAGTGTATACTATTACATAAAAGTGGAAATTATTCAATTATTACAAAAAAAAATTATTGAAAAAATTCAAAATTACGACAGTGTATACTATTACATAAAAGAGTAAATTATTCAATTAATACATGAAGTCAAAATGGACTCAATTTCAAAATTAGGTCAGTGTATACTATTACATAAAAGTGGAAATTTTTCAATTATTACAAAAAGTCAAAATGGACAAAAATTCTAAATTACGACAATGGATACTATTACATAAAAGTGGAAATTTTTCCATTATTAAAAAAAGTTATTATTGACAAAAATGCAAAACTACGACAGTGGATACTATTACATAAAGGTGTATATTATTCAATTATTACATGAAGTCAAAATGGTCACAATTTCAAAATTAGGACAGTGTATACTATTACATAAAAGTGTAAATTATTCAATTATTACATAAAGTCATTATTGACAATAATTTAAATTACAACAGTGGATACTATTACATAAATTTCGAAAAGTTTTAATTATTACATGAAGTGAAAATGGACAAAAATTCAAAATTACAACAGTGTATACTATTACATAAAAGTGCAAATTATTTAATTATTACATTGTCATTATTGACAAAAATTCTAAATTACGACAGTGGATACTATTACTGTTACGTGTATTTGTGCTGATACCGTTTTGAGTCCATAGGTGGCGGGGGAATTCCCCAACTTGTGACAAAGACATGACGTCATCCGGGATACCGGATAAAAGGGCGTTGGCGGCGACATGGAATCTCTCTCTCTCATCTCGTGTCCTGTGGACAGCACGGCTGCCGCTCTCCTCGCCTCTCCGTTCTCCTTTCATTATTAGTTTCTTTGTGGTTTTGTTGAGTATAATTATTTGTTGAGACTTAGCATTATTTACTCACTTTTCCTTAAGTTCAGTAACTGGTAGGAATTATTTCATTATTTCACTTTATGGTTATTTAGAAAGAGTATGGAGGTAAGCAGAGACCCGGAAGATTCACTTGTCTTTGTTTTGTCGGAAGCCAGGTAAGAACTGCTGAGTACAGGCGTAGGCAGGTGTTCTCTGTTTACTTTCTTAGTTGTCCTACCAGTTTACTGTTGTTTACTATTTGTTTGATTTATGTTTGTTAATAGGTTGACCTGTTTTGGATTCTGATTTGTATTCTCTTTTGGGTTGTGTACATTTGTTTCTCTTGTTCATTTTTTATAGTAAACGAAGGCGTACATGGCGTCTTGAAGCGTTACTTTGTGTCTGTGATTGACTTATGTGTTCGGTCCAAATCAGCTGTTTAAGTTAATTTGATTAATGAGCCTTATTTGCTGGTTATGGCCGTAACAATTACATAAAGGTGTATATTATTCAATTATTACACAAAGTCAAAATTGACAAAAATTCAAAATTACGACAGTGTATACTATTACATAAAAGTGTAAATTATTCATTTATTACATGAAGTCAAAATGGACAACATTTCAAAATTACGACAGTATATACTATTACATAAAATTGTAAATTATTAAATTAATACGTGAAGTCAAAATGGACAAAAATTCAAAATTACGAATGCGGATACTATTACATAAAAGTGTAAATTTTTCAATTATTACAGAAAGTCATTATTGACAAAAATTCAAAATTACGACAGTGGATACTATTACATAAAGCTGTATATTATTAAATTATTACAAAACGTCAAAATGGACAAAATTTCTAAATTACAACAGTGTATACTATTACATAAAAGTGGAAATTTTTCAATTATTACAAAAAGTCAGTATTGAAAAAAATTCTAAATTACGACAGTGTATACTATTACATAAAAGTGGATATTTTTCAATTATTACACAAAGTCAAAATGGAAATTTTTTTTAAAAATTACGACAGTGTATACTATTACATAAAAGTGGAAATTATTTAATTATTACATAAAGTCATTATTGACAAAAATTAAAATTACGACATTGGATACTATTACATAAAGGTGTATATTATTCAATTATTACACAAAGTCAAAATTGACAAAAATTCTAAATTGAACAGTGGATACTATTACAAAAAAGTGGAAATATTTCAATTATTACATAAAGTCATTATTGACAAAAATTCTAAATTACGACAGTGGATACTATTACATAAAAGTGTATATTATTCAATTATTACAAAAAGTCAAAATGGACCAAAATTCTAAATTGAACAGTGGATACTATTACAAAAAAGTGGAAATATTTCAATTATTACAAAAAGTCATTATTGACAAAAATTTCGAAATTATGACAGTGTATAGTATTACATAAAAGTGTAAATTATTTAATTCATACAACGGGCCCTATTTTAACGATCTGAAACGCAAGTGTCAAAGCGCGAAGCGCAAGTTACTTTGTGGGCGGGTTTCGGCGCTGTTGCTATTTTCCCGGCGGGATAAATGGCTCTTGCGCCCGGCGCAAATCTAAAATGGGTTGGTCTGAAGTAGCTTCATTATTCATAGGTGTGGTTTGGGCGTAACGTGAATAAACCAATCAGAGCGTCATCCAACATTCCCTGTAAAAGCAGGTGCGCAAGTTCCATTATGGATTGCTATTATTATGGCGTATTTACCAGGCGCACGGAGTGGTTCACAGCCGAGGAGACTGATGTGCTTGTAAGAGCAGTGAAAGACAGAGAAGTTGTGTTGTATGGGGATGGGAGAAACCCACCCAAAATAGCGTCGGTTAAACAGGCGTGGGAGGAAATAGCCACAATTGTTTCATCAGCTGGCATCCCCAGGACGTCGCACCAGTGCCGCAAGCGCTACAATGACATCAGAAGACGGGGAAAGTCCAAGCTTGCCAGCATCAATCGGGCACGCCGTGTAACGGGAGGTGGATATGCCTCTACTCAGGACCTGACGCCAGCAGAGGACATAGCTGCGTCCACCCTCACCGATTTTTTTTCCTGGTTCTTGACGGACAAACCAATTTGTTAGATGTCCTTATATACATATATGTCTTGCCAGAAGTTGCCACTATTGGGCAAACAGGTCTCCTTAATTATTAGACTACAATTAGCCTGAATAATTTGTAAGCTAGATTTATGCCTATTTTTTCACATCTTCGTGGCACACCACAATGATTTCCGTCATCTCATGTCCATCCATCCATCCATCTTCTTCCGCTTATCCGGGGCCGGGTCGCGGGGGCAGCAGTCTAAGCCGAGATGCCCAGACTTCCCTCTCCCTAGACACTTCTTCTAGCTCTTCCGGGGGGACACCGAGGCGTTCCAAGGCCAGCCGGGAGACATAGTCCCTCCAGCGTGTCCTCGGTCTTCCCCGGGGCCTCCTCCCGGTTGGACATGCCCGAAACACCTTCCCGGGAAGGCGTTCAGGAGGCATCTGGAACAGATGCCCGAGCCACCTCAGCTGTCCCCTCTCGATGTGGAGGAGCAGCGGCTCTACTCCGAGTTCCTCCCGAGTGACTGAGCTCCTCACACTATCTCTAAGGGAGCGCCCAGCCACCCTGCGGAGAAAGCTCATTTCGGCCGCCTGTATCCGGGATCTTGTCCTTTCGGTCATGACCCAAAGCTCATGACCATAGGTGAGAGTAGGAACGTAGATTGACCGGTAAATCGAGAGCTTCGCCTTACGGCTTAGCTCTTTCTTCACCACGACAGACCGGTACATCGACCGCATTACTGCAGAAGCTGCACCGATCCGTCTGTCAATCTCCCGTTCCATCCTCCCCTCACTCGTGAACAAGACCCCTAGATACTTAAACTCCTCCACTTGGGGCAGGAACTCTCCACCAACCTGGAGTGGGCAAGCCACCCTTTTCCGACTGAGGACCATGGCCTCGGATTTGGAGGTGCTGATCCCCATCCCAGCCGCTTCACACTCGGCTGCAAACCGTCCCAATGCATGCTGAAGGTCCTGGTTAGAAGGGGCCAACACGACAACGTCATCCGCAAAGAGCAGAGACGAAACCGTGTGGTCCCCAAACCTGACACCCTCCGGCCCTTGGCTGCGCCTAGAAATTCTGTCCATAAAAATTATGAACAGAACCGGCGACAAAGGGCAGCCCTGCCGGAGTCCAACATGCACCGGGAACAAGTCTGACTTACTGCCGGCAATGCGGACCAAACTCCTGCTTCGGTCATACAGGGACCGGACAGCCCTCAGCAAAGGACCCCGGACCCCATATTCCCCCAGCACCCTCCACAGGATGCCGCGAGGGACACAGTCGAATAGCTCGTTAATATTCATCTCATGTGTTAATATTTTTTAGTGTAACAATTTATGATTTGCAAAAATAACTGTTGCATCTGTGTAGATTACATGAGCAAAGTGTATGCGCGTTGTGCACGCTATACATTATGGTCAAGCATGCGCCCTTAAAATAGCATAATGAACAACGCGCAACGCGCCACTGACTTTAGACTAGGTTTTTTCTGGTCAGTGGCGCAATTGTTTAATGGAACAGCAAAATAGCACCAGGGATTGTTTGCGCCGGAACACGCCTCCTTTTTTGCGCTGAACCGCCCAGGTAGCGCAAGTTCATTCACTAGTTTAGCGACGTGCTTCTGTGGAGGGAAAAGCGCGCTTTGCGCGGGTGCAAAATAGGAATGACACATGCGTCGGTGTACAAAGTCAATTGCGCTGGGTGCAAGATAGGGCCCATGAAGTCAAAATGGACACAATTTCAAAATTAGGACAGTGTATACTATTACATTCAAGTGTAAATTATTCAATTATTACATAAAGTCATTATTCAAAAAAAATCTAAATTACGACAGTGGATACTATTAAATAAATGTGGAAATTATTTAATTATTACACAAAGTAAAAATTGACAAAAATTCAAAATTACGACAGTGTATACTATTACATAAAAGTGTATATTATTCAGTTATATCACAAAGTCAAAATTGACAAAAATTCTAAATTACGACAGTGGATACTATTACATAAAAGTGTAAATTATTCAATTATTACATAAAGTCATTATTGAAAAAAATTCTAAATTACGACAGTGGATACTATTAAATAAATGTGGAAATTATTTAATTATTACACAAAGTAAAAATTGACAAAAATTCAAAATTACGACAGTGTATACTATTACATAAAAGTGTATATTATTCAGTTATATCACAAAGTCAAAATTGACAAAAATTCAAAATTACGACAGTGGATACTATTACATAAAAGTGTAAATTATTCAATTATTACATAAAGTCATTATTGAAAAAAATTCTAAATTACGACAGTGGATACTATTAAATAAATGTGGAAATTATTTAATTATTACAAGAAAGTCAAAATGGACAAAATTTCAAAATTACGACAGTGTATACTATTACATAAAAGTGGAAATTATTCAATTATTACAAAAAGTCATTATTGACAAAAATTCTAAATTACGACAGTGGATACTATTAAATAGAAGTGGAAATTATTTAATTATTACACAAAGATAAAATTGACAAAAATTCAAAATTACGACAGTGTATACTATTACAAAAAAGTGTACATTATTCAATTATTACATGAAGTCAAAATGGACACAATTTCAAAATTACGACAGTGCATACTATTACATAAAAGTGTAAATTATTAAATTATTACATAAAGTTATTATTGAAAAAAATTCTAAATTACGACAGTTTATAATATTATATAAAAGTGGAAATTTTTCAATTATTACATAAATTCATTATTGACAAAAATTCAAAATTACGACAGTGGATACTATTACATAAAGGTGTATATTATTAAATTATTACAAAACGTCAAAATGGACAAAATTTCAAAATTACAACAGTGTTTACTATTACATAAAAGTGTATATTATTAAATTATTACAAAAAGTAAAAATGGACAAAAATTCTAAATTTACGACAATGGATATTATAACATAAAAGTGGAAATTATTCAATTATTACAAAAAGTCAAAATGGACAAAAATTCTAAATTACGACAGTGTATACTATTACATAAAAGTGTAAATTATTCAATTATTAAAAAAAGTCAAAATGGACAAAATACCTTAATTACAACAGTGGATACTATTACATAAAGGTGTATATTATTCAATTATTACACAAAGTCAAAATTGACAAAAATTCAAAATTACGACAGTGTATACGATTACATAAAAGTGTAAATTATTCAATTATTACATGAAGTCAAAATGGACAACATTTCAAAATTACGACAGTGTATACTATTACATAAAATTGTGAATTATTCAATTAATACAAAAAGTCAAAATGGACAAAAATTCTAAATTACGACAGTGGATACTATTACATAAAAGTGTAAATTATTCAATTATTACATAAAGTCATTATTCAAAAAAATTCTAAATTACGACAGTGGATACTATTACATAAAGGTGTATATTATTCAATTATTACAAAACGTCAAAATGGACAAAATTTCTAAATTACAACAGTGTATACTATTACATAAAAGTGGAAATGTTTCAATTATTACAAAAAGTCATTATTGACAAAAATTCAAAATTACGACAGTGGATACTATTACATAATAGTGTAAATTATTCAATTATTATAAAAATTCAAAATGGACAAAAATTCTAAATTACGACATTGGATACTATTACATAAAAGTGTAAATTATTTAATTATTAAATGAAGTCAAAATGGACACAAATTCAAAATTAGGACAGTGTATACTATTACATAAAAGTGTAAATTATTCAATTCATACATGAAGTCAAAATGGACTCAATTTCAAAAATTAGGACAGTGTATACTATTACATAAAAGTGGAAATTTTTCAATGATTACAAAAAGTCAAAATGGACAAAAATTCTAAATTACGACAATGGATACTATTACATAAAAGTGGAAATTTTAAAATTATTAAAAAAAGTTATTTATGACAAAAATGCAAAACTACGACAGTGGATACTATTACATAAAGGTGTATATTATTCAATTATTACATGAAGTCAAAATGGTCACAATTTCAAAATTAGGACAGTGTATACTATTACATAAAAGTGTAAATTATTCAATTATTACATAAAGTCATTATTGAAAATAATTTAAATTACAACAGTGGATACTATTACATAAATTTGGAAAAGTTTTAATTATTACATGAAGTGAAAATGGACAAAAATTCAAAATTACAACAGTGTATACTATTACATAAAAGTGGAAATTATTTAATTATTACATTGTCATTATTGACAAAAATTCTAAATTACGACAGTGGATACTATTTTATAAAGGTGTATATTTTTCAATTATTACACAAAGTCAAAATTGACAAAAATTCTAAATTACGACAGTGTATACTATTACATAAAAGTGTAAATTATTCAATTATTACATGAAGTCAAAATGGACACAATTTCAAAATTACGACAGTGTATACTATTACATAAAAGTGTAAATTATTCAATTATTACAAAAAGTCAAAATGGACAAAAATTCTAAATTACAACAGCGGAGACTATTACATAAAAGTGTAAATTATTCAATTATTACATTGTCATTATTGACAAAAATTCTAAATTACGACAGTGTATACTATTACATAAAAGTGTAAATTATTCAATTATTACATGAAGCCAAAATGGACAACATTTCAAAATTACGACAGTGGATACTATTACATAAAAGTGTAAATTATTCAATTATTATATGAAGTCAAAATGGACAAAAATTCAAAATTACGAATGCGGATACTATTACATAAAAGTGTAAATTATTCAATTATTACATAAATAATTCAATTATTACATAAAGTCATTATTGAAAAAAAATCTAAATTACGACAGTGTATAATATTATATAAAAGTGGAAATTTTTCAATTATTACAAAAAGTCATTATTGACAAAAATTCTAAATTACGACAGTGGATACTATTAAATAAAAGTGTAAATTATTTAATTATTAAATGAAGTCAAAATGGACACAAATTCAAAATTAGGACAGTGTATACTATTACATAAAAGTGTAAATTATTCAATTCATACATGAAGTCAAAATGGACTCAATTTCAAAAATTAGGACAGTGTATACTATTACATAAAAGTGTAAATTTTTCAATGATTACAAAAAGTGAAAATGGACAAAAATTCTAAATTACAACAGCGGAGACTATTACATAAAAGTGTAAATTATTCAATTATTACATAAATTATTCAATTATTACATAAAGTCATTATTGAAAAAAAATCTAAATTACGACAGTGTATAATATTATATAAAAGTGGAAATTTTTCAATTATTACAAAAAGTCATTATTGACAAAAATTCTAAATTACGACAGTGGATACTATTAAATAAAAGTGGAAATTATTGAATTATTACACAAAGATAAAATTGACAAAAATTCAAAATTACGACAGTGTATACTATTACATAAAAGTGTAAATTATTCAATTATTACATGAAGTCAAAATGGACACAATTTCTAAATTACGACAGTGCATACTATTACATAAAAGTGTAAATTATTCAATTATTACATAAAGTTATTATTGAAAAAAAATTCTAAATTAAGACAGTGTATAATATTATATAAAAGTGGAAATGTTTCAATTATTACATAAATTCATTATTGAAAAAAATTCAAAATTACGACAGTGGATACTATTACATAAAGGTGTATATTATTCAATTATTACAAAACGTCAAAATGGACAAAATTTCAAAATTACAACAGTGTATACTATTACATAAAAGTGGAAATTTTTCAATTATTACAAAAAGTCAGTATTGAAAAAAATTCTAAATTACGACAGTGTATACTATTACATAAAAGTGGATATTTTTCAATTATTACATAAAGTCATTATTGAAAAAAATTCTAAATTACGACAGTGGATACTATTAAATAGAAGTGGAAATTATTTAATTATTACACAAAGATAAAATTGACAAAAATTCTAAATTACGACAGTGTATACTATTACAAAAAAGTGTAAATTATTCAATTATTACATGAAGTCAAAATGGACACAATTTCAAAATTACGACAGTGCATACTATTACATAAAAGTGTAAATTATTCAATTATTACATAAATTCATTATTGACAAAAATTCAAAATTACGACAGTGGATACTATTACATAAAGGTGTATATTATTCAATTATTACAAAACGTCAAAATTGACAAAATTTCAAAATTACAACAGTGTTTACTATTACATAAAAGTGTATATTATTAAATTATTACAAAAAGTCAAAATGGACAAAAATTCTAAATTTACGACAATGGATATTATAACATAAAAGTGGAAATTATTCAATTATTACAAAAAGTCAAAATGGACAAAAATTCTAAATTACGACAGTGTATACTATTACATAAAAGTGTAAATTATTCAATTATTACAAAAAGTCAAAATGGACAAAAATTCTAAATTGAACAGTGGATATTATTACAAAAAAGTGGAAATATTTCAATTATTACATAAATTCATTATTGACAAAAATTCTAAATTACGACAGTGGATACTATTACATAATAGTGTAAATTATTCAATTATTACAAAAAGTCAAAATGGACAAAATTCTAAATTACGACATTGGATACTATTACATAAAAGTGTAAATTATTCCAATTATTACATGAAGTCCACATGGACACAATTTCAAAATTAGGACAGTGTATATTATTACATAAAAGTGGAAATTATTCAATTATTACAAAAAGTCAAAATTGACAAAATACCTTAATTACAACAGTGGATACTATTACATAAAGGTGTATATTATTCAATTATTACACAAAGTCAAAATTGACAAAAATTCAAAATTACGACAGTGTATACGATTACATAAAAGTGTAAATTATTCAATTATTACATGAAGTCAAAATGGACAACATTTCAAAATTACGACAGTGTATACTATTAGATAAAATTGTGAATTATTCAATTAATACAAAAAGTCAAAATGGACAAAAATTCTAAATTACGACAGTGGATACTATTACATAAAAGTGTAAATTATTCAATTATTACATAAAGTCATTATTCAAAAAAATTCTAAATTACGACAGTGGATACTATTACATAAAGGTGTATATTATTCAATTATTACAAAACGTCAAAATGGACAAAATTTCTAAATTACAACAGTGTATACTATTACATAAAAGTGGAAATGTTTCAATTATTACAAAAAGTCATTATTGACAAAAATTCTAAATTACGACAGTGGATACTATTACATAATAGTGTAAATTATTCAATTATTATAAAAAGTCAAAATGGACAAAAATTCTAAATTACGACATTGGATACTATTACATAAAAGTGTAAATTATTCAATTATTAAATGAAGTCAAAATGGACACAAATTCAAAATTAGGACAGTGTATACTATTACATAAAAGTGGAAATTATTCAATTATTACAAAAAAAAATGATCGAAAAAATTCAAAATTACGACAGTGTATAGTATTACATAAAAGTGTAAATTATTCAATTCATACATGAAGTCAAAATGGACTCAATTTCAAAAATTAGGACAGTGTATACTATTACATAAAAGTGGAAATTTTTCAATGATTACATAAAGTCATTATTGAAAATAATTTAAATTACAACAGTGGATACTATTACATAAAAGTGGAAATTATTTAATTATTACATTGTCATTATTGACAAAAATTCTAAATTACGACAGTGGATACTATTTTATAAAGGTGTATATTATTCAATTATTACACAAAGTCAAAATGGACAAAAATCCTAAATTACGACAGTGTATACTATTACATAAAAGTGTAAATTATTCAATTATTACATGAAGTCAAAATGGACACAATTTCAAAATTACGACAGTGTATACTATTACATAAAAGTGTAAATTATTCAATTATTACAAAAAGTCAAAATGGACAAAAATTCTAAATTACAACAGCGGAGACTATTACATAAAAGTGTAAATTATTCAATTATTACATTGTCATTATTGACAAAAATTCTAAATTACGACAGTGTATACTATTACATAAAAGTGTAAATTATTCAATTATTACATGAAGTCAAAATGGAAAACATTTCAAAATTACGACAGTGGATACTATTACATAAAAGTAGAAATTATTCAATTATTACATGAAGTCAAAATGGACAAAAATTCTAAATTACGAATGCGGATACTATTACATAAAAGTGTAAATTATTCAATTATTACATAAATTATTCAATTATTACATAAAGTCATTATTGAAAAAAAATCTAAATTACGACAGTGTATAATATTATATAAAAGTGGAAATTTTTCAATTATTACAAAAAGTCATTATTGACAAAAATTCTAAATTACGACAGTGGATACTATTAAATAAAAGTGGAAATTATTGAATTATTACACAAAGATAAAATTGACAAAAATTCAAAATTACGACAGTGTATACTATTGCATAAAAGTGTAAATTATTCAATTATTACATGAAGTCAAAATGGACACAATTTCAAAATTACGACAGTTTATACTATTATATAAAAGTGTAAATTATTCAATTATTACATAAAGTTATTATTGAAAAAAATTCTAAATTAAGACAGTGTATAATATTATATAAAAGTGGAAATGTTTCAATTATTACATAAATTCATTATTGAAAAAAATTCAAAATTACGACAGTGGATACTATTACATAAAGGTGTATATTATTCAATTATTACAAAACGTCAAAATGGACAAAATTTCAAAATTACAACAGTGTATACTATTACATAAAAGTGGAAATTTTTCAATTATTACAAAAAGTCATTATTGAAAAAAATTCTAAATTACGACAGTGTATACTATTACATAAAAGTGGATATTTTTCAATTATTACAAAAAGTCAAAATGGACAAAATTTAAAAATTTCGACAGTGTATACTATTACATAAAAGTGGAAATTATTCAATTATTACATAAAGTCATTATTGACAAAAATTCAAATTACGACATTGGATACAATTACATAAAGGTGTATATTATTCAATTATTACACAAAGTCAAAATTGACAAAAATTCAAATTTACGACAGTGTATACTATTACATAAAAGTGTAAATTATTCAATCATTACAAAAAGTCAAAATGGACAAAAATTCTAAATTGAACAGTGGATACTATTACAAAAAAGTGGAAATATTTCAATTATTACATAAAGTCATTATTGACAAAAATTCTAAATTACGACAGTGGATACTATTACATGAAAGTGTATATTATTCAATTATTACAAAAAGTCAAAATGGACCAAAATTCTAAATTGAACAGTGGATACTATTACAAAAAAGTGGAAATATTTCAATTATTACATGAAGTCATTATTGACAAAAATTTCAAAATTATGACAGTGTATAGTATTACATAAAAGTGTAAGTTATTCAATTAATACATGAAGTCAAAATGGACACAATTTCAAAATTAGGACAGTGTATACTATAACATTCAAGTGTAAATTATTCAATTATTACAAAAAGTCAAAATGGAAAAAAATTCTAAATTACGACTGGATACTATTACATAAAGGTGTATATTATTCAATTATTACAAAACGTCAAAATGGACAACATTTCTAAATTACAACAGTGTATACTATTACATAAAAGTGGAAATTTTTCCATTATTACAAAAAGTCAGTATTGACAAAAATTCTAAATTACGACAGTGGATACTATTAAATAAAAGTGGAAATTATTTAATTATTACACAAAGTAAAAATTGACAAAAATTCAAAATTACGACAGTGTATACTATTACATAAAAGTGTATATTATTCAGTTATATCACAAAGTCAAAATTGACAAAAATTCAAAATTACGACAGTGGATACTATTACATAAAAGTGTAAATTATTCAATTATTACAAAAAGTCATTATTGACAAAAATTCTAAATTACGACAGTGGATACTATTAAATAAAAGTGGAAATTATTTAATTATTACACAAAGATAAAATTGACAAAAATTCAAAATTACGACAGTGTATACTATTACATAAAAGTGGAAATATTTCAATTATTACATAAAGTCAGTATTGAAAAAAAATCTAAATTTTGACAGTGTATACTATTACATAAAGGTGTATATTATTCAATTATTACAAAAAGTCAAAATTGACAAAAATTCTAAATTACGACAGTGTATACTATTACATAAAAGTGTAAATTATTCAATTATTACAAAAAGTCAAAATGGACAAAAATTCTAAAAAACGACAATGGATACTATTACATAAAAGTGTAAATTATTCAATTATTACAAAAAGTCAAAATGGACAAAAAATCTAAATTACGACAGTGGATACTATTACAAAAAAGTGGAAATATTTCAATTATTACATAAAGTCTTTATTGAAAAAAATTCTAAATTACGACAGTGGATACTATTACATAAAAGTGTAAATTATTCAATTATTACAAAAAGTCAAAATGGACAAAAATTCTAAATTACGACATTGGATACTATTACATAAAAGTGTAAATTATTCAATTATTACATAAAGTCATTATTGAAAAAAATCAAAATTACGACAGTGTATACTATTAAATAAAAGTGTAAATTATTCAATTAATACATAAAGTCAAAATGGACACAATTTCAAAATTAGGACAGTGTATACTATTACATTCAAGTGTAAATTATTCAATTATTACAAAAAGTCAAAATGGACAAACATTCTAAATTACGACAGTGGATACTATTACATAAAAGTGTAAATTATTCAATTATTACATAAAGTCATTATTCAAAAAAATTCTAAATTACGACAGTGTATACTATTACAAAAAAGTGGAAATATTTCAATTATTACATAAAGTCATTATTGAAAAAATTCTACATTACGACAGTGTATACTATTACATAAAAGTGTAAATTATTCAATTATTACATGAAGTCAAAATGGACACAATTTCAAAATTACGACAGTGTATACTATTACATAAAAGTGTAAATTATTCAATTATTACAAAAAGTCAAAATGGACAAAAATTCTAAATTACAACAATGGAGACTATTACATAAAAGTGTAAATTATTCAATGATTACATAAAGTCATTATTGAAAAAAAAACTAAATTTTGACAGTGTATACTATTACATAAAGGTGTATATTATTCAATTATTACACAAAGTGAAAATTGACAAAAATTCAAAATTACGACATTGTATACTATTACATAAAAGTGTAAATTATTCAATTATTACATGAAGTCAAAATGGACACAATTTCAAAATTAGGACAGTGTATACTATTACATAAAAGTGTAAATTATTCAATTATTACATTAAGTCATTATTGACAATAATTTAAATTACAACAGTGGATATTATTACATAAAGGTGTATTTTATTCAATTATTACACAAAGTCAAAATTGACAAAAATTCAAAATTTCGACAGTGTATACTATTACATAAAAGTTTAAATTATTCAATTATTACATTGTCACTATTGACAAAAATTCTTAATTACGACAGTGGATATTATTACATAAAGGTGTATATTATTCAATTATTACACAAAGTCAACATTGACAACATTTCAAAATTACGACATTGGATACTATTACATAAAAAAAGGAAATTATTCAATTATTACATGAAGTCAAAATGGACAAAAATTCAAAATTACGAATGCGGATACTATTACATAAAAGTGTAAATTATTCAATTATTACATAAATTATTCAATTACATAAAGTCTTTATTGAAAAAAATTCTAAATTACGACAGTGTATAATATTATATAAAAGTGGAGATTTTTCAATTATTACATAAAGTCATTATTGACAAAAATTCTAAATTACGACTGGATACTATCAAACAATAATGGAAATTCTTTAATTATTACACAAAGTCAAAATTGACAAAAATTCAAAATTATGACAGTGTATACTACTACATAAAAGTGTAAATTATTCAATTATTACATGAAGTTAAAATGGACACAATTTCAAAATTAGGGCAGTGTATACTATTACATAAAGGTGTACATTATTCAATTATTACATAAAGTCATTATTGACAATAATTTTAAATTACAACAGTGGATACTATTACATAAATTTGAAAAAGTTTTAATTATTACACAAAGTCAAAATGGACAAAAATTCTAAATTACGACAGTGTATACTATTACATAAAAGTGTAAATTATTCAATTATTACAAAAAGTCAAAATGGACAAAACTTCTAAATTACGACAGTGTTTACTATTACATAAAAGTGAAAATTATTCAATTATTACAAAAAGTCAAAATGGACAAAAATTCTAAATTACGACAGTGTTTACTATTACATAAAAGTGAAAATTATTCAATTATTACAAAAAGTCAAAATGGACAAAAATTCTAAATTACGACAGTGGATACTATTACATAAAAGTCAAAATTTTTCAATTATTAAAAAAGTCAAAATGGAAAAAAATTCAAAATTACGACAGTGTATACTATTACATAAAAGTGGAAATTATTAAATTATTACATAAAGTCATTATTGACAAAAATTCAAATTACGACATTGGATACTATTACATAAAGGTGTATATTATTCAATTATTACCCAAAGTCAAAATTGACAAAAAATCGAAATTACGACAGTGTATACTATTACATAAAAGTGGAAATTATTCAATTATTACATAAAGTCATTATTAAAAAAAATCTAAATTTTGAATGTGTATACTATTACATAAAGGTGTATATTATTCAATTATTACACAAAGTCAAAATTGACAAAAATTCTAAATTACGACAGTGTATACTATTACATAAAAGTGTAAATTATTAAATTATTACAAAAAGTCAAAATGGACAAAAATTCTAAAATACAACAGTGGATACTATTACATAAAAGTGTAAATTATTCAATTATTACAAAAAGTCAAAATGGACAAAAAAACTAAATTACGACAGTGGATACTATTACAAAAAAGTGGAAATATTTCAATTATTACATAAAGTCATTATTGAAAAAATTCAAAATTACGACAGTGTATACTATTACATAAAAGTGTAAATTATTCAATTAATACATGAAGTCAAAATGGACACAATTTCAAAATTAGGACAGTGTATACTATTACATTCAAGTGTAAATTATTCAATTATTACAAAAAGTCCAAATGGACAAAAATTCTAAATTACGACAATGGATACTATTACATAAAAGTGTAAATTATTCAATTATTACATAAAGTCATTATTCAAAAAAATTCTAAATTACGACAGTGTATACTATTACAAAAAAGTGGAAATTATTCAATTATTACAAAAAGTCAAAATGGACAAAACTTCTAAATTACGACAGTGTTTACTATTACATAAAAGTGAAAATTATTCAATTATTACAAAAAGTCAAAATGGACAAAAATTCTAAATTACGACAGTGTTTACTATTACATAAAAGTGAAAATTATTCAATTATTACAAAAAGTCAAAATGGACAAAAATTCTAAATTACGACAGTGGATACTATTACATAAAAGTCAAAATTTTTCAATTATTAAAAAAGTCAAAATGGAAAAAAATTCAAAATTACGACAGTGTATACTATTACATAAAAGTGGAAATTATTAAATTATTACATAAAGTCATTATTGACAAAAATTCAAATTACGACATTGGATACTATTACATAAAGGTGTATATTATTCAATTATTACCCAAAGTCAAAATTGACAAAAAATCGAAATTACGACAGTGTATACTATTACATAAAAGTGGAAATTATTCAATTATTACATAAAGTCATTATTAAAAAAAATCTAAATTTTGAATGTGTATACTATTACATAAAGGTGTATATTATTCAATTATTACACAAAGTCAAAATTGACAAAAATTCTAAATTACGACAGTGTATACTATTACATAAAAGTGTAAATTATTAAATTATTACAAAAAGTCAAAATGGACAAAAATTCTAAAATACAACAGTGGATACTATTACATAAAAGTGTAAATTATTCAATTATTACAAAAAGTCAAAATGGACAAAAAATCTAAATTACGACAGTGGATACTATTACAAAAAAGTGGAAATATTTCAATTATTACATAAAGTCATTATTGAAAAAATTCAAAATTACGACAGTGTATACTATTACATAAAAGTGTAAATTATTCAATTAATACATGAAGTCAAAATGGACACAATTTCAAAATTAGGACAGTGTATACTATTACATTCAAGTGTAAATTATTCAATTATTACAAAAAGTCCAAATGGACAAAAATTCTAAATTACGACAATGGATACTATTACATAAAAGTGTAAATTATTCAATTATTACATAAAGTCATTATTCAAAAAAATTCTAAATTACGACAGTGTATACTATTACAAAAAAGTGGAAATATTTCAATTATTACATAAAGTCATTATTGAAAAAATTCAAAATTACGACAGTGTATACTATTACATAAAAGTGTAAATTATTCAATTATTACATGAAGTCAAAATGGACAAAATTTCAAAATTACGACATTGTATACTATTACATAAAAGTATAAATTATTAAATTATTACAAAAAGTCAAAATGGACAAAAATTCTAAATTATAACAGTGGAGACTATTACATAAAAGTGTAAATTATTCAATTATTACTAAAAGTCAAAATAGACAAAAATTCTAAATTACGACAGTGTATCCTATTACATAAAGGTGTAAATTATTCAATTATTACAAAAAGTCAAAATGGACAAAACTTCAAAATTACGACAGTGTTTACTATTACATAAAAGTGAAAATTTTTCAATTATTACAAAAAGTCAAAATGGACAAAAATTCTAAATTACGACAGTGGATACTATTACATAAAAGTCGAAATTTTTCAATTATTACAAAAAGTCAAAATGGACAAAATTTCAAAATTACGACAGTGTATACTATTACATAAAAGTGGAAAATATTCAATTATTACATAAAGTTATTATTGACAAAAATTCAAATTACGACATTGGATACTATTATATAAAGGTGTATATTATTCAATTATTACCCAAAGTCAAAATTGACAAAAATTCAAAATTACGACAGTGTATACTATTACATAAAAGTGGAAATGATTCAATTATTACATAAAGTCATTATTGACAAAAACTTAAAATTAAAACATTGGCTAATATTACATAAATTTGGAAAAGTTTTAATTATTACATAAATTCAAAATGGACAACATTTCTCAATTACGACAGTGTATACTATAAAAATAAAAGTGGAAATTATTAAATTATTACATAAAGTCATTAGTGACAAAAATTCAAAATTACGACCGTGTATACTATTACATAAAAGTGTAAATTATTCAATTATTACATAAAGTCAAAATGGACAAAAATTCTAAATTACGACAGTGTATACTAATACATAAAAGTTGAAATTATTCAATTATTACATTTAGTCAAAATGGACAAAAATTCTAAATTACAACAGTGTATACTATAACATAAAAGTGTAAATTATTCAATTATTACATGAAGTCAAAATGGACAAAATTTCAAAATTACGACAGTGGATACTATTACATAAAAGTAGAAATTATTCAATTATTACATGAAGTCAAAATGGACAAAAATTCTAAATTACGAATGCGGATACTATTACATAAAAGTGTAAATTATTCAATTATTACATAAATTATTCAATTATTACATAAAGTCATTATTGAAAAAAAATCTAAATTACGACAGTGTATAATATTATATAAAAGTGGGAATTTTTCAATTATTACAAAAAGTCATTATTGACAAAAATTCTAAATTACGACAGTGGATACTATTAAATAAAAGTGGAAATTATTGAATTATTACACAAAGATAAAATTGACAAAAATTCAAAATTACGACAGTGTATACTATTGCATAAAAGTGTAAATTATTCAATTATTACATGAAGTCAAAATGGACACAATTTCAAAATTACGACAGTGCATACTATTACATAAAAGTGTAAATTATTCAATTATTACATAAAGTCATTATTGAAAAAAATTCAAAATTACGACAGTGGATACTATTACATAAAGGTGTATATTATTCAATTATTACAAAACGTCAAAATGGACAAAATTTCAAAATTACAACAGTGTATACTATTACATAAAAGTGGAAATTTTTCAATTATTACAAAAAGTCAGTATTGAAAAAAATTCTAAATTACGACAGTGTATACTATTACATAAAAGTGGATATTTTTCAATTATTACAAAAAGTCAAAATGGACAAAATTTAAAAATTACGACAGTGTATACTATTACATAAAAGTGGAAATTATTCAATTATTACATAAAGTCATTATTGACAAAAATTCAATTTACGACATTGGATACAATTACATAAAGGTGTATATTATTCAATTATTACACAAAGTCAAAATTGACAAAAATTCAAATTTACGAGATTGCATACTATTACATAAAAGTGTAAATTATTCAATTATTACAAAAAGTCCAAATGGACAAAAATTCTAAATTACGACAGTGTATACTATTACATAAAAGTGTAAATTATTCAATCATTACAAAAAGTCAAAATGGACAAAAATTCTAAATTGAACAGTGGATACTATTACAGAAAAGTGGAAATATTTCAATTATTACATAAAGTCATTATTGACAAAAATTCTAAATTACGACAGTGGATACTATTACATGAAAGTGTATATTATTCAATTATTACAAAAAGTCAAAATGGACCAAAATTCTAAATTGAACAGTGGATACTATTACAAAAAAGTGGAAATATTTCAATTATTACATAAAGTCATTATTGACAAAAATTTTAAAATTATGACAGTGTATAGTATTACATAAAAGTGTAAGTTATTCAATTAATACATGAAGTCAAAATGGACACAATTTCAAAATTAGGACAGTGTATACTATAACATTCAAGTGTAAATTATTCAATTATTACAAAAAGTCAAAATGGAAAAAAATTATAAATTACGACTGGATACTATTACATAAAAGTGTAAATTATTCAATTATTACATAAAGTCATTATTCAAAAAAATTCAAAATCACGACAGTGGAAACTATTACATAAAGGTGTATATTATTCAATTATTACAAAACGTCAAAATGGACAAAATTTCTAAATTACAACAGTGTATACTATTACATAAAAGTGGAAATTTTTCAATTATTACAAAAAGTCAGTATTGACAAAAATTCTAAATTACGACAGTGGATACTATTAAATAAAAGTGGAAATTATTTAATTATTACACAAAGTAAAAATTGACAAAAATTCAAAATTACGACAGTGTATACTATTACATAAAAGTGTATATTATTCAGTTATATCACAAAGTCAAAATTGACAAAAATTCAAAATTACGACAGTGGATACTATTACATAAAAGTGTAAATTATTCAATTATTACAAAAAGTCATTATTGACAAAAATTCTAAATTACGACAGTGGACACTATTAAATAAAAGTGGAAATTATTTAATTATTACACAAAGATAAAATTGACAAAAATTCAAAATTACGACATGTGTATACTATTACATAAAAGTGGAAATATTTCAATTATTACATAAAGTCAGTATTGAAAAAAAATCTAAATTTTGACAGTGTATACTATTACATAAAGGTGTATATTATTCAATTATTACAAAAAGTCAAAATTGACAAAAATTCTAAATTACGACAGTGTATACTATTACATAAAAGTGTAAATTATTCAATTATTACAAAAAGTCAAAATGGACAAAAATTCTAAAAAACGACAATGGATACTATTACATAAAAGTGTAAATTATTCAATTATTACAAAAAGTCAAAATGGACAAAAATTCTAAATTACAACATTGGATACTATTACATAAAAGTGTAAATTATTCAATTATTACATATAGTCATTATTGAAAAAATTCAAAATTACGACAGTGTATACAATTAAATAAAAGTGTAAATTATTCAATTAATACATAAAGTCAAAATGGACACAATTTCAAAATTACGACAGTGTATACTATTACATAAAAGTGTAAATTATTCAATTATTACATGAAGTCAAAATGGACACAATTTCAAAATTACGACAGTGTATACTATTACATAAAAGTGTAAATTATTCAATTATTACAAAAAGTCAAAATGGACAAAAATTCTAAATTACAACAACGGAGACTATTACATAAAAGTGTAAATTATTCAATGATTACATAAAGTCATTATTGAAAAAAAAACTAAATTTTGACAGTGTATACTATTACATAAAGGTGTATATTATTCAATTATTACACAAAGTGAAAATTGACAAAAATTCAAAATTACGACATTGTATACTATTACATAAAAGTGTAAATTATTCAATTATTACATGAAGTCAAAATGGACACAATTTCAAAATTAGGACAGTGTATACTATTACATAAAAGTGTAAATTATTCAATTATTACATTAAGTCATTATTGACAATAATTTAAATTACAACAGTGGATATTATTACATAAAGGTGTATTTTATTCAATTATTACACAAAGTCAAAATT
The DNA here is from genome assembly GCF_949357685.1 of Gobio gobio. Taxonomy (NCBI): domain Eukaryota; kingdom Metazoa; phylum Chordata; class Actinopteri; order Cypriniformes; family Gobionidae; genus Gobio; species Gobio gobio. The sequence continues at coordinate 54,446,554 of NC_137114.1, forward strand.
GACAAAAATTCAAAATTTCGACAGTGTATACTATTACATAAAAGTTTAAATTATTCAATTATTACATTGTCACTATTGACAAAAATTCTAAATTACGACAGTGGATATTATTACATAAAGGTGTATATTATTCAATTATTACACAAAGTCAACATTGACAACATTTCAAAATTACGACAGTGGATACTATTACACAAAAAAAGGAAATTATTCAATTATTACATGAAGTCAAAATGGACAAAAATTCAAAATTACGAATGCGGATACTATTACATAAAAGTGTAAATTATTCAATTATTACATCAATTATTCAATTATTACATAAAGTCTTTATTGAAAAAAATTCTAAATTACGACAGTGTATAATATTATATAAAAGTGGAGATTTTTCAATTATTACATAAAGTCATTATTGACAAAAATTCAAAATTACGACTGGATACTATCAAACAATAATGGAAATTCTTTAATTATTACACAAAGTCAAAATTGACAAAAATTCAAAATTATGACAGTGTATACTACTACATAAAAGTGTAAATTATTCAATTATTACATGAAGTCAAAATGGACAACATTTCAAAATTACGACAGTGTATACTATTACATAAAATTGTGAATTATTCAATTAATACAAAAAGTCAAAATGGACAAAAATTCTAAATTACGACAGTGGATACTATTACATAAAAGTGTAAATTATTCAATTATTACATAAAGTCATTATTCAAAAAAATTCTAAATTACGACAGTGGATACTATTACATAAAGGTGTATATTATTCAATTATTACAAAACGTCAAAATGGACAAAATTTCTAAATTACAACAGTGTATACTATTACATAAAAGTGGAAATGTTTCAATTATTACAAAAAGTCATTATTGACAAAAATTCAAAATTACGACAGTGGATACTATTACATAATAGTGTAAATTATTCAATTATTATAAAAATTCAAAATGGACAAAAATTCTAAATTACGACATTGGATACTATTACATAAAAGTGTAAATTATTTAATTATTAAATGAAGTCAAAATGGACACAAATTCAAAATTAGGACAGTGTATACTATTACATAAAAGTGTAAATTATTCAATTCATACATGAAGTCAAAATGGACTCAATTTCAAAAATTAGGACAGTGTATACTATTACATAAAAGTGGAAATTTTTCAATGATTACAAAAAGTCAAAATGGACAAAAATTCTAAATTACGACAATGGATACTATTACATAAAAGTGGAAATTTTAAAATTATTAAAAAAAGTTATTTATGACAAAAATGCAAAACTACGACAGTGGATACTATTACATAAAGGTGTATATTATTCAATTATTACATGAAGTCAAAATGGTCACAATTTCAAAATTAGGACAGTGTATACTATTACATAAAAGTGTAAATTATTCAATTATTACATAAAGTCATTATTGAAAATAATTTAAATTACAACAGTGGATACTATTACATAAATTTGGAAAAGTTTTAATTATTACATGAAGTGAAAATGGACAAAAATTCAAAATTACAACAGTGTATACTATTACATAAAAGTGGAAATTATTTAATTATTACATTGTCATTATTGACAAAAATTCTAAATTACGACAGTGGATACTATTTTATAAAGGTGTATATTTTTCAATTATTACACAAAGTCAAAATTGACAAAAATTCTAAATTACGACAGTGTATACTATTACATAAAAGTGTAAATTATTCAATTATTACATGAAGTCAAAATGGACACAATTTCAAAATTACGACAGTGTATACTATTACATAAAAGTGTAAATTATTCAATTATTACAAAAAGTCAAAATGGACAAAAATTCTAAATTACAACAGCGGAGACTATTACATAAAAGTGTAAATTATTCAATTATTACATTGTCATTATTGACAAAAATTCTAAATTACGACAGTGTATACTATTACATAAAAGTGTAAATTATTCAATTATTACATGAAGCCAAAATGGACAACATTTCAAAATTACGACAGTGGATACTATTACATAAAAGTGTAAATTATTCAATTATTATATGAAGTCAAAATGGACAAAAATTCAAAATTACGAATGCGGATACTATTACATAAAAGTGTAAATTATTCAATTATTACATAAATAATTCAATTATTACATAAAGTCATTATTGAAAAAAAATCTAAATTACGACAGTGTATAATATTATATAAAAGTGGAAATTTTTCAATTATTACAAAAAGTCATTATTGACAAAAATTCTAAATTACGACAGTGGATACTATTAAATAAAAGTGTAAATTATTTAATTATTAAATGAAGTCAAAATGGACACAAATTCAAAATTAGGACAGTGTATACTATTACATAAAAGTGTAAATTATTCAATTCATACATGAAGTCAAAATGGACTCAATTTCAAAAATTAGGACAGTGTATACTATTACATAAAAGTGTAAATTTTTCAATGATTACAAAAAGTGAAAATGGACAAAAATTCTAAATTACAACAGCGGAGACTATTACATAAAAGTGTAAATTATTCAATTATTACATAAATTATTCAATTATTACATAAAGTCATTATTGAAAAAAAATCTAAATTACGACAGTGTATAATATTATATAAAAGTGGAAATTTTTCAATTATTACAAAAAGTCATTATTGACAAAAATTCTAAATTACGACAGTGGATACTATTAAATAAAAGTGGAAATTATTGAATTATTACACAAAGATAAAATTGACAAAAATTCAAAATTACGACAGTGTATACTATTACATAAAAGTGTAAATTATTCAATTATTACATGAAGTCAAAATGGACACAATTTCTAAATTACGACAGTGCATACTATTACATAAAAGTGTAAATTATTCAATTATTACATAAAGTTATTATTGAAAAAAAATTCTAAATTAAGACAGTGTATAATATTATATAAAAGTGGAAATGTTTCAATTATTACATAAATTCATTATTGAAAAAAATTCAAAATTACGACAGTGGATACTATTACATAAAGGTGTATATTATTCAATTATTACAAAACGTCAAAATGGACAAAATTTCAAAATTACAACAGTGTATACTATTACATAAAAGTGGAAATTTTTCAATTATTACAAAAAGTCAGTATTGAAAAAAATTCTAAATTACGACAGTGTATACTATTACATAAAAGTGGATATTTTTCAATTATTACATAAAGTCATTATTGAAAAAAATTCTAAATTACGACAGTGGATACTATTAAATAGAAGTGGAAATTATTTAATTATTACACAAAGATAAAATTGACAAAAATTCTAAATTACGACAGTGTATACTATTACAAAAAAGTGTAAATTATTCAATTATTACATGAAGTCAAAATGGACACAATTTCAAAATTACGACAGTGCATACTATTACATAAAAGTGTAAATTATTCAATTATTACATAAATTCATTATTGACAAAAATTCAAAATTACGACAGTGGATACTATTACATAAAGGTGTATATTATTCAATTATTACAAAACGTCAAAATTGACAAAATTTCAAAATTACAACAGTGTTTACTATTACATAAAAGTGTATATTATTAAATTATTACAAAAAGTCAAAATGGACAAAAATTCTAAATTTACGACAATGGATATTATAACATAAAAGTGGAAATTATTCAATTATTACAAAAAGTCAAAATGGACAAAAATTCTAAATTACGACAGTGTATACTATTACATAAAAGTGTAAATTATTCAATTATTACAAAAAGTCAAAATGGACAAAAATTCTAAATTGAACAGTGGATATTATTACAAAAAAGTGGAAATATTTCAATTATTACATAAATTCATTATTGACAAAAATTCTAAATTACGACAGTGGATACTATTACATAATAGTGTAAATTATTCAATTATTACAAAAAGTCAAAATGGACAAAATTCTAAATTACGACATTGGATACTATTACATAAAAGTGTAAATTATTCCAATTATTACATGAAGTCCACATGGACACAATTTCAAAATTAGGACAGTGTATATTATTACATAAAAGTGGAAATTATTCAATTATTACAAAAAGTCAAAATTGACAAAATACCTTAATTACAACAGTGGATACTATTACATAAAGGTGTATATTATTCAATTATTACACAAAGTCAAAATTGACAAAAATTCAAAATTACGACAGTGTATACGATTACATAAAAGTGTAAATTATTCAATTATTACATGAAGTCAAAATGGACAACATTTCAAAATTACGACAGTGTATACTATTAGATAAAATTGTGAATTATTCAATTAATACAAAAAGTCAAAATGGACAAAAATTCTAAATTACGACAGTGGATACTATTACATAAAAGTGTAAATTATTCAATTATTACATAAAGTCATTATTCAAAAAAATTCTAAATTACGACAGTGGATACTATTACATAAAGGTGTATATTATTCAATTATTACAAAACGTCAAAATGGACAAAATTTCTAAATTACAACAGTGTATACTATTACATAAAAGTGGAAATGTTTCAATTATTACAAAAAGTCATTATTGACAAAAATTCTAAATTACGACAGTGGATACTATTACATAATAGTGTAAATTATTCAATTATTATAAAAAGTCAAAATGGACAAAAATTCTAAATTACGACATTGGATACTATTACATAAAAGTGTAAATTATTCAATTATTAAATGAAGTCAAAATGGACACAAATTCAAAATTAGGACAGTGTATACTATTACATAAAAGTGGAAATTATTCAATTATTACAAAAAAAAATGATCGAAAAAATTCAAAATTACGACAGTGTATAGTATTACATAAAAGTGTAAATTATTCAATTCATACATGAAGTCAAAATGGACTCAATTTCAAAAATTAGGACAGTGTATACTATTACATAAAAGTGGAAATTTTTCAATGATTACATAAAGTCATTATTGAAAATAATTTAAATTACAACAGTGGATACTATTACATAAAAGTGGAAATTATTTAATTATTACATTGTCATTATTGACAAAAATTCTAAATTACGACAGTGGATACTATTTTATAAAGGTGTATATTATTCAATTATTACACAAAGTCAAAATGGACAAAAATCCTAAATTACGACAGTGTATACTATTACATAAAAGTGTAAATTATTCAATTATTACATGAAGTCAAAATGGACACAATTTCAAAATTACGACAGTGTATACTATTACATAAAAGTGTAAATTATTCAATTATTACAAAAAGTCAAAATGGACAAAAATTCTAAATTACAACAGCGGAGACTATTACATAAAAGTGTAAATTATTCAATTATTACATTGTCATTATTGACAAAAATTCTAAATTACGACAGTGTATACTATTACATAAAAGTGTAAATTATTCAATTATTACATGAAGTCAAAATGGAAAACATTTCAAAATTACGACAGTGGATACTATTACATAAAAGTAGAAATTATTCAATTATTACATGAAGTCAAAATGGACAAAAATTCTAAATTACGAATGCGGATACTATTACATAAAAGTGTAAATTATTCAATTATTACATAAATTATTCAATTATTACATAAAGTCATTATTGAAAAAAAATCTAAATTACGACAGTGTATAATATTATATAAAAGTGGAAATTTTTCAATTATTACAAAAAGTCATTATTGACAAAAATTCTAAATTACGACAGTGGATACTATTAAATAAAAGTGGAAATTATTGAATTATTACACAAAGATAAAATTGACAAAAATTCAAAATTACGACAGTGTATACTATTGCATAAAAGTGTAAATTATTCAATTATTACATGAAGTCAAAATGGACACAATTTCAAAATTACGACAGTTTATACTATTATATAAAAGTGTAAATTATTCAATTATTACATAAAGTTATTATTGAAAAAAATTCTAAATTAAGACAGTGTATAATATTATATAAAAGTGGAAATGTTTCAATTATTACATAAATTCATTATTGAAAAAAATTCAAAATTACGACAGTGGATACTATTACATAAAGGTGTATATTATTCAATTATTACAAAACGTCAAAATGGACAAAATTTCAAAATTACAACAGTGTATACTATTACATAAAAGTGGAAATTTTTCAATTATTACAAAAAGTCATTATTGAAAAAAATTCTAAATTACGACAGTGTATACTATTACATAAAAGTGGATATTTTTCAATTATTACAAAAAGTCAAAATGGACAAAATTTAAAAATTTCGACAGTGTATACTATTACATAAAAGTGGAAATTATTCAATTATTACATAAAGTCATTATTGACAAAAATTCAAATTACGACATTGGATACAATTACATAAAGGTGTATATTATTCAATTATTACACAAAGTCAAAATTGACAAAAATTCAAATTTACGACAGTGTATACTATTACATAAAAGTGTAAATTATTCAATCATTACAAAAAGTCAAAATGGACAAAAATTCTAAATTGAACAGTGGATACTATTACAAAAAAGTGGAAATATTTCAATTATTACATAAAGTCATTATTGACAAAAATTCTAAATTACGACAGTGGATACTATTACATGAAAGTGTATATTATTCAATTATTACAAAAAGTCAAAATGGACCAAAATTCTAAATTGAACAGTGGATACTATTACAAAAAAGTGGAAATATTTCAATTATTACATGAAGTCATTATTGACAAAAATTTCAAAATTATGACAGTGTATAGTATTACATAAAAGTGTAAGTTATTCAATTAATACATGAAGTCAAAATGGACACAATTTCAAAATTAGGACAGTGTATACTATAACATTCAAGTGTAAATTATTCAATTATTACAAAAAGTCAAAATGGAAAAAAATTCTAAATTACGACTGGATACTATTACATAAAGGTGTATATTATTCAATTATTACAAAACGTCAAAATGGACAACATTTCTAAATTACAACAGTGTATACTATTACATAAAAGTGGAAATTTTTCCATTATTACAAAAAGTCAGTATTGACAAAAATTCTAAATTACGACAGTGGATACTATTAAATAAAAGTGGAAATTATTTAATTATTACACAAAGTAAAAATTGACAAAAATTCAAAATTACGACAGTGTATACTATTACATAAAAGTGTATATTATTCAGTTATATCACAAAGTCAAAATTGACAAAAATTCAAAATTACGACAGTGGATACTATTACATAAAAGTGTAAATTATTCAATTATTACAAAAAGTCATTATTGACAAAAATTCTAAATTACGACAGTGGATACTATTAAATAAAAGTGGAAATTATTTAATTATTACACAAAGATAAAATTGACAAAAATTCAAAATTACGACAGTGTATACTATTACATAAAAGTGGAAATATTTCAATTATTACATAAAGTCAGTATTGAAAAAAAATCTAAATTTTGACAGTGTATACTATTACATAAAGGTGTATATTATTCAATTATTACAAAAAGTCAAAATTGACAAAAATTCTAAATTACGACAGTGTATACTATTACATAAAAGTGTAAATTATTCAATTATTACAAAAAGTCAAAATGGACAAAAATTCTAAAAAACGACAATGGATACTATTACATAAAAGTGTAAATTATTCAATTATTACAAAAAGTCAAAATGGACAAAAAATCTAAATTACGACAGTGGATACTATTACAAAAAAGTGGAAATATTTCAATTATTACATAAAGTCTTTATTGAAAAAAATTCTAAATTACGACAGTGGATACTATTACATAAAAGTGTAAATTATTCAATTATTACAAAAAGTCAAAATGGACAAAAATTCTAAATTACGACATTGGATACTATTACATAAAAGTGTAAATTATTCAATTATTACATAAAGTCATTATTGAAAAAAATCAAAATTACGACAGTGTATACTATTAAATAAAAGTGTAAATTATTCAATTAATACATAAAGTCAAAATGGACACAATTTCAAAATTAGGACAGTGTATACTATTACATTCAAGTGTAAATTATTCAATTATTACAAAAAGTCAAAATGGACAAACATTCTAAATTACGACAGTGGATACTATTACATAAAAGTGTAAATTATTCAATTATTACATAAAGTCATTATTCAAAAAAATTCTAAATTACGACAGTGTATACTATTACAAAAAAGTGGAAATATTTCAATTATTACATAAAGTCATTATTGAAAAAATTCTACATTACGACAGTGTATACTATTACATAAAAGTGTAAATTATTCAATTATTACATGAAGTCAAAATGGACACAATTTCAAAATTACGACAGTGTATACTATTACATAAAAGTGTAAATTATTCAATTATTACAAAAAGTCAAAATGGACAAAAATTCTAAATTACAACAATGGAGACTATTACATAAAAGTGTAAATTATTCAATGATTACATAAAGTCATTATTGAAAAAAAAACTAAATTTTGACAGTGTATACTATTACATAAAGGTGTATATTATTCAATTATTACACAAAGTGAAAATTGACAAAAATTCAAAATTACGACATTGTATACTATTACATAAAAGTGTAAATTATTCAATTATTACATGAAGTCAAAATGGACACAATTTCAAAATTAGGACAGTGTATACTATTACATAAAAGTGTAAATTATTCAATTATTACATTAAGTCATTATTGACAATAATTTAAATTACAACAGTGGATATTATTACATAAAGGTGTATTTTATTCAATTATTACACAAAGTCAAAATTGACAAAAATTCAAAATTTCGACAGTGTATACTATTACATAAAAGTTTAAATTATTCAATTATTACATTGTCACTATTGACAAAAATTCTTAATTACGACAGTGGATATTATTACATAAAGGTGTATATTATTCAATTATTACACAAAGTCAACATTGACAACATTTCAAAATTACGACATTGGATACTATTACATAAAAAAAGGAAATTATTCAATTATTACATGAAGTCAAAATGGACAAAAATTCAAAATTACGAATGCGGATACTATTACATAAAAGTGTAAATTATTCAATTATTACATAAATTATTCAATTACATAAAGTCTTTATTGAAAAAAATTCTAAATTACGACAGTGTATAATATTATATAAAAGTGGAGATTTTTCAATTATTACATAAAGTCATTATTGACAAAAATTCTAAATTACGACTGGATACTATCAAACAATAATGGAAATTCTTTAATTATTACACAAAGTCAAAATTGACAAAAATTCAAAATTATGACAGTGTATACTACTACATAAAAGTGTAAATTATTCAATTATTACATGAAGTTAAAATGGACACAATTTCAAAATTAGGGCAGTGTATACTATTACATAAAGGTGTACATTATTCAATTATTACATAAAGTCATTATTGACAATAATTTTAAATTACAACAGTGGATACTATTACATAAATTTGAAAAAGTTTTAATTATTACACAAAGTCAAAATGGACAAAAATTCTAAATTACGACAGTGTATACTATTACATAAAAGTGTAAATTATTCAATTATTACAAAAAGTCAAAATGGACAAAACTTCTAAATTACGACAGTGTTTACTATTACATAAAAGTGAAAATTATTCAATTATTACAAAAAGTCAAAATGGACAAAAATTCTAAATTACGACAGTGTTTACTATTACATAAAAGTGAAAATTATTCAATTATTACAAAAAGTCAAAATGGACAAAAATTCTAAATTACGACAGTGGATACTATTACATAAAAGTCAAAATTTTTCAATTATTAAAAAAGTCAAAATGGAAAAAAATTCAAAATTACGACAGTGTATACTATTACATAAAAGTGGAAATTATTAAATTATTACATAAAGTCATTATTGACAAAAATTCAAATTACGACATTGGATACTATTACATAAAGGTGTATATTATTCAATTATTACCCAAAGTCAAAATTGACAAAAAATCGAAATTACGACAGTGTATACTATTACATAAAAGTGGAAATTATTCAATTATTACATAAAGTCATTATTAAAAAAAATCTAAATTTTGAATGTGTATACTATTACATAAAGGTGTATATTATTCAATTATTACACAAAGTCAAAATTGACAAAAATTCTAAATTACGACAGTGTATACTATTACATAAAAGTGTAAATTATTAAATTATTACAAAAAGTCAAAATGGACAAAAATTCTAAAATACAACAGTGGATACTATTACATAAAAGTGTAAATTATTCAATTATTACAAAAAGTCAAAATGGACAAAAAAACTAAATTACGACAGTGGATACTATTACAAAAAAGTGGAAATATTTCAATTATTACATAAAGTCATTATTGAAAAAATTCAAAATTACGACAGTGTATACTATTACATAAAAGTGTAAATTATTCAATTAATACATGAAGTCAAAATGGACACAATTTCAAAATTAGGACAGTGTATACTATTACATTCAAGTGTAAATTATTCAATTATTACAAAAAGTCCAAATGGACAAAAATTCTAAATTACGACAATGGATACTATTACATAAAAGTGTAAATTATTCAATTATTACATAAAGTCATTATTCAAAAAAATTCTAAATTACGACAGTGTATACTATTACAAAAAAGTGGAAATTATTCAATTATTACAAAAAGTCAAAATGGACAAAACTTCTAAATTACGACAGTGTTTACTATTACATAAAAGTGAAAATTATTCAATTATTACAAAAAGTCAAAATGGACAAAAATTCTAAATTACGACAGTGTTTACTATTACATAAAAGTGAAAATTATTCAATTATTACAAAAAGTCAAAATGGACAAAAATTCTAAATTACGACAGTGGATACTATTACATAAAAGTCAAAATTTTTCAATTATTAAAAAAGTCAAAATGGAAAAAAATTCAAAATTACGACAGTGTATACTATTACATAAAAGTGGAAATTATTAAATTATTACATAAAGTCATTATTGACAAAAATTCAAATTACGACATTGGATACTATTACATAAAGGTGTATATTATTCAATTATTACCCAAAGTCAAAATTGACAAAAAATCGAAATTACGACAGTGTATACTATTACATAAAAGTGGAAATTATTCAATTATTACATAAAGTCATTATTAAAAAAAATCTAAATTTTGAATGTGTATACTATTACATAAAGGTGTATATTATTCAATTATTACACAAAGTCAAAATTGACAAAAATTCTAAATTACGACAGTGTATACTATTACATAAAAGTGTAAATTATTAAATTATTACAAAAAGTCAAAATGGACAAAAATTCTAAAATACAACAGTGGATACTATTACATAAAAGTGTAAATTATTCAATTATTACAAAAAGTCAAAATGGACAAAAAATCTAAATTACGACAGTGGATACTATTACAAAAAAGTGGAAATATTTCAATTATTACATAAAGTCATTATTGAAAAAATTCAAAATTACGACAGTGTATACTATTACATAAAAGTGTAAATTATTCAATTAATACATGAAGTCAAAATGGACACAATTTCAAAATTAGGACAGTGTATACTATTACATTCAAGTGTAAATTATTCAATTATTACAAAAAGTCCAAATGGACAAAAATTCTAAATTACGACAATGGATACTATTACATAAAAGTGTAAATTATTCAATTATTACATAAAGTCATTATTCAAAAAAATTCTAAATTACGACAGTGTATACTATTACAAAAAAGTGGAAATATTTCAATTATTACATAAAGTCATTATTGAAAAAATTCAAAATTACGACAGTGTATACTATTACATAAAAGTGTAAATTATTCAATTATTACATGAAGTCAAAATGGACAAAATTTCAAAATTACGACATTGTATACTATTACATAAAAGTATAAATTATTAAATTATTACAAAAAGTCAAAATGGACAAAAATTCTAAATTATAACAGTGGAGACTATTACATAAAAGTGTAAATTATTCAATTATTACTAAAAGTCAAAATAGACAAAAATTCTAAATTACGACAGTGTATCCTATTACATAAAGGTGTAAATTATTCAATTATTACAAAAAGTCAAAATGGACAAAACTTCAAAATTACGACAGTGTTTACTATTACATAAAAGTGAAAATTTTTCAATTATTACAAAAAGTCAAAATGGACAAAAATTCTAAATTACGACAGTGGATACTATTACATAAAAGTCGAAATTTTTCAATTATTACAAAAAGTCAAAATGGACAAAATTTCAAAATTACGACAGTGTATACTATTACATAAAAGTGGAAAATATTCAATTATTACATAAAGTTATTATTGACAAAAATTCAAATTACGACATTGGATACTATTATATAAAGGTGTATATTATTCAATTATTACCCAAAGTCAAAATTGACAAAAATTCAAAATTACGACAGTGTATACTATTACATAAAAGTGGAAATGATTCAATTATTACATAAAGTCATTATTGACAAAAACTTAAAATTAAAACATTGGCTAATATTACATAAATTTGGAAAAGTTTTAATTATTACATAAATTCAAAATGGACAACATTTCTCAATTACGACAGTGTATACTATAAAAATAAAAGTGGAAATTATTAAATTATTACATAAAGTCATTAGTGACAAAAATTCAAAATTACGACCGTGTATACTATTACATAAAAGTGTAAATTATTCAATTATTACATAAAGTCAAAATGGACAAAAATTCTAAATTACGACAGTGTATACTAATACATAAAAGTTGAAATTATTCAATTATTACATTTAGTCAAAATGGACAAAAATTCTAAATTACAACAGTGTATACTATAACATAAAAGTGTAAATTATTCAATTATTACATGAAGTCAAAATGGACAAAATTTCAAAATTACGACAGTGGATACTATTACATAAAAGTAGAAATTATTCAATTATTACATGAAGTCAAAATGGACAAAAATTCTAAATTACGAATGCGGATACTATTACATAAAAGTGTAAATTATTCAATTATTACATAAATTATTCAATTATTACATAAAGTCATTATTGAAAAAAAATCTAAATTACGACAGTGTATAATATTATATAAAAGTGGGAATTTTTCAATTATTACAAAAAGTCATTATTGACAAAAATTCTAAATTACGACAGTGGATACTATTAAATAAAAGTGGAAATTATTGAATTATTACACAAAGATAAAATTGACAAAAATTCAAAATTACGACAGTGTATACTATTGCATAAAAGTGTAAATTATTCAATTATTACATGAAGTCAAAATGGACACAATTTCAAAATTACGACAGTGCATACTATTACATAAAAGTGTAAATTATTCAATTATTACATAAAGTCATTATTGAAAAAAATTCAAAATTACGACAGTGGATACTATTACATAAAGGTGTATATTATTCAATTATTACAAAACGTCAAAATGGACAAAATTTCAAAATTACAACAGTGTATACTATTACATAAAAGTGGAAATTTTTCAATTATTACAAAAAGTCAGTATTGAAAAAAATTCTAAATTACGACAGTGTATACTATTACATAAAAGTGGATATTTTTCAATTATTACAAAAAGTCAAAATGGACAAAATTTAAAAATTACGACAGTGTATACTATTACATAAAAGTGGAAATTATTCAATTATTACATAAAGTCATTATTGACAAAAATTCAATTTACGACATTGGATACAATTACATAAAGGTGTATATTATTCAATTATTACACAAAGTCAAAATTGACAAAAATTCAAATTTACGAGATTGCATACTATTACATAAAAGTGTAAATTATTCAATTATTACAAAAAGTCCAAATGGACAAAAATTCTAAATTACGACAGTGTATACTATTACATAAAAGTGTAAATTATTCAATCATTACAAAAAGTCAAAATGGACAAAAATTCTAAATTGAACAGTGGATACTATTACAGAAAAGTGGAAATATTTCAATTATTACATAAAGTCATTATTGACAAAAATTCTAAATTACGACAGTGGATACTATTACATGAAAGTGTATATTATTCAATTATTACAAAAAGTCAAAATGGACCAAAATTCTAAATTGAACAGTGGATACTATTACAAAAAAGTGGAAATATTTCAATTATTACATAAAGTCATTATTGACAAAAATTTTAAAATTATGACAGTGTATAGTATTACATAAAAGTGTAAGTTATTCAATTAATACATGAAGTCAAAATGGACACAATTTCAAAATTAGGACAGTGTATACTATAACATTCAAGTGTAAATTATTCAATTATTACAAAAAGTCAAAATGGAAAAAAATTATAAATTACGACTGGATACTATTACATAAAAGTGTAAATTATTCAATTATTACATAAAGTCATTATTCAAAAAAATTCAAAATCACGACAGTGGAAACTATTACATAAAGGTGTATATTATTCAATTATTACAAAACGTCAAAATGGACAAAATTTCTAAATTACAACAGTGTATACTATTACATAAAAGTGGAAATTTTTCAATTATTACAAAAAGTCAGTATTGACAAAAATTCTAAATTACGACAGTGGATACTATTAAATAAAAGTGGAAATTATTTAATTATTACACAAAGTAAAAATTGACAAAAATTCAAAATTACGACAGTGTATACTATTACATAAAAGTGTATATTATTCAGTTATATCACAAAGTCAAAATTGACAAAAATTCAAAATTACGACAGTGGATACTATTACATAAAAGTGTAAATTATTCAATTATTACAAAAAGTCATTATTGACAAAAATTCTAAATTACGACAGTGGACACTATTAAATAAAAGTGGAAATTATTTAATTATTACACAAAGATAAAATTGACAAAAATTCAAAATTACGACATGTGTATACTATTACATAAAAGTGGAAATATTTCAATTATTACATAAAGTCAGTATTGAAAAAAAATCTAAATTTTGACAGTGTATACTATTACATAAAGGTGTATATTATTCAATTATTACAAAAAGTCAAAATTGACAAAAATTCTAAATTACGACAGTGTATACTATTACATAAAAGTGTAAATTATTCAATTATTACAAAAAGTCAAAATGGACAAAAATTCTAAAAAACGACAATGGATACTATTACATAAAAGTGTAAATTATTCAATTATTACAAAAAGTCAAAATGGACAAAAATTCTAAATTACAACATTGGATACTATTACATAAAAGTGTAAATTATTCAATTATTACATATAGTCATTATTGAAAAAATTCAAAATTACGACAGTGTATACAATTAAATAAAAGTGTAAATTATTCAATTAATACATAAAGTCAAAATGGACACAATTTCAAAATTACGACAGTGTATACTATTACATAAAAGTGTAAATTATTCAATTATTACATGAAGTCAAAATGGACACAATTTCAAAATTACGACAGTGTATACTATTACATAAAAGTGTAAATTATTCAATTATTACAAAAAGTCAAAATGGACAAAAATTCTAAATTACAACAACGGAGACTATTACATAAAAGTGTAAATTATTCAATGATTACATAAAGTCATTATTGAAAAAAAAACTAAATTTTGACAGTGTATACTATTACATAAAGGTGTATATTATTCAATTATTACACAAAGTGAAAATTGACAAAAATTCAAAATTACGACATTGTATACTATTACATAAAAGTGTAAATTATTCAATTATTACATGAAGTCAAAATGGACACAATTTCAAAATTAGGACAGTGTATACTATTACATAAAAGTGTAAATTATTCAATTATTACATTAAGTCATTATTGACAATAATTTAAATTACAACAGTGGATATTATTACATAAAGGTGTATTTTATTCAATTATTACACAAAGTCAAAATTGACAAAAATTCAAAATTTCGACAGTGTATACTATTACATAAAAGTTTAAATTATTCAATTATTACATTGTCACTATTGACAAAAATTCTAAATTACGACAGTGGATATTATTACATAAAGGTGTATATTATTCAATTATTACACAAAGTCAACATTGACAACATTTCAAAATTACGACAGTGGATACTATTACACAAAAAAAGGAAATTATTCAATTATTACATGAAGTCAAAATGGACAAAAATTCAAAATTACGAATGCGGATACTATTACATAAAAGTGTAAATTATTCAATTATTACATCAATTATTCAATTATTACATAAAGTCTTTATTGAAAAAAATTCTAAATTACGACAGTGTATAATATTATATAAAAGTGGAGATTTTTCAATTATTACATAAAGTCATTATTGACAAAAATTCAAAATTACGACTGGATACTATCAAACAATAATGGAAATTCTTTAATTATTACACAAAGTCAAAATTGACAAAAATTCAAAATTATGACAGTGTATACTACTACATAAAAGTGTAAATTATTCAATTATTACATGAAGTTAAAATGGACACAATTTCAAAATTAGGGCATTGTATACTATTACATAAAGGTGTACATTATTCAATTATTACATAAAGTCATTATTGACAATAATTTTAAATTACAACAGTGGATACTATTACATAAATTTGAAAAAGTTTTAATTATTACACAAAGTCAAAATGGACAAAAATTCTAAATTACGACAGTGTATACTATTACATAAAAGTGTAAATTATTCAATTATTACAAAAAGTCAAAATGGACAAAACTTCTAAATTACGACAGTGTTTACTATTACATAAAAGTGAAAATTATTCAATTATTACAAAAAGTCAAAATGGACAAAAATTCTAAATTACGACAGTGTTTACTATTACATAAAAGTGAAAATTATTCAATTATTACAAAAAGTCAAAATGGACAAAAATTCTAAATTACGACAGTGGATACTATTACATAAAAGTCGAAATTTTTCAATTATTAAAAAAGTCAAAATGGAAAAAAATTCAAAATTACGACAGTGTATACTATTACATAAAAGTGGAAATTATTAAATTATTACATAAAGTCATTATTGACAAAAATTCAAATTACGACATTGGATACTATTACATAAAGGTGTATATTATTCAATTATTACCCAAAGTCAAAATTGACAAAAAATCTAAATTACGACAGTGTATACTATTACATAAAAGTGGAAATTATTCAATTATTACATAAAGTCATTATTAAAAAAAATCTAAATTTTGACTGTGTATACTATTACATAAAGGTGTATATTATTCAATTATTACACAAAGTCAAAATTGACAAAAATTCTAAATTACGACAGTGTATACTATTACATAAAAGTGTAAATTATTAAATTATTACAAAAAGTCAAAATGGACAAAAATTCTAAAATACAACAGTGGATACTATTACATAAAAGTGTAAATTATTCAATTATTACAAAAAGTCAAAATGGACAAAAAATCTAAATTACGACAGTGGATACTATTACAAAAAAGTGGAAATATTTCAATTATTACATAAAGTCATTATTGAAAAAATTCAAAATTACGACAGTGTATACTATTACATAAAAGTGTAAATTATTCAATTAATACATGAAGTCAAAATGGACACAATTTCAAAATTAGGACAGTGTATACTATTACATTCAAGTGTAAATTATTCAATTATTACAAAAAGTCAAAATGGACAAAAATTCTAAATTACGACAATGGATACTATTACATAAAAGTGTAAATTATTCAATTATTACATAAAGTCATTATTCAAAAAAATTCTAAATTACGACAGTGTATACTATTACAAAAAAGTGGAAATATTTCAATTATTACATAAAGTCATTATTGAAAAAATTCAAAATTACGACAGTGTATACTATTACATAAAAGTGTAAATTATTCAATTATTACATGAAGTCAAAATGGACAAAATTTCAAAATTACGACATTGTATACTATTACATAAAAGTATAAATTATTAAATTATTACAAAAAGTCAAAATGGACAAAAATTCTAAATTATAACAGTGGAGACTATTACATAAAAGTGTAAATTATTCAATTATTACTAAAAGTCAAAATAGACAAAAATTCTAAATTACGACAGTGTATCCTATTACATAAAGGTGTAAATTATTCAATTATTACAAAAAGTCAAAATGGACAAAACTTCAAAATTACGACAGTGTTTACTATTACATAAAAGTGAAAATTTTTCAATTATTACAAAAAGTCAAAATGGACAAAAATTCTAAATTACGACAGTGGATACTATTACATAAAAGTCGAAATTTTTCAATTATTACAAAAAGTCAAAATGGACAAAATTTCAAAATTACGACAGTGTATACTATTACATAAAAGTGGAAATTATTCAATTATTACATAAAGTTATTATTGACAAAAATTCAAATTACGACATTGGATACTATTATATAAAGGTGTATATTATTCAATTATTACCCAAAGTCAAAATTGACAAAAATTCAAAATTACGACAGTGTATACTATTACATAAAAGTGGAAATGATTCAATTATTACATAAAGTCATTATTGACAAAAACTTAAAATTACAACATTGGCTAATATTACATAAATTTGGAAAAGTTTTAATTATTACATAAATTCAAAATGGACAACATTTCTCAATTACGACAGTGTATACTATTACATAAAAGTGGAAATTATTAAATTATTACATAAAGTCATTAGTGACAAAAATTCAAAATTACGACAGTGTATACTATTACATAAAAGTGTAAATTATTCAATTATTACATAAAGTCAAAATGGACAAAAATTCTAAATAACGACAGTGTATACTAATACATAAAAGTTGAAATTATTCAATTATTACATTTAGTCAAAATGGACAAAAATTCTAAATTACAACAGTGTATACTATAACATAAAAGTGTAAATTATTCAATTATTACATGAAGTCAAAATGGACAAAATTTCAAAATTACGACAGTGTATACTATTACAAAAAAGTGGAAATATTTCAATTATTACATAGTCATTATTGACAAAAATTCTAAATGACGACAGTCGATACTATTACATAAAAGTGTATATTATTCAATTATTACACAAAGTCAAAATTGACAAAAATTCAAAATTACGACAGTGTATATTATAACATAAAAGTGTAAATTATTCAATTATTACATGAAGTCAAAATGGACAAAATTTCAAAATTACGACAGTGTATACTATTACATAAAAGTGGAAACTATTCAATTATTACATAAAGTCATTACTGACAAAAACTTAAAATTACAACAGTGGGTACTATTACATAAATTTGGAAAAGTTTTAATTATTACATAAAGTCAAAATGGACAAAAATTCTAAATTACGACAGTAATTGATATTCACATTGAAAACAGCCGTTTTACATTGAAATAATATTTCACATTATAACTGTTTTTTCTGTATTTGTTTATCAAATAAATGTAGGCTTGATGAGCAGAAGAGACTTCTTTCAAAAACGATAAAAATAGTAATGTGTCCAAACTTTTGATAGGTACTGGAGAGAATAGGCTTGTTTGAGATGCGCCTCGCCTCGCCTGCAGTTCAGCCGAGACTAGGCGGCTGCAGTGAGGGGAGGAGTGAAAAAAGTGCAGGCAAGCCGGACAGTTCTCTCTTCTCGTAGTTGATCAGACACCTGCGAGATCAAATCGCGGAACTGCGGATATCGCGGGATTCACACTCATGCGCATTGCGCTTTCAAACTGGATGTAATTTAAGTTCTGTTACTTTTATATGAAAATAAATAAAAGACGTGTTTATCAATCATTTTTACTTTAATTAGGCCTACATACATGTTTGTATATATATATTTTTTATAAATATGACAACAATCACATAACCCACAGAGAGATCGCCTTTGTTAGAGAGTTTGGGAATATTCACACATAAAAACATGATATCAGAGTTTTAAAATCAAACATTTTTAAAAAGAACCATACATCACGGTTGTTTAAACCAATAAGCATTAAGCTGTGTCATCAGCAAGTCGTTTCCCATCATGCTTTTGCTCAGCGCAGTCTGTGGAGAGCAACAGCGCTCAACTGCAGAATCTGACACATCCGCCTTTCGCTCGCGAGAGTTTTTTGACATACGTCGGCATGACATCAGAGCAAGGCGGACCGCCCTCGGACACATTTCTAACCGGCATGCATCTCGCGCTGATCACCGGTGATCGGTTCTGCGCAGATTTTGCTAATCTCAAACAAGCCTATTGACTTGAGAGCTAATAAGCTCTTTTGGCATGTGTTGCTTTTTTTTACTCTGATTGGTGGAATTTTCTGTAGAGCATCATGGGTAATGTAGTTTTTCACTAGGAATTCCGCTGTTAAACACAATTATTTAAAAAAAAATTTAAGTAAAAGTTTAAGTAATGTGAACTGATGGCTTCAACAGAAGTATAAGTAGTGCTCACAGTAGTGCTGTTTGTAAAGGTTTGTAAGTTAATGTTCAAAATCAATTTCCCTATGGAGAGAATGAATGGAGTTTTTCGCTGTTGTGCTTATCCGGTGTGCGGCCCACTTTAGTTGTTTAATACAAGTTAATCATCCTCTTCTTTCTGTGTCGCCGTTTGTCAGGAATCTTCCTCTGACAACTCTAGTGAAGATGAAGAGAAGATGACGAAAAAGAAGAAGAAAGACAAAAAGAAGAAAAAGAAAAAGCAAAAGAAGAAAGTAAGACAGAAAAGTTAACATTTAATGATCCAAAACATTCATTTGGGCAATTAAATGGGACCAATGTGAATTTCATGTTTAAGATATGTATTGAAAATACTCTTACAAAACATGAGAATGACTAAGAAAAGATTAAGGAGTCATGAGTCACAGTAGTCATTATACACCATTCAAAGTGTGATGCTGTCCGACGACTGCAGCTTTAATTGCCGTACGGTGGATCTGTCAATAATAGACACAATAAGTCTGACTCACTTCTCTCTATGACTCAGCTTTAAAAAGTAGTTTAAGTTCAAAGTGTTCAAATCAAATCGAAACAGAATCGAGCTCATTATAACATCATGCCGTTTACACAGGACTCAGATGGAGAGAAGGACAAGAAGGTGAGGACATTAGTCACACAAACACCTGAGAAGCAGGAGAAATCAGTCTCATCGCCATCTAGGATGACACCGAGTCGGTGTGGGCTTAATTTTCTGTCTGTCGCAGGTGGAACTGGAACAGGAAGATGGAAAGCTGACAGATGACTGTGTGACGGTCACTTCGTCTTCATCTGGTGAAATGCTTTCATTTATTTATTTATTTAGATTTGAATGTAGTCTAAACCTTTTCAGATGTTTGAACTCTTGCAGTGCGTTTTATATTCTGTCCAATGTGTCCCAACGTTTTCCCAACGTGTCCCAATGTGTCCCAATTTATAAATATTGGGTTTTTATGGGTGGGAAAATAATTGTGACCAGTCACGGAAAGTAGGGACACAAGTCGGTTCTGGGGAATTTTGAGGTATTCACAGATTCTGAAATTGTAGTTTCCAAGCTTTCCAACGATGTGTAACACATGGAAATCTGATAATATTTGGAGAAGTTGTGACCATTTGAAGGTATGCACTCAAAACAGCTTAAAAGTGAGAAAACTGCCTCTAAAGATTCTCACC
Organism: Gobio gobio; assembly: GCF_949357685.1. Classification (NCBI taxonomy): domain Eukaryota; kingdom Metazoa; phylum Chordata; class Actinopteri; order Cypriniformes; family Gobionidae; genus Gobio; species Gobio gobio. The sequence continues at coordinate 54,468,140 of NC_137114.1, forward strand.
TGTTCTCACCTGCTGGGAGTGACAATAGGGCTCATTTACATCTCATTTAGATACGCCATACCCCCTGTAAAGCTCCCCCTGTAAGGACTGCATACTATTAATAATAAAGGATAATGTGCATTGTAAATGTCAGTAATTTATCTTTTTTGACTTTTATAAAAAGAGGCTGACATATGTGAGTTTTATCTTTTTATATAACTTTTTTTTTTGTCAAAACTATTTGAACTTGTGCATTGTAGATAACATGAAGATAACAAAAGAGCTTAGGCTCATGTAAACAGTCTATTTTTGCAATATTTCACGGTGTGTCTGTGAAACGCTGAGGAACCGTAGTAGTTTTGTGCGCGCGTGAACATCATGGCAACGTACAACACAAAGTACCTCATGCGGGAAACACTTAACGTAACGCGTAAATGCAAGTAACAAACGTAAATCAAGCATAGTCCACGAAGTGTTGGCGAAATAACACATTATCGGACCGGAGAGAATAATATGGAATTTCTTCCAGAAAACGTCTTGCACAAAATAAATTCAAGCACTTTCAAGGACCTGTATGTGTGTTTATTTTCAGTCATGTCATTGTACACAGCCCTCTCTTTCTGCACAAGGGAAAGATGATCGTGTTGCTTCTTTACTGCTTCAGACTTTCTATCATCTGGGAGGTTTGCACTTCGTATCAGCTGCTCGTTATTGCTACTCAAAACTAGCCCAAAACAAGCCCAATCTCGTTTCAGGGGGGCTTCTCCAGTAAAATAGCATTTGGGGGTAAAATATGTTTTTTTTTTTTGGCATGGTTGCCTACTAAAATTCACATTGCCGGGGCTAAATATCACATAATTGGGGTCGCTTCAACCCGCGGACATGAAAAACAGCCCGCAGCAACAGTGTTGAAGTAGCCCAACCGCGGACTTGGCAACACCGAGCCACGCTTCCCCTGGAGGGCGCGGGCAATAACAAAAGAAACACGCCTCTACTGCTTGCTAGAATCTCAGAAAAACAAGCCGATTTCAACCTCAAAGTGTATGCTTTTAAATATACCAATACTGCTACCTCAAACACGGAGAGGCTTCTTTGTGATCTCAACTAACAGATTCTGCAAAAAAGCGAAAATCCCCAATTTTGAACAAAAACCCCTCTTCTTTCTCATTTTGCTCGAAACTTGTGCTGCCGACTTGTGTCCCTACTTTCCGTGACGGGTCACAATTAATACTATTATTATATTGTAAAAAAATGTATGAAATATATATCTATGTTGATCTAAACTTGAGTCAAGGTTATTTAGTTAAATAAAACTAAAACCATAAAACATTTTTTTACTAGTCAAGTCACCTTTATTTATTTAGCGCTTTTTACAATGCAGAATGTTTCAAAGCAGCTTAAGAGTGTTAAACAGGAAAATAATGCAAGAGAATTTGATTTGGCTGTACAGCTGCTCTGGAGTGACAGTGTGGGCAGATCAGTAATTTAGTTGAATATTTAGTGTCCCCAATTGAGCAAGCTAAAAGCCAAAGGCGACAGAGGTGACTGTGGCAAGGAACCAAAACTCCATCAGGTGACAGAATGGAGAAATAAACCTTGGGAGAAACCAGGCTCAGTCACTCAGTTCTCCTCTGGCCAACAAACAAACAGTGTATGATTGTGATTCAGGCAACATTACAGGTCAGAAGTCAAATTAGATCTGAATATTCAGAATATTTGTCCAGTTCCATCTGATTGAAGATCAGAGTCATCACGCTAGAGACAGACTTGTTGAGGATCAGTGGCACTGGATGCCGTGTCGATGAGGCCGTCACTCAGGAGAGTTTAGTTTACAGGATCTCTGTCAACACTTCAGGGATGAGTTCGTGTCTAGGTCGTGTCTAGGTGCAGGTCCGCCATCTGATCTGGATACGGCCCGGATCCGGCTGACTGCAGTAAAGCTCGGGATAAACAGAGAGACTAACATTAGCGTAGATGCCATTCTTCTGATGATGTAACGAGTACATCAGGTGTTATGGGAAGTGTTCCCGGTTCCGGCTGACCTAGTTAATGGAGCCTAACAATCATTTAACTGATTTGAATAATAGAAATGTATTATGTTTTATGTGTATGCCATAGTAAAGAGATGTGTTTTTAGTCTAGATTTAAACTGACAGAGTGTGTCTGCTTCCTGAATACTAGGAAGACTGTTCCAGAGTTTAGGTGCTTAATAGGAAAAGGATCGACCGCCTGCAGTTGATTTTAATATTCTAGGTATTATCAACTGGCCAGAATTTTGAGACCGCAGTAGACGTGATGGAGTATAATGTGTTAAGAGCTCACTCAAGTACTGGGGAGCTAAACCATTTAGTGCTTTGTAAGTAATAAGCAAGATTTTAAAATGTATGCGATGTTTAATAGGCAGCCAGTGCAGTGTTGACAGAACTGGGCTAATATGGTCATACTTCCTGGTTCTAGTAAGAACTCGAACTGCTGCGTTTTGAACCAGCTGGAGTTTGTTTATTAGGCAAGCAGGGCAACCACCCAATTATTATTATTATTAAATAATAATATTTACTCTTATTTCAGGTGATTGTCAAAACATATATATATATGTCGTCCCAGCACTGAAAATAATGCTGCATGTAATGATGGTTTCAAAGCCCCACTGGTGGTCACATGACTCATACGAAAGCAACTTCCTGTCCCCTGCAGCACTTCCTACTGAGTCTGCGGGCTTGACCTCTGCCAGGGACGATGGCCGTATGTCTGGTGATGAGGAAGCGGACGACAAACAGAAAGACAAAAAGAAGAAAGTAAAGAAAAAGAAGAAGGTTTGTGTTGCTGTCATGAACTCAGATACACGTTTGACTCGTCAAAATGAAATATGAATGCATTAAAGGTTCATTTTACTCAGTCACTGCCAGTGTAAATTGCACTAGTGTGCAGGTGACAGATCTCCAGCTCTTGCTTATGGCGTATTCGCCTAATTAATCAGAACTTTGCTAATCACAACTTTTATGCTCTAAACTCATCTGACATCTCTGTCTCTCAGAAGGAATGTAGTTTAAACAGTGACAAAAAGGAGAAAAAGCTCAAGAAAAAGAAGGATAAAGTAATATTTAAGCTTCATCATAAGCTACTAAATCACACATTATTGATGGGCTGGTTCATAATTTACATAAGTTACATATATGTAAAATGAATCATTCAGACAGTATGATGCAGTAAATGCTGACAAATGTAAAATAGTTGATAATCAATTACATCATGCTGTATTCTGAACTAAAAAACATCCTATAGTTAAATTACTATTGCTAAATAAATGTATGATGTATTATTATTATTGATTTTGTGATTGATTATTGGTTTATTATTTTTGCGAAGTTGACATAAAGAAAGGATAGGACTTTATCCAGTGTGAATTGGTTCAATAATGAAATACCAGAAAGACAAGGATAGAGTCTGAGTTATTACATGATGATTCATGACATATTATTGCTTTAATAAACCATGTTGGCTGTTATTCCCAACAGGATTCCAGCTCCTCTTCATCATCTGACAGCGACAATGAAGAAGAAGAAGAAGAAGAAGAAGAAGAAGAAGAAGAAGAAGAAGAAGAAGAAGAAGAAGAAGAAGAAGAAGAAAAAGAAGAAGAAGAAGAAGAAGGAAGTAAGGACAGAAATGGGCTGAGTGACCTTGACCTTGAATGATTGTGTTTATGTCATTCTTGTTTCTGAGGTCTAGATCGATCTGCCACAATTAAGATGTAATTTGCTTAGAAAATGCATGTAAATGCACATTAACCTCTCAATCTTCAGGTTTCATCATCTTCATCATCAGACAGCTCTTCATCCTCCTCTGACAGTGAAGATGACAAGAAGAAGAAGAAGAAGAAGAAGAAGAAGAAGAAAAAGAAGAAAGTGAAGGTCAGAATCATATACGAAATGTAGTTTACTGCAATTTCACACATGCATGTGAAACTAAAGTTTACGAAGACCTACACATGACATGCGAAAAAAAAAAAAAAAAAAAAAAAAAAAAAAATATATATATATATATATATATATATATATATATATATATATATATATATATATATATATATATATATATATATACCTCAACGGGTCAGGGCTGTTTTGGCAGCAAAAGGGGGACTAACACAATATTAGGTCATAATGATATGCCTGCCTGATCGGTTATGCGATTAATATAATAATTTGTTCTCTATTTTAAAAAAAAAAAAAAGGAAATTCATTCTTATATTGTGGCTACAATATAAACAAGGGAACAAATGTTTGTATAATTTGTAAAATAAGGGAATTAAGTATTATATCATGTGCAAGATTTTGTAAAATGAAGAAAGAATTATTATATCGTGGCCACAATTTACTTAAAACAAGGGAACAAATTATTATATAGTGTGCACGGTTTAGTAAAATGATGGAACAAATTATTATATAATTTAGTTAAACAAGGGAACAAATGTATTATATCATGCACACAATTTAGTAAAACGAGGGAAAAAACGATTTCATGTGCCAGCCTCAGTATAAAAGTAAAAGTATAATTTAGTCAATATCAGTATATTTATTAAATTTGTTGGTTTTCCTCAAATGCTTTCGTCTCGGTTACGTATGTAACCCTCGTTCCCTGAAGGAGGGAACGGAGACGCCACGTCGGAGTACCGACGAATAGGAATCTCGCTCGCGAGAGCCAATCTACTTCGAGTGTAACTAAACGAGCCAATGCACATTGGCATGCAATGATTGCACCAGGTGCTCATGCCACGCCGCGCGGGTATAAATGAGACACAGGTGATTGCATCAAATCAGCCTTTTGCTGAGGAGCCGGGTAGGTAGACAGGCACCCCAGCAGGGTACAGAGGACATGGCGACGGGACGTGGCGTCTCCGTTCCCTCCTTCAGGGAACGAGGGTTACATACGTAACCGAGACGTTCCCATTCAGTCGGTCACTCTCGACGCCACGTCGGAATACCGACGAATAGGAATCCCTACCAAAGCGCCATGGCTTCTGCCCCCATCCAGTGCCCTGTGTGAGCCACCTGAGCTCTCTTACCTGATGAGACGGGGCTCACACCGGGAAGTCCATCACTGCTGTTCCGCATGACCCGCTCAGTGATTATTGGATAACACTGGGAAAGCGTGCCCTAGAGAAGGGAACGCTGCGGAGCCCACATCGTACCCCGAAGGAGTTATGTGGAGTACAATGCTGAGCCGTAGCCCGCAAGGAGAAGGGGGCTCAGTCCCACTGCAGGGAAGGCTCTCCCAAGGGAAAGACACGGGCTTCCCGTAGGAGCGACCGTGGAAGAAAATATGGGATCCCCGCAGGGTCACTCATATGGCCCAAGCCCAATACCGGTTCTCAAGGATTCAGCGGCAAGGGGCCTGATGCCAGACGTTCCGCCACGTCCGGCACCGAGGGCGGTGGAGGACTCCCAGAGTTTGCTTCTGGAGAATATAAGCGCCGTAGCGCAGCAAGCCGACAAGAGCCGGGGCCTCTCAGTGCTTCTACCCGTTTGAGGTGAGAACACAGGAGGAGACCGGCTCTACACGTAGGCTATAGAATCTAGCGAACGTGTTGGGTGTCGCCCAGCCCGCAGCTCTACAGATGTCTGACAGCGAGGCGCCACGTGCCAGCGCCCAGGAGGATGCAACACTTCTAGTAGAGTGTGCTCGCACCCTGAGCGGACAGGGCACACCTTGTGCTTGGTAAGCCAAGGTGATGGCATCCACTATCCAGTGGGCCATCCTCTGCTTGGAGACAGCCTTTCCCTTCTGCTGGCCTCCGTGACAGACAAAGAGCTGATCTGAGGTTCTGAAGCTTTGAGTTCTATCCACGTAAACCCGCAGAGCGCGGACGGGACAGAGCAAAGCTAGGGCTGGGTCTGCCTCCTCCGGGGGCAGCGCTTGCAGGTTCACCACCTGGTCCCTGAAGGGAGTGGTAGGAACCTTGGGCACATAGCCAGGCCGGGGTCTCAACACCACGTGGGTATCACCCGGCCCGAACTCTAGGCACGATTCGTCGACCGAAAATGCCTGCAGGTCCCCTACCCTCTTGATGGAGGCCAATGCAGCCAACAGCAAAGTCTTCATTGACAGAATCTTTAGCTCTGCTGACTGCAAAGGCTCAAATGGGGCATTCTGAAGTGCTCGGAGCACCAGAGCAAGATCCCAAGAGGGTATGGAGGGGGGGCGAGGAGGATTTAACCGTCTCGCCCCCCTAAGGAACCTGACGACCAGGTCGTGCTTCCCAACTGTCTTACCTTCTACATGGTCGTGATAGGCGGATATTGCAGCAACATAAACCTTGAGGGTGGAGGGCGACAGCCTACGCTCCAACCCCTGTTGCAGGAAGGAAAGCACAGACGCGATCGAACATCTTCGGGGGTCTTCTCGGCGAGAAGAACACCACTCGACGAACAGGTTCCACTTCAAGGCGTAAGCCTGTCTTGTAGACGGTGCTCGTGCCGAAGTGATGGTGTTAACTACCTCTTGGGGTAAGTCACCTAGAACCTCCGCGTCCCGTCCAGGGGCCAGACATGAAGCTTCCACAGGTCTGGACGCGGGTGCCAAAGGGTGCCCCGTCTCTGAGTCAGAAGGTCTTTCCTCAGAGGAATCGGCCAAGGAGGGGCTGTCGCGAGGAGCATAAGTTCTGGAAACCAGGTCCGGTTGGGCCAGTACGGCGCCACCAGTAGGACCTGCTCCTCGTCCTCCCTGACCTTGCACAGAGTCTGTGCAAGTAGGCTCACTGGGGGAAACGCATATTTGCGCAGCCCCTGGGGCCAGCTGTGTGCCAGGGCATCCGTGCCGAGTGTACCCTCGGTCAGCGAATAGAACCACTGGCAGTGGGACGTTTCTGGGGAGGCAAACAGGTCGACCTGTGCCACCCCGAACTGTCTCCAAATCAGCTGAACCACCTGGGGGTGGAGTCGCCACTCGCCTGGGAGCGCAGCTCGTGAAAGCTCGTCGGCCACACGGTTGTGCACACCAGGGACATGAACGGCCCGAAGCGACCTCAGACACTTCTGACTCCAGAGGAGGAGATGGCGGGCGAGTTGCGACATGCGACGGGAGCGCAGACCACCTTGTCGGTTGATATACGCAACAGTCGCAGTGTTGTCCGTGCGGACCAGTACATCTTTGCCCCGTAACCGCGCTTTGAGGCGGCTCAGAGCAAGATGCACTGCTAGCAACTCGAGGCAATTGATATGCCAATGCAGGTGCGGGCCCGTCCAAACCCCTGACACTGCATGCCCGTTGTACGTGGCTCCCCAGCCCATGGCAGAGGCATCCGTGAAAACCACAGCGTGCCTGGACACCTGTTCCAGGGGCACTCCGGCCCGAAGGAACGAGGGGTCTGACTATGGACTGAAGGACTGGCGGCAGGCCGGTGTGATGCTCACCCGGTGAGTGCCGCGTTGCCACGCCCATCTCGGGACTCGGCCGTGTAGCCAATGCTGAAGCGGTCTCATATGAAGCAGGCCGAGCGGTGTTACTGCCGCAGCGGCCGCCATATGCCCCAGGAGCCTCTGAAATTGTTTCAGTGGAACCGCCATCCTGCCTTGAAACGTGTTCAGGCAGCTCAGCATCGACTGGACACGCTCCTCCGTGAGGCGCGCTGTCTGTTCGACCGAATCCAACTCCATACCGAGAAAAGAGATCCTCTGCACGGGGGCGAGTTTGCTCTTTTCCCAGTTGACCCGAAGACCCAACTGGCTGAGGTGTCTGAGCACCAGGTCCCTGTGTTCGCACAACTGATCCTTGGACTGTGCTAGAATGAGCCAGTCGTCGAGATAGTTGAGGATGCGAACGCCCTGTTCTCTCATGGGCACAAGGGCCCCCTCCGTGACTTTCGTGAAGACACGGGGGGACAGGGACAGCCCGAAGGGCAGGACTCTGTACTGATATGCTCGACCCTCGAACGCAAAGCGCAGAAACGGCCTGTGTCGAGGAAGAATCGAGACATGAAAGTACGCGTCCTTCAGGTCGATCGCTGCAAACCAATCTTGGGGACGGATGCATTCGAAAATGCGTTTCTGCGTGAGCATCTTGAACGGTAGCTTGTGGAGGCTCCGATTCAGGACTCGCAGGTCCAAGATTGGCCGTAACCCACCGGTTTTCTTGGGTACAATGAAGTACGGGCTGTAGAAGCCGGTCTTCATATCGGCTGGAGGGACCGGCTCTATCGCGTCCTTCGCCAGTAGGACAGCGATTTCCGCACGCAGGACATGGGCATCTGCAGCATTCACCGAGGTGAAGCGGACGCCCTTGAACCTGGGGGGGCGCCGGGCGAACTGAATCGCATAGCCGAGCCTGATGGTCCGAATGAGCCAGCGAGACGGACTGGGGAGCTCTAGCCAGGCTCGCAGAGACCGTGCAAGCGGGACCATAGGGACCACCGGCGTACCCACGGTGGGGCAGCGAGGTGGAATGCAGGTACCGGGCTGGGGCGGCTGTCTCGTGGAGGCGGCCCGCAGCGAGGTGAGAGTGTGCTGTGCAACACTTACCTGATTCCACAGGTGGGCAGGAGGAACGTGAGGAGGTCGTCCACTGCTGCCCGCTGGCGAAGGGGGAGGATGAGTGTGGTCCGGCGTTTGACCGGCCACAACTCTCCGAGCCCCCTGAGGACCCAGAGATGGAGGAAATTGCTCTTTTATTGAAAATTTGGGAACAGAAACAAAACGGAACACAAAATTCTCCTCCCGGCCCTCCTCCGGGGGATGGAGCGGTGCGGTCACCGTCTCCAGAAGAGCAGTCCTCCCCATCTCCGGGTCGCCCGTCTCAGGGCCGCTTGCCCTTGCCCCTGCCTTTGCCACCTCTCTTGGCAGGAGCCTGGACGGGCTGGGCGGCCTGCTTGCGCCCGGCTCCACGACGTCGCTTGGGTGGAGGCTGCTGCTGCGACGCGGGAGCGGAGGCAGACGCAGGCGGCCGCCCTCGGCGACGAGCAGACTGAGGTGCTGCCGGCGGCGGGGTGGAGACAGCAGCTGACCGCCGTGGCAGGATGTGACTGATGGCCTCAGTCTGCTTCTGTGCGGCCGAGAACTGCTGGGCGAAGTTCTGGACCGCGTCGCCGAAGAGGCCGGTCTGGGAGACGGGGGAGTTAAGGAACCTGATCTTGTCGGTCTCCCTCATGTCTGCCAGACACAGCCAGAGATGGCGTTCCTGGACCACCATAGTGGACATCGCACGACCCACGGCCCGCGCCGTAACCTTCGTCGCACGAAGCGCGAGGTCCGTTGCGGTTCTCAGTTCTTGGAGAACTGCGGGATCGTGACCACCCTCGTGCAGGTTCTTCAGTGCCTGGGCCTGATGAACCTGCAACAACGCCATAGCGTGTAAGGCGGAGCCTGCCTCTCCACAAGCCTGGTAGGCCTTTCCGATCAGATCGGACGAGTACCTACAGGCTCGAGAGGGGAGACACGGGTTCCCCCTGGATGTGGAGTTAGGGCACAGTTGCATAGCAACGGCCCGTTCCACGGGAGGAACCTGCGTGTAACCCTTTGCAGGTCCGCCATCGAGGGTGGTGAGGGAGGAGGATCCACTGGGCCGGTTTCGGGCAGTAAAAGGTGCCGTCCACGACCTAGTGAGCTCCTCGTGCACCTCCGGGAAGAAAGGAACCGGGGTGGGGCGCTGAGAACCAGCACGGGCCACCCCGAGAAACCAATCATCCAACCTTGAAGGTTCGGGACACGGTGGAGGGTTCCACACGAGCCCGATCTTCTCGGCGGCCCGGGAAAGCATGGCCATCATCTCCGGATCCGTATCGGGCACAGCGGATCTTCCCGAAGGAGCCCCCTGCGCCGACACGTCATCTCCAGAGAAGTCTGACCCTCCCTCCGATGCAGCGATGGACATCTGATCATCAAGGGGAGCCCCGAAGGATACGGATGGTGCACATCTCGAGGACGGCCCACCACGTTCCGACGGCAGCTCTACTGGCTGCGGAGTGCGTGAGGGATGAGGGTTCCCCGGGGGTTGGTTCCCTGGGGGAAGCGCGCTCACCGTAACCCTCAAATCACCCGCGCTACTGCCTGAAGTAACCCTCTGTGGAGGGTTAGATCGAGGCAGAGGCACGGGGACTCCACCCCTTGCGAGATGGAGTCTAGACCGCAACTCCGAGATGGTCATGTTCCCGCAGTGAGAACATGAGTCATCCACCAACGCTGCCTCAGCGTGCTGAACGCCCAAACACGAGATACAGCGCTGGTGACCATCCCTTGGTGACAGGTAACCACCGCATCCAGAAACACACAGATAGAATGTCATCTTGAAAAAGACGCAAGCTCTATCTGTGTTTGCTCTTTCAGAAGGACGCTCTCCTTGGTGCTGAAGCACGCAGGGGGCGGGGTCGCGGCGACACAGTCAGGGGGTGGGTGCAGCCTGACGTGCGCGCTCTCTCACACGAAGGCGCTCTCTTACCAGCCGTAAGAACGGCTTTTCAGCGCTCTCCACCTAGCGCACCGAACCAGCTGTGAGAACAGCCTTTGTGATTGCTCTAGACAAACAACACAGAGAGATGATCCGAAAACCACGCGACCGCTGCTGTGCCGTCACACCAACACCGACTGAAGAGATCGCTTCCGAAAGGCGGCTTCCGTCTTCAGTCAGGACTGCGAAGTAGTGAGTGATATCTGGCGTTACCATCTACCACCCGGCTCCGAAGCAAAAGGTTGATTTGATGCAATCACCTGTGTCTCATTTATACCCGCGCGGCGTGGCATGAGCACCTGGTGCAATCATTGCATGCCAATGTGCATTGGCTCGTTTAGTTACACTCGAAGTAGATTGGCTCTCGCGAGCGAGATTCCTATTCGTCGGTACTCCGACGTGGCGTCGAGAGTGACCGACTGAATGGGAACTACTGTTTCATTGAAGTACTCAAAAGCCTTTTCTTTTCTTGTTTAAGGATTCATCTTCATCATCAGACAGCTCTTCATCCTCCTCTGACAGTGAAGATGACAAGAAGAAGAAGAAGAAGAAAAAGAAGAAAAAGAAAAAGAAGAAGAAAGTGAAGGTCAGATTCATTGATATAGTTTTGCTACACGGCATGTGAAAAGAAAGTAAAAGTACAAATTATATAGTCAAGGGTACAAATTATTATATCATGGGCGTGATACACATATTTTTTTCCTGTATGTTTAAGGATTCATCCTCATCATCGAGTAGCTCTTCATCATCATCTGACAGTGAGGATGACAAAAAGAAGAAAAAGAAGAGGAAAGTGAAGGTCAGATTCATTGATAGAGTTTTTTGTTCTCAAATGTTTTCTAAAATTTCACTGAAGGACTTTGAAGTAAAGTAAAAGAAAATTATTTTCTTGTTCAAGCATTCATCATCGAGTAGCTCATCTGATAGTGAGGAAGACAAGAAGAAGAAAAAGAAGAGGAAGAAGAAGAGGAAGAAGAAGAAAGTGAAGGTCAGATTCATTTCTGTAGATTTACTGCACAGATTCATGTCAAAAACACTCACTGAATTGATTTTTTCTTGCTTCACAAAGGAATCATCTTCATCATCAAGTAGCTCCTCATCATCTTCGGACAGTGATGAGAAGAAGAAGAAACATAAGAAAAGGAAGAATAAGGTATGTGAAGTAAAATCTCACATGGAGTAAATGATAAATATATGAACCTAAACATATCTGAACCATTTTGAAACTGAGTTTCTTCTATTTGATTTAATTTAACCCTGTGATTACCCATCGCTCACGCCTCCCATCCAAGGCCTGTAAGTTTTCAGCCGTGCTTGCCCTCAAGGCTTACAGTGCCACTCGATAGGCTGCCTCCATCTTGCATGCTATGGCCCTCCTAAAAGTCCATCAGGCCAAAGCACTAAAAGAGCTGCACAAGGGTGGTTCCTTGCCACCGTCGCCTGTGGCTTGTTCAGTTGGGGACACTAAATTATCAACTAAATATCCAAATAAATCAAATTAGTTAACTAATTAATTAACTATATAAACTTAATTACTGATCTGCCCACATTGTCACTATATATAAGAATTGAAATGAGCTAGATGACAGCACCGTTTTCACTAGAGCTAGATGACAGCACACTGACCTCACCCTTAGCGTGACAAAAGTCACGGCACGGGCCCACAGCCAGACGATGTCCACCTTGGTGATCTAAGAACGCCATCTCTTGTTAAACCTGAGATGAAAGAAGCCGACAAAGTTTGCTTTCTTCATGCCCCTATCTCCCAGGCCAGCTTCTTTGGCAACACTGTCTTCCCACCAATTCTCAGCAGTACACAAGCAGACTGAGGAGATCACGCACATCTTTCCCAGACAGAATGCTTCTGCTACCAGACCACCGAGGGCTACCCCTCCACCTGCCCGTCGCAGAGGGTGCCCCCCTGTGGTATCTACGTCTGCTCTGGTTCAGCCAGAGCAGCAGGCAACATCCAGTTCGCAATGTCAGCGCTCTAGCAGGAAAGCGAAGCAGCGCCTCTAAGTGGTCGGAGAAGCAACATCTCTGAGATGGGCGAATTTGAATGTGTATGTGCCCGGATGCATAGTCTTTCTCACTGGCAATTAATTGTCTGGCATGCATAATATAGGGCTTTTAATAATTTCCACGGATCCGTGTGAACAGGAAATGTTTTGATAACATTTTCATCTGTACGGTCATAACCCACCGCCTTTCTTGAGTGTCTTGAATTGGGCCCTTCGCAAGCTCCTGTTCAAGATGCTAACCCAGAAATGCAGCCTCACATGCATTCACCTCCAAGATTGGTTTGCAACGATTGACCATCCCCATCTCGTTGGCTCATTCATACGGTCTGACTCAGTATGTGATTCATTTCACCTGGCGTCCCCCCAGGTTCAGCAGCTACTTCCATGTTTCGATTTTGCCTCAACACAGACACTTCGATCGGTTTGCTATGGTACGGGCATAGTACAAGGTCCTCCCTGTCCCCGTCCCCGTCCCTGACATCTTCACGTTGCAGATTCCGTCCTTTATCCTGGGGCATATGGCATCCACAGCTGTAGTAATGCCATTGATGCATATGAATAAGTTTCATCACAGGCTACACGGCAGAGTTCCGAGATGGGCATGGGGCCACGGCACACCCTATGTTGCCGCACTTTCAGTCCGTGGTCAGATCTTGCCTTTCTATGGGCCGGAGTTCCCTTAGAACAAGTGTCTAGGCATGTTGTTGTCACATCAGATGCCTCCAGAAAGGGTTGGGGCACTGTATGCAACAGTTACACAGCCTCAAGTTCCTGGACAGGACCTCGAATGCAGTAGTATATCAACTGCCTCGAGTTGCTAGCAATACTGCTGGTTCTGCACCGGTTTTGACTGTTTCTGCAGGTCAAGCACGTATTGGTCTGAACAGACAACACCGTGATGGGTGGTCTACGTTCTCTCCTTCAGTGAACGAGGAGTTACCCTTACTGACGTCTGCCATGGCACACTAATGGATGAGTTTGTTCATTAATGTGAGATGGTTGTATTTTTATCCCTCAGCAGGTAAACTGAACCTCTCTCATTATTCCTCTGTAGAAGAAAGCAAAAACAGATGATAAGGATGGAGAGAACACCTCATCCAAGACTGAAGGGGATTACGGTCGTGGTTCTCAGATTTCTCCATCTCTGGTTGCCTCCAGCTTGCCTTCTAACCATCTGAGTGAAGCAGCGCCACCCACAGGCCTCTGATCACTAATAGAGCCTGATGGGACATCCTCAGAGTAACACACAGGAGAACTTCAGAGGCTCCACATGATAAGGGCCCTAGAAACACGTTTTATTGGACTTATTCTGGGTGCTGCAGTGATGATGTATATTTGTAAGCCAACCATATGTTAGCATCACTCTGGTTCCCTTGACACTTCCCAATAAGAATTGTCCATTGACTTTTGGATTATTGCAGAAAATAAGCTCAGTGACCAACAACAACACAAAAAAAAATCTGTTTTTCTGTATTGCTTTCAAACCCTTAAAACTTTAAGCTTTTGAAACTTTGTCAAAATTTTTGGTCAGACTTTCTCAAGTCTTGACAAACTTTTTTTTAATCTAGCTATAATTTGACTATCTTCTACCAAGTGATGAATATTCAACAAAATCTAATTTTACTGCCCTAAATATGCATGTTTGCCAGGTTGGTTACATTTATTTATTTATTTTTAAATTATAGAATTACTGTACCATGGTACATTTATATTATGGTGGTTGAAAGACGTTAAGGAATTAAAGCATATGATCAGTTAAAATTTATCCCAGATTTTGTGAGCTTTGAAAATCCATGTGTTTAATAGAGGTTGCAATTATCAGCCTTAATGTTGTGGTTTTATGAGATTTCTAGACACAGCACACTTGAAATAAACACATCTGATATTGTAACCCAACTTGCTTGCTAAAAATGCAATTTATAGCTACAGAAAACATGTCAACATTAATTCTATATAAATTTTCAGAGAATGTTTTGATTGTGAATGCAACTATTAAAATCTTAAAAACTTGTAAAAACACCAGAACGGCTGGGTTAATCTGAAAATGGTGTTTTGTGTCATTCTGTGTGGTGATAATCAGTACCTGAGAGTGTTTGTGGAGCAGAAGACGTGCATGAAAACCATACCTACACACTTTACTGAAGCGCCTTAGCCTGCTGGGAACTTATTTGGTGCAAATTTACAATAAGGTCTCATTTGTTAATACATCAGCTAACAATAAGCAATATATTTTTTTAATGCACTATTTTTTAATCAGGTTACAGTTGGCTTATTTAACATGTAAGCATTTGGAAGGCACTTTTATCCATGTACATTAGTTTTATACATTGGATATTGGTCACATTACTGACACTGAACAGAACTCATGAGTACCTGACATAAATCACTGAACCTACAGGAATGATCAGAGATGCACCTGCACAGGTGCTTTTGGGCAAAAACGGCTCATCATGACTGTAAGATCACTACAAATCACACTGTACGACACAAATCTAATAAACTTGGGTACAGCATGTATGTAGACTGTACGATGATGATACCTATTGAATCACAGGCTACGACACAATTTAGTATAGAAGAATAAACGTCATCAGCATGAACTAGTGCTGAACAAATAGAGCGAGATGAACCGCAATTTGGTAATTGGCTAGTCAGTAGACATGGGTCGTAGTAGCAAAGACACTGTGAGATAATCATTACACTGTCAGAACACCATGACAGCGACAACTCAAAAATTGCCCAAACAGCTCAAAATCGCACAGTGTCTACAGGCATTAGATAGAATCAATCTTTTTGTAGGAGACTTTGAGCTTTGTAACTTTGCAGATTGTATACAAAACAGCTACATAATACACTAAAGAAAGAGGAAAACATGAAAACGTATCACATGACCCCTTTAATACATTAATACAAATGTAATACAACTATTATTATAAACATGATTATACACTGAAGCTTCCATTGTTTGTAAATTAATCTTTCATTAGTCTTTGTCTCCCTCTGCTGGTCCAACACAAACACATTCAGGCTCTATATTCTCTCTGTAACAAAACAGACCTTTTGAGTTTATACTGTTTATAGAAATATGGTTGATCTGTGTATGAAAAACTGTGATTTGCTGCCATGAAATAAATGGTGTTGAGAAAAGGCTCATTCTGTTGACTGTGAGTCTCTGTAGTGGATCCTTATTCACCATCAGATGATCAGCAGAACATCAGACGGTCCTCTAATACCTAAAATAAAACACACACACAGTCACATATGCAGTATGAGACATTACGTCTGTCACATCTTTTCATAAGAAAACTGAGCACTAACTAGATAAGCTTCATTAATTCATTCTCAAACATGATAATATAGCTTCTATCTGATTCTCAAAGTCACTTTACAAAATCAAAAGGTCATGAAAGGTCACTTTCACTCAACGGACAGCTGATACAGAACCAGCAAAAATTATCATTTCACTCCACTACACATTTACTTTTATTTCTAGTGAGTAAAACAGCCATTTGAACTTTAAATTAAAATATGATGATGGAAACTGTTAAAAACTATTGTTACCGTGTCTCCAGTTTATAATGAGGATCATCCCTCAGATCAGCAGCAGCAGCTTCACTCCTGAGTCTCCTAGATTATTCTCAGACAGATTCAGTTCTCTCGGATGTGAGGGGTTTGATCTCAGAGCTGAAGCCAGAGTAGCACAACCTTCATCTGTGACACCACACCTCATCAACCTGTAGAGAACAATGACACACATTAAGTCAATCTCCAAAGCTAAACATGACCACTTAAACTAAATAAATAAATAACAATGCTGTCAATATGAAATATATATATATATATATATATATATAAAAAATACTCATTAGTTCGTGTTGTTAACCCCTAGGAGTCTGAGCTGTTTTGGGGCCCTTTAGAAGTTGACATGCTCTGACATTTGTGCATTTTTCAGTTGCTTATAAACATTAATGGCAAAAGTGTAATTACACTGTATTCAGCACAAACTGGGCTACCATAATATGTGAGCATGTATGTACATGCTTGTATTTTTGAGAGAATAATGTTTATGCATAATTTTTGAAAAAACAAAACAAATTGTTATAAAAATTAAGGCTTCAAAGCACACAATAGGTATGTGTTCACAAGACCTTTGATTATTGGGTGTTTTTGCATTGAGTTTTTGCTTCAAAATGATGTTAGAATCATTGAGCCTACTCATTCACATAAAACAATTTATTCATTTACATTTTGTAAAACAATTTTTCTTTACTCAGGCCTTATGCGAGTAGGCATGAACGATCCATGAAAAACAATGTGATCACTCCTGAGAAACAAAGACCTGCATAATAATGAGCTGCATAATAAATGAGCTTTAGGTAGGCCTACTAGATTTTAGGTTTACTAGATAAGTACAGTAACAGTAAAAAAAATGTTTTCTGGGGGAAAAATCTAAATGTTTTTTACTTAAAGTTTTTACTTAACCCTCTCGAGTCGGCAATCACGCTGGCGTGATTTTTTTTCTTATCAGTGCTAAAGAGACTCAAATAACTGTCGTCTTTTTATCATTCAGGCAAGTGTTATACATCATTATAATCTATTAAGTTTCTATTTTGTTTTAGTACAGGTCACAATAAAAACAAATTGTTCACAAGAAACGCTGAAATGTCAGGTTTTAAACACTGTAAACCAAATCAGAAACAAATATTCTGTGTTTATGTAATCCGTTTGAAAGCAGATCGATGTTAGTCGTTCCTGAGCGGCTCATTATAGACTAATGCGACCACACCCACTAAGCGCCCGCTCTATTGAGATTCAAATACTGAGGCGACGCCCACACACACATCAGCTCAAACAAACACATCGTGCAACGAGGTGCACTGAAGCTTTCTTTTTTAAATTAGCTCAAAATTACTGTCAGATGTAAGTAATTACCTAGACAAACTATACATAATTTAAAAGATCTAAGACTCAAGCTTCCATTTTTGACCTCTGTTTTATTCTCAAAGACATATAGTGACCGTAATTTGTTAATATGTGTCAGGAGTTATGAATATGAAAACCGTCGGTACCTTCTAAAGATAGTAATACGAGCGTCAGCTGCTCTCATTCATAAAAAACTCTTCAAACTTCATACTGGCAGCCGGAGGGCGCTCAGTGCACATGTAGTCCATATATAGCCATTATATAGCACACATGAAGAAGATATCTTCTTCATGTGTGCTATATATGGACTACATGTGCACGGAGCGCCCTCCGGCTGCCAGTATGAAGAGTTTTTTTATGAATGAGAGCAGCTGACGCTCGTATTACAATCTTTAGAAGGTACGGACGGTTTTCATATTCATTGATCGATTTCTGGAAGCTGTTTATGTCAATGTCACATGGTATCACCATGTGACATTGACATAAACAGCTTCCAGAAATCGCTCTAACAATGTTAGACTAACATAGTCAGATCAGCTGCAGATAGACAAGTTTGAAGATAATAAACACACAATCGCGACAATATATGGCTTATCTGTGCTATTTATACCATGTTGGGTGTTTTCATAATAGATTATATTTGTAATGCAATGCTACTCGAGCATTATAATTATGCAGAATATTGTGAAATATATTTTCTGTCTGATTTTTTGATCCAAAGCCAAAAGTAAAGTAGGTTTGGAGTAAAAACATGGTTTTAATTTCATCAGCTAATTGTTGTGTTTTAATAAATTGGTGTAATAAATCATAAATTATAGTTTAATAAAGCATAAATTGTTGTGGCAGAGAATATAAATTGCTTTAAGTAATCTGGTCTACCTTTATGAAGCAACTCTGCACTGTGCCCAAGCAGAATTTCCCCTTGGGGACAATAAAGTTAACTAACTAACTAACTAAGCAAAAACTCACTTCATTTTGATTTTCCGCCCAGAAATTTGAACTTATCTAGTAAATTAATCTTGATTTAAGAATTTTAAATATTTGGACTGGAAACAAGAAAAAATACCAAATAAGAAGAGCATTTTTTGCAGTGTAGTCAAATCTTCTGATCATTTAAAATACAATAGGCCTTTGTTGATTACATTCCAAATATAATAAACTACAAAAAATATATATTTCCTTTGCCCTGTTGCTCTCTGTCACAGTGTAACCTGCAGCTCATTCATTATGCAGCTCTTTAATGCGAGTCCTTTGTTATCTCAGGTGCTATCTCATCATTATTCATTAGATATCACGCTTCCTCGCATATTGGCTTTGAGAAGAGAACAAAATTTGTAGAGTCTTACAAATTTTAAATCAGTGTATTGTTTTATGTGAATGAGTAGGCTCAATGATTCTCACATCAGTATAAAGAAAAAACTATATGGAAATACAAGATGGAGTCAAAAGTATTGGGAACAGATATCTAGTGTGTGTTTTGAGGCCTTCATTTACAATTTTTTTTTTTTTTTTTCAAAATCCATGCATAAACATTTTTCTCTCAAAAATACAATCATGTACATACAAGTTGCTCACATATTATGTTAGCCCAGTTTGTGCTGAATACAGTGTAATTACACTTTTGCCATTAATTTGTTTATGAGCAACTGAAAAAAAACACAAATGTCAGAGCATGTCAAAAACTTCTAAAAGGCCCCAAAAGAGTTCAGACTCCAGAGGGTTAAAGCAAGCTAAATTATCTGCCAAAAAAAGAAACAAGATTTCAATCAGAAATGTTTTTGAAAGAAGAGCAGAAAAAATATCATCAAATATAATTTCGAGCTTCAGTCAGAAACATGTGAAATGCATGAGCCAGCGCTAAGGCTATATTGTCTGCTATATTGGTATCAAATATACTAATATATTTATTATACCAGTCTGTTATATTATATCAAATACATTAAAAACATTGATTAAAATTAAGATACAATTTATACAAAATTAAATTCAGTTTAAAGAAAGCAATTAACTTTCTAAAAAACAACAACAACATAGGGTATAATTATTTAAAGATCAATATCTTTAAACGACAATGTTGTCGTTTGATGCTTGTTTTGGAAAGCGCTTTGTGCACCTTTTGGCTGCTGTAAGGCGCTATATAAATAAAAATTGATTGATTGATTGATTGAATATGAAGCAAAATTCATTTTAAAAACATTGATTAATATTAAGATACAATTTATACAAAACGAAATTCAGTTTAAAGAAAGTTTAAAGGCCGCTGTTGTAAGCAGACAGTTTGGTCAGTTTGCAATGTTAGCTTATGAAATAATACAAAAAAGTTACATAAATACATAAAAGTTTGATAAAACTACAAGAATGATGTTGTTTGACAGGGAGATTGAATTTTGCGCCCCCCCCCCCCCCCCCTCTCCTTAATTGTTAAGCCCACCGGCAACTATAGTTGCCAGTGTATAGTTGTCATTTTCCTTCTGTAAGTATTTTTCTAGATATTATCCATGTTTTATATCTTAATGACACACAAGCAGACAACCAAATAAAGTATTTCAAGAAAAAAAAAAAAGTATTAATTTCCTTCCTGTCACATGAGACTGCCCACTTCCTACCCCTACTTCCAGGGAGCACAACGAAGGCAAACCCTCCCAAAGAAAGGATATTTTCATGTTACTAATAAGTATTTTTTGTTGACATATATCAACATAATCATGAAGGTCTCTAGAATCATCCAAACATAACAAATCTTACAACAGATCTATAGTTTTTAGTATACTTAGTCAAACATAATAAATTTGATTATGAATACAGATTGATCTGTTGAAAGCAGTTATTTTGAGTTAGATGCTAAATGTTCTCCTCTTATAC
Source organism: Gobio gobio (assembly GCF_949357685.1). Classification (NCBI taxonomy): domain Eukaryota; kingdom Metazoa; phylum Chordata; class Actinopteri; order Cypriniformes; family Gobionidae; genus Gobio; species Gobio gobio. Next base: position 54,488,359 of record NC_137114.1, read on the forward strand.
ATATTTGACATTGAAGGGGTGCATAGGCTACAACACATTTGCCCACCGGCAACTATAGTTGCCACAGATTCAAATACGATTTTCAAGAAAAAATACAAAAACCTGGGGAAAATAAATGCAGGACATGCCATTCAGAAAAAAATTGGGCACAAATGGGTTAAGTATTTATAAAAACTATACAAACAAAAATGCTCCTATAGTTACTCCAAGACTTAAAAAGCTAATTATGACTTAAATGATACACTCTAATAAATTGCACATACAAAAATGTTACAAAGAACGTTGGAGGATATTTAACAAATTATGACTCAAACTATGGATGAACAAACAAAAAGGCTTTTATAGTCACTCCAAAACTTAATCAAGAAAATTAAGACTTGAAGGATCAACTGCAATAAATTGTTCATACACAAATGCTAGAAAGAATGTTCAAGGATATTTACCAAATATTAACTCCATAAACTGTGCAAAAACTCTCTTAAGCACCTGTAAAGACACTTAAGCAAAGTATGACCCATAAACTGGATTAACTATACCCTCTACAAACAAAAGTGCTATTATGGATACACTGTACTTACCACTACAAAATTAAAATATATAAGTTCTTGTAGCTCTATCCCTATCTTAAATAATAAAAGATGAACAGTTGTTTCTGGCATTTCTATTCACCTTCAAAATTGACGCAGCATTAAAATTTGGCTCGTCTGGATTTCCTTATTGTCAGTGAAATGCGTAGAAATATGTAGATAACTAGCTAGTGATAGCTTAGTGACAGCAATAAAACGTCCAATGCCGTCCAATATTAGTTGATAATATCGATAATACGAAGTAAATTTATTTCGTTTGACACCTTTATGGCTGAGATGAGAAGACTTACCTCTATACTGGGCTTTGTTGTGATCGTCTGCCTTTCTCTTTTTCCGTCCCTGTGCACTCGAGGGTTTAGACCGCTTCATATTTGAAGAACGCGCCAGTGATGAGCACTTGCCTGACATAACGCCTGTGCTCGACAATACTCACTATCAATTCAATCTAATAATCAGGTTAAGTAATTAAACGTGCGGCTGAGGGGGCGCCCAAGGGTGATCGTGTTTAATAAACAGTATGTTTTATTTCGCTTGTTTTAATTCTATGCTTAATGGGAAGTAAGTTTAAGGGCGCCACTAGAGGGCGCCTGGCTGCGCCCCCAACACATTTGTCGCCCTAGGCAACCGCCTAGCTCGCCTATAGCAAACGCCGGCCCTGCGCATATCCCCTCAGCATAATCGCCTGTGCCAGTCACAAATATTAAACATGTTTAAAAAAATCTGAGTGAGGACGACGGGCAACAGCTGGTTCTTAAACTCAGACTATAATCTTCAGACACCGCACACTACATGACTTTAAACACCGACTGAGAGCAACTGGAACAAACTCGGCCCGTTTGAGCATGATCAGTCGTAACAACCCATTCATAATCGTCCTGACAGTCATTAAGTGTGTCACCAGCTTAAGACAGTAATAATAAAACACCAACTCCGTAAACACCACACTAATAAAGCACACTATAGCCTACAGAAGAGCAGATGAGCCAAGAATATGAACGCAAATTACACACGTTTTCCTCCCATATAACCAAGAAAAAGCTTAATGAGGCTTAATAAACCAACAGTTATAAAAAAAGACACAATTCATTATTATTAATAAAACACAGGCAGGTTTAGTGATTTGCAAAAGCCAAATCTGTACTCAGCGTTTACATTTGTTCACATTAAGTGGCCTCTGTATCTGGATAACTGATCGGATTTCTGTTTCCCGCTCAATATTTAAACGAGGTCTGTGGCGCCACTGGTGTGCTTGAAAGGCAGAAGCTTCAAATGGCTTCGTATCGTAAAACAACTTTCACTTTAGCCTCTATGGCAGTGCACACAGCAACAAAAGTACAAACGATCGCCACTAGAGTACTTAATCTACCAATTTAAATTTCCCAACATTAATCTTGAATGATGATGAATGATTTATGTTGTATGTGTAACATGTAGAAAACGGAAGAAATAAATTTGAAATTAAAGAATTAAAAGAACACACATCACATCAAAGAGCATTAATAAAGACAGGCTATATGACACCAGATTAAGAGTAAAGATGACACAAATTAAAACAACGGCCCATTGCTTTCACTCTCTTATTTTAGACTTTAGATGCAATCTCCAGTCTTAGATCAAATGAAGTTGTTTAAATGAAGGAATTCTCCCAGAGTTGATCATACAGAAATAACAGGGGTTCGATTATGTTAAACAAGTCACACCATCCGGGTTTAAGTTTATAGCGTGCAGTGACTAGGCTATATTGACAGAAATGGGAGATTAATAAACATGCCGAAACAATATAAACATACAGCGTGCAGCTCTTCATTAAGATCTCATGATTGTACAGGTGATCGCGACGCTCAGATAATGTTGCAAAATTAAAATAAAACATGACACACACAGAGCAGAGAACGCAGCACACACACACACACACACACACACACACACACACACACACACACACACACACACACACACGGAGCAGAGAACAAAGCACACACGGAGCAGAGAACAAAGCACACACAGAGCAGAGAACAAAGCACACACACACACACACACACACACACAGAGCAGAGAACGCAGCGCACACATACACACACACACACACACACACACAGAGCAGAGAACTCAGCACGCGCACACACAGAGCAGAGAGCGCAGCACACCCACACCCACACACACACCCACGGAGCAGAGAACGCAGCGCACACACACACACACACACACACACACACACACACACACACACACACACACACACACACACACACACACACACACACACACGCACACACACACACAGAGAGCAGAGAACCATAGACAGTAAAAGAAATGGACACAGCGACCCCATTGACTTCAAAGCAGAAAAGTGAGCTTGATGACATAGATGTGACAGTTGTAAGTCTTCTAGTAGTTGTGCAAAGTGAAATCTGAATCACCAAATCTTGCAGAGATGGAGAACATGAGCAGGGGCAACTTTTGGTAAGTATTATGATTAATTATTTTGTCATTTTGCATAGTATTTATTTATTTTAAAAGTTAACGCCAGTACGCCATTTTAAGTTAATGCATTCTACGGGGTAATTTCTCTACTGCACGACAGAGTTGTGTAGTTATGACGCAATCGTTAGCCTATTTTTACAAAAACGGCTTCTACAGGGCGAATAGTGTAAGATACAAGGTAATGGAGCCTTTTATACATTGTCGGTGATGGCTTGGTTAGCAATGGCTGCCCCTATGGAAGGTACGCTTTCCGGGTGTAGGATTACCCCCTTGCAGAGAACGCAGCGCGCACACACACACACACACACACACACACACACACGGAGTGGAGGACGCAGCAAACACACACACACACACACAGAGCAGAGAACGCAGCACACACACGGAGTGGAGAACGCAGCACTGACACACACACGCAGAGAACGCAACACACACCACACACACACACACAGAGCAGAGAACACAGCACACACACGCGGAGTGGAGAGTGCAGCACACACACACACACACACTGTGCAGTCGTTTCAAAGCTGTTTTCGGCTCATATTTTCTTTTTTATCTTTCATTGATATTTTCAAAAAATATTTTCATATTTATAGCCAATGAACTAACATCAATAAATAAACAATTATCATTAATTTTCTGCAACTCTGACTACATATGCTGGAATAAATGAGAAATAATATTTCATAAAAAACCTTTAATATTGCCAAAGAAGTAACACCAGTGCACAAAACAATGGCACCATTTTGCTACTTTATGAATAAATGAAATTATTATACTCTGAAACACTGATTTGGTCCCACTAATGTATTAATATTTATATTAAATAAAACAGTCAAATATAAATCTTTACATACATAACTCATATTTGTTATTAAAGACTTTATTTCTCATGTTTAAGTGGGAATTGTTATAATGTTTTAGCAGTGATGATTGTTCTGTGTTACTTACCAAGCTGATGTAGTTGCTGTAACCACAGGCAGCAGCTTCTGAAGAACTTCCTCTCCTGTGTTTACTTTGACACTGTTAGAACATAAACAAATAAGTTCAATATTAATGATAATAATAATTAATATCAGAAGTAAATAATACATCAAATACTCAAATATTGTTTTAATTAAACTGGTTTATAACGGACACAGATCTGTTGTTTCTTTCTCTGGTCAGTGTTATAATTAGACATCCCAGCTCTCCGGGAAGTTCCAGGAGTCTCCCTCATATTGATATTGGGAGTGTCTCAAACGGACGGCTGCATCCTAGTGAGGTTGTGTCCAGGGACGGACTGGGACTAAAAAAACAGCCCTGGACTTTGACAAGGCCCGGCCCAAAGCAATCGGCACGCGGAAACTCGACAACAACAGCAATAACGCCTGGCATGAGTGTCACAAGACTTTAATTTAAAGTAATTTAAAGTTGAGCTGGAATGGGTGTCTTTCTCTGCTCTTGGTCTAAGCTCAACCTGAATAAACAAATGATGGAATGGATTTAAAAAAAACAAAACAGGTTTTATTCCAAGATAGCATGGAATAGATTATATAATATGCTGTTATAACAGCGATACAGATACAGATACAGCGATACATAATATGCAGCGATACAGAACAGTAAGTGTCAGTATCCCTCCAAGCATACCATCTCCTTTGTCAGAGCTGGGGAAAAGGCACAACAGCAGCCACGTTCATCAGGTGGGCTCCTCTCCAATGCAAGAGACTGGCACCTCCAAGTGGATCTGGGAAGACAGCTTAAGTTCCCGAAGCACATCACGACCACTTCACTCCGCCCAGACGTGGTGATAACATCAGAGTCGACCAAGCAGGTGGTCATAGTGGAACTTACTGTCCCCTGGGAAGACAGATTGGAGGAGGCAAACGAGCGCAAGAGAGCCAAGTATGCAGAGCTGGTGGAGGAGTGCAGGAGCAGCGGCTGGAAAGTACGCAGTGAGCCAGTGGAGGTCGGTTGTAGGGGCTTTGCTGGACAGTCGTTGCTCCGAACACTCAAAATCCTTGGAGTTAAAGGTCAACTGTGTAGAAGAGCCATAAAGAACATCTCAGAGGCTGCTGAAAAAGCCTCACGATGGCTGTGGATCCGGAGGGGGGATCCGTGGCGTAGCATGCCACTTGGACACAGGCCGGGGACTGATCACCCCCGGCAGGGTCGCCCGGGCGAGGGTGTCTGTTGATTAAAGACCCGAAACACCTGTTGACCCCGGGATCATCACTGATGACGTGTCCAAGTAGCACCAGACGGTGTATGGTAGAACCTACAATCTATTCCATGCTGTCTTAAAATGAATGTATTACTTAATAATCTTAATATATGCAGTAATTAAACTTACTGCACAAATAATAATACCACATCTAAATGAAAATACACCATTACAAATGTAGCTTCTGTATTCAAAATCTTCAAAGTTTGTAAGCATTAACTGTAACATTACCAACATTTTTAAATGTAAAAGCACAACATATTTCTTAATATTAGCTACTGCATGTGGCATTTTACAGCTAAAATGTTGAAGTTTAGCTGTTTTAACTATTGTAATCATTAAAAATGTAGCAACCTGAATATCATATATTCCTAACATCATCCCTAGCAAGTAACTAGCAAGTATTTCTGCACTCATGTTCCATTCTTACTTGCCCTGGATCTGCCTGTGGAACCAGCTCATCTTTCTGTCCCTCATCATCACCACTGGTGGCATGTTGCTGCATAGCTGTCTGGCTCACTTCTTCACTGCTGCTAATATTTAACTGCGAGGTGCTGCTGCTGCTGGCTGTGCTGCTAAATATTTCAGTTATTTCAGTTATTTGGCGGCTTCACTATCTAAATTCCGAAATGTTTTTCTCTTGCCTTCTCAGCCCCACCCTTTTCTTTCCGTTTTTTATCCGCGGCCGCGTTATGCATATTGTTTGTTTGTTTGTTTCTATGCTTCTTCTATCTAACGTCTTTGCTGTTGGTTTCTTCCTACTCTTCCACTTCTTCTCCTTACTTGGCGGCCACGGCTTGTTGCCGTAACGGGTCACATATGTCCTTGTTAGCTCTCAGCTGTTGTACTTCTGCCTTCTTCCTCACTTCACATCCACCATAGGCCACGTTATGTGGACCTCCACAATTAGCACATTTAATCTCTGCCCCATCCTCACATTTCCCATACTCATGTTCCCCTCCACACCTTCCACACTTCTGTTATATGTTAAAATGTCCATATTTTTGGCACTTGTAACATCTCAAAGGAGGAGGAACATATGCTCTTACATTGTAACTTAAAAATCCCACTCTCACTTTTTCTGGCAAGACTCTTTCTTGGAACACCAGCCGCACTGACAAGCTATCAACCCTTTCTCCTCCTTTTCTCGCTTGAAGTCGTTTAATGTTAATAACTTTCACACCTTTTATGCTTAGCTTCAAATCCTCCAACTTTTCTTCAACTGGAATACCATAAATAACACCTTTCGTAAAGGGTCCATCACCTGTCTTCTTGGCTTCCTCCACATATTTACCGCACACTTTAGCCATTTTCATCGCCTTTTCTCTCTGTTTCTCATCTTTACATTTTATTAACAGCCCACCATCTCCCAAAACTTTCGCCATTGAAATTTCGCCAATTTTATCCTTTAAACCCCATGTCAATGCCAACGGACTAACTTTCCTTATATAATTTCCTTCCTTAAACCTCAGAATTATTTTAAACCCCTTATCTTCAACTTGCCTTCTCCTCACCACCCTTCCTCTCCCCCATCTGAACTACTCCCTCCTATACTACTATTATTCCTAACTCGTTTATTTCTCCGTACTTCTGTCCATTCATTTAAATCCATACCCTCATGCCCACCCTCACCATCACTACTACCTGCCATCCTTAGTCCAGTCACAGATCAGTTTATGCCCCACCACCTTTTAGATCCGATCCACGCTTCTCACAACACTCGATTCACTGTTTGGGTCTGTAGCCACGTACGACCAACACCTCCACCTTGTCTTCTTCTTCTTCTTTTGATGTTTTATGGCGGTTGCCGAACCAACTTATGGTGCATATTCCGCCACCTACTGGGATGGAGTGTATGAAGGGGAAAAAAAAACGAATAGTTAAATTAAATTATCTTACATATGTAAAATTTAAATAATAATAATAAATAAATAAACCTATATTTTTATATAACTTTATAATCTTCAGGAAATGTGTAAGCGCTTTTATAAGAACTGTTTAGTGCATTAGGGAATTAATGGCAGCAGATTTGAATTCCTCTTTTAACTGAAGTCTTTCCTCTTCATATGCACTACAGTTGATCAGCACATGCTCGAAGGTTTCTGGAGTCCACAATGATTACACTGACCGGATTAATGTTTCCCTCTCATCTGGACTGATTTTATTAAGAGTAGAGTGTCCAGTTCTCAATCCAGATATAACCGTATCATCCCTTCTATTACCATAAGCTGCTCTTATATGGACAATTTGTTTAGTCTATGTATATTAAACAAATGTCACCCTTTATTTCCTTTATCCCATCTCTCTTGCCACATCTTTCTGACAGCTACTTTAATTAACCCTTTCATTTCTGATTGACTTAAGGGTGTGTGTTGATATTTGTAGCTTAAGAGCCGGTTTAACGGCCTTGTCCACTTCCTCATTTGCCTCCACTCCAACATGAGCCGGCACACATAAACATTCTGCTATTATTCTCAGTTGCTATATTCTGTACAAACTGTGTCGTTCTTCTATTAATATATCTTGCCTAGATTCTGGTTTTCCATTCCGTATACTTGTAAGTGCAGAATATGAATCTGAACAGATTACTCCAGTTGTAGGCTGGACTTCTTCCACCCACTGTGAGGCGATCTGAATAGTGACCATCTCTGCTGCATATCCTGATATATTATCAGCTGCTCTTTTGCCCATTTATACTTAAAGTGAGGAATATACATAGCAGCCGCAGTACGCCCAGTTTCTTTAGAAGCACCTGTATAAATAAAGTATTGACTATCTAAATATTGCTTCCTATGGAAGATAATTCTGGTGTCCATGTATTAATTTAGATATTTGCAGATGAACTGTTGGCATAGAGAAGAGCCGAGGTGGATAGACTGGCAGAGGCACTGTGGGACTAATATCTACATCACTAATACCTGTTTGCTGAGCTTGCTCATCTACTGTCCAGCCAAAGCTATTCAGAGAAGTCTGCTCATATTCCCAGCAGCTCTACAATATTTGTTTTTAACTGGGTGGTTTGTAAAATGACCTTTAATACCAGTTCAGTAGAACATTGTAACTGAATTTCATGAATTTCAAGTGGCATTTCACCCATTTCTACTTGCAACGCTGTCACAGGAGAGGATCTAAAAGCTCATATTCTAAGAGCTTGGTTTTGAATCACCTCTATCTTAATAAGCAATGATGTTGACGCTGAGCCATATATTATTCTACCATAATCAATTGATAACCTAATTAGTGCACGATATACCCTTATTAGAGAATGCCTTGTAGCAGCCCAATCCACTCCTGCCAAGCATCTCAACACATTTACTCCTGTCTTACATTTATCAACTAGCTTCTGAATATGTGACCCAAATGTTCATTTGGAGTCCATCCACACTCCCAGATACCTCATTAGTGACACTTGCTCTAATGTTTGCTTATATAACTGTAATTTAACTTCAGGAGTTATAACATATTACCTGTGTTTTTGCTACTGAAGCTGAAATCCCCATTGATTAGCCCAGTTTTCATCAACATCTATTGCCTCCTGCATTTTCTTCCCTACATACTGCAGGTTCCTCCCTCTTTTCCACAGAGCTCCGTCATCTGCGTATAATGATTTACCTGATTCAGTTTTCCCAAAATGTATCATCATTTTAAAAAGTATGGGGCTGCAAACACTACCTTGAGGGGTTTCATTGTCTATGTGATAATACCAGAGTATTCAGTCCCTACTCTCACTAGAATAGTTTGTTTTTGCAGAAAATCCATAATCCAGTGATATAATCTCCCCTTGATGTCCATTCGATCTGATTTAATTAACAGTCCTTCCTTCCACACCATGTCATTCGCTTTCTCAATGTCAGAAATATTCCTATTAGCGCTTCTTTTTCCACAAGAGCTTTCCTTATCTCATTCTCCAAGCACACGATGCATCTAGTGTATTACGCCCCTTTCTGAACACACTCTGATACGGATGCAGCAAATTCCTGGTTTCCAAATAAAAAAAATACTCGTGACAAAACCATTCTTTCATAACTTTGCATATGTTTGATGTTAATGCAATAGGTCTATAGTTCGTCTGAATCGAGTGTCTTTCCCAGGCTTGGCAAGAGGAACCACAACTCCTTGTTTCCACAAAGACAGAATTTGTCCTGATTTGCATACTTCATTATAAAGTTAAGATTACACTTTTAGATGCTTACAGTTCTCCTCATTTCTGATTCTCATATGTCATCCATCATCAGTGGTGGCACATGTTTTGCAGCTCTGTCACAGCAGAACTTCTGCTTTTCTTTTATTTGCTTGGACCTCTGCTTCATTTTCACACGTCCTTTCTGTTTTGAACAAGATGGCGGTGAAGTGCGAAGTGTCCAATTCCTCAGCGCTTCAGCCGGAGCCGGACCACACTCTAATGGAGAGGTTCTGGGATTGAGCAAAGCAAGCTATGGATCAGACTTGCTGTCTGCAGCTTTCTTCAGAAGTCTCTTGAGAATATGAACACCCTTCTCAGCCTTGCCGTTTGACGGAACATATTCTGGACTCCAGGTCACATGCTTGAAGTCATATTGCACTGAAAGATCTGGCCACTCTTTGCTGCTGAAACATGGGCCATTGTCACTGAGGACCGTTTGTGCTGTTCCATGTCTTGTGTTATCACACACTTTGTGGACATGTTAGGAAGTGAGGCTAATTCAGGGCAGTTTGAGTAATAGTCAATCACCACTAAATAATGATTGCCTTTCAGATGAAGAGATCCATTCCCACTTTCTCCCAGGCTGATGTTGGCCAGTCCAGAATTATCATTGGCTCTTTGATCGGCCTCCGTCTGAATCTCTGACATGTGCCACTGTCTCACCAGATGTTCAGTGTCTTTGTTAACTCCAGGCCAGAAGATAGTGTCTCTCGCTCTCCTCTTACATTTCTCTACACCGAGATGACCTTCATGGATTCTGTGTAGTGTGTCTTTTCTCAAGCTTTGTGGAATGACAAATCCGTTTTGTTTCAGGAGAATTTCATCCACAACTCTTAGATCCCGATATTTTGGAGAGGATCCTGTCGGCCTTCCATTATTCATGTTATCAATGACAACTTGCAATCCAGTGTGTTTTTTGTTTTCCTCTTTGCTTTGGCTTTGCATCTGCCACAGGAAACGCAGCACATACCATGTCCACATGTGTCTCCACATCTGCTTCTGTTGTGCTCGCTCTTCTTCTTGTGGTGCTGGTGAGAGGGCATCTGCCAGCAGTAAGGCCCAATCCCAGCTCTACTTTATACCCCTTTGCCTAAAATAGACTGGTGGAGCAGCTTCTCCATCGTGCCTGTTCTCTTTGTTTATTAATCGTTCAGTGCCGATCCGAGCCGGCCGGTGCTGGTATGGTTTCGTTTTCTACTGTGGTGCTGCGATAAGTTTGTCGAGAGTTGGCTTGAGAAAGCCGGACCAGAAAGTTTGAACAAGTTTTAAAAGCTAAAAGTTTGAAGATTTTCAGCTTAATGTTTGCTGTGTTTGAAGTCAATACAGTCTATCAGAAGATATCAGAAAACAGCTATGTGGTTGCTAGGGTACTCAGGTGGTTGCTATGCGGTTGCTAGGGTACTTGGGCTGGTTGCTAATGTCTTGCAACGTGGTTGCTAGGGTACTCAGGTGGTTGCTTGGGTGGTTGTTATGTGGTTGCTAGTAGGGATGGGCGATATCTTATCGTTTGCGATATACCGGTAAAAATTCTCCCCACGATAAGAATTTGTCTTCCCGCGATAATAACGATAAAGCCTAGTTGATAGCGCGACCCATCCGCACCGTGCCACCGCTGGCCGTCTCTTGATGCCCTAAGCGTTATTACTTTATGATGGCCGTGGTGGCTGCGTTCGTCAATTTGTATAGCTGAACGGGGGTTGGAGAGAGAATTTTCTTGTGGTGCCCCCCGCAGCACTCGGTGTCCTAAGCGCCGCGCAATGGGAACGGCAGCACTGAATCCGCATCTCACGTGCAGAGCGAAAACAACTAGAAGCTGCGGAAGAGTTCATAGCTAAACGAGGGGCACCTGAGGGTAATCTGAACCGATCGGCAAAGCACACTATTTCAGTTCATCTCAATGAATGCGCAGTGTATTTGACGCACATTAAACACTAGTGTGAGGCGCGCGACTGAGAGCGCTCAGTGTTTCACTGACGTGTTTCACTGCTCAGTGTTGACGTGCTACATGTAAACAATATCCTTTTTTGTATTTTCCTGTAAAATAATGGCGTTTATTTGGAATTATTCAGCCTTTCATGAACAGGAAGAAACGAATGCACAGACGGGAATCTCATTGGCTGGCGTGCACCTATTACGGTGCCTGTTTTGATTTCAGCAAATCAGTAAGAATGAGCGCTGACAACGTGATTAATATTCATGAACCCAGAAGCTCATTAATCTAGCCTGGATGCCAGCCGAACTTAGCCCCGCCCACAACATTTTTACTCGGGCAGTTCGGTCTGGAATTGATCGGTAGAGAAGTAATTATGCCCGAACAGAAACTGTTCGGACCAATGAAATTGTCAGGGCGGGCTTTAGACGATGATGGACAGATGATAAACAGTAACGTAATCATCCACGTCATCAAAAGCCGCTTGGGTTGAGTTTGTTCTAATCCTAAACGGAGAACTTGTTCGTATATGCATTCACCTTTACTATTTCTCTCAGAAATGATGATCGTGTTGGTAAGTACTCTGTGTATCCTTAAATTATTTTTTTACAACACCGGCAAAGATCGTTTACACTAATCTTGTTCTTCTAACGTTAGGCTACTTATTCCAGCGTGCGTGCAGACAGGGTTGCCAAGTTTTTACAACAAAACCCGCCCAATTGCTAACGTTCCTCAAAACTAGCCAAAAACAAGCCCAATAGCTTTCCAGGGGGGGTTCTCCGGGAAAAAAAAGGCATTTGGGGGGTAAAATATGTGTTATTTTGGCAGGGCTGGCAGCTAAAAATCGCATTCCTGGGTTTGTATATCACATAATTGGGGTCGCTTCAACCCGCGGACATGGCAACACAGTGCAGTTGAGTTCTGTTGACATTTGACAACTAACGTTGTGCGTCGCTCCGTTGCGATTGGTTGTAGGTCTATCCAATTGAGATCTTTCCTGGTTCGGTTGAAACACACCCCATAATCACAGCCCAACGGAGCGGTCTCAGACTCATATTCTGACTAGAATTGAGTATGACAACGTCAGGCTATCATTAATCCTTAGTGCAGTTTATTTTTATTAGTAGAAGAATTCGTGGTATTATCTTATCAACTCAAATTACTGAAGTTCTATCATTATTTTCAACTTTTTTGTAATCTGAAGACATTTTTGGGATAATTACTTTTGCTGTTTCTGCTATTTTACCACTGTTTGCACCATGAGTGTATGAATAAATACAGAATCAGTTTACATGTAAAACTTGTCATTGATTTGAATTATTATTGTTTGTATTGTGTGATGTTTTTTAGCACAGTTGCACTATTTAAACATTACCTGCACTTTTACAGAAGACAATTATATCTGCAACTTTTCCATTTCTGAAAAGGCTGGTGTGGAATTTTACATTAAAAAAATAATTAATTAAATATATATATAATATCTAATAATATATAATTTTTGTATGTATTATAGGAGCCTATTTGATGACATGTACGTTTTACTTTAGATCATTGTTTGTTTTTCTGAAACTCGCAAGAATGCATGCAGCTTTCACTTGTATCCAAAAACATGGGGAATGATACTACATTTATCGTCATTGATATCGTTATCGCAATAAATACTAGAAAATATCGGGATACATTTTTAAGTCCATATCGCCCATCCCTAGTTGCTAGGTTACTTGGGGTGGTTACTAAGGTTTTGCTATATGGTTACTAAGGTATTCTGGGTGGTTGCTAGGGTACTCTGGGTGGTTGCTATGCAGTTGCTTAGGTACTTGGGGTGGTAGCTAGGGTGTTGCTATGTGATTTCTAGGGTACTCTGAGTGGTTGCTAGGGTCTTGCTATGCGGTTGCTAGGGTACTTGGGGTGGTAGCTAAGGTGTTGCTATGCGGTTACAAAGGTATTCTGGGTGGTTGCTAGGGTACTCTGGGTGGTTGCTATGCAGTTGGTAAGGTACTTGGGGTGGTTGCTAGGGTGTTTCTATGTGATTGCTAGGGTCCTCTGAGTGGTTGCTAGGGTCTTGTATTCGGTTGCTAGGGTACTTGGGGTGGTTGCTAAGGTGTTGCTATGCGGTTACTAAGGTATTCTGGGTGGTTGCTATGCAGTTGCTAAGCTACTTTGGGTGGTTGCTAGGGTCTTACTTTGCGGTTGAAACATTTTAAATAATTTAATAATAATTAGGATATTATTTTCCTATTATTAAATTAGATATGCATTTATTCTTATTAAACCAAGCATAGGACATTTTATTTACAGCACAATCATGTTATTGAGCACATGATCAGCGTTCCCGATCACAAAACTCGCTCCTCTGCCGGGAATAAATCACATCCGAATGCTCGAGTTCATTACTGAGGTGCTGCACATTTATTTTTAAGGACGTCCACGTGAGACACAATCCCCGTCCGAATAGGGCTTAAGAAAGAGACTCTTCCTCTTCTCTCACAGCTCTCCGTCATCTCCCTGTTCCTCCTCAACACTGTCTGAAAGAGTGTTTTCCACCAGGACACAGTCAGGAATGACAGATCCTGAGAAAGACATCACCTCATTTTTTTCAACAAAAAACTGCTGATGTATTTTTGGGTGGGCCAAATAATGCAGGAGAGATGCTAGTGTGAACGTGGTATTTTGGTCATTAGGACGTACCTGCCATGATCCAGTAACGTGCCACTGTAACGCCGCTACGCCGAATATGGACCGGTCCGGTTTCGTCTTCACAACATTACTCTGTTAGCTTGGTATGTTTGAGACTTTGTGACGTTTCCTTTGCTCTCCCCTCAAACATGTCAAAGCGATCACGAAGCCCAGAGATGAAGTCTCTTAAGTCTCTCTAAATATGCCCCCTCTGTATGGATAGAAAATTGTTATATTAGGGCCAGGGCAGGACGTTTGGTCACCCATGAACACTTATGGCAAAACACTTGAGTCGAATCATGATTCGGATCGTGTGTCAAACCGCGAAACTGCTGAAATTTGGCGATCCAAACTGCTGATTCGGCTCACTGATTCATAACGCTTCGAAGCTTCATGAGGCCGTGTTTTGAAATCGTCATCACTATATAAGTCGTTATTTAGGGTTTTTTTGCGCACAAAAACTATTCTCGCCGATTCATAAAACTATTTTAGAACCACTGTAGTGAGATGGACTTTGTAATGACGTCTTTAGTACCTTTTAAGGATCTTGAGAGTGTAAAGTGCATTGTGCCAATGGAGGCCTTTCAGAGCCATCAGATTTCAACTAAAATATCTTAATTTGTGTCTGAAGATGAACGGAGGTCTTACGGGTGTCGAACGACATGAGGGTCAGTAATTAATGACAGAATTTTCATTTTTGGGTGAACTAACCCTTTAACAGCACAAGTCAATGGGTGCCGGAGTCAAGTAGTCACCTGGAATAACAACATTAAGACAGGCTGAACATGAAGATTAAAACACTGCTGAAGTACACCTCAGCGGCACAGTCCCGTTAGGTGTAGGCGTACTGTGCTGACTGGATGCTGTAGCAATTAAGCAGGATATCTGTTAGCCCGTTGGTCAGGTTTGTTTCTACCTGCCGATGATTGTGATGGTTTTCAGTCTGTAGAAGGACTTGTTGTCCCAAGTCATTTGTGTTAGTCAGCATGAGCAGAAAGTGTCAGTGGAAAGTGTCTTTACACTTTGAGGAAACATCTGTGTCCTCCCCAGGATACTTATCAATAGCTGACCCTTAGAGAAATCCTCTGTCACCTTCAAACAGAAGGTTTGGTCTGCCGGGCAGGTCAGATCTCCATGGGTGAAGGAATCATTTCACTGATGATGCTCCATTGTGTGCGAGACACCTGAACAAACTCTGAATAACCATGTAATAATTGAACACCGATGACTTTGTGGTTATTGTGAGATGGAAAAAGAGAATTGTTGGATAATCACAAGAACATCAAAATAACAACACATGATAAACTCCTGTCAGAAGTGCGAGTGGTAAAAACGGTCTCATTTCTCAGTGTCATATATTTAGTGAGCAAGTCTCATTTGATCGCCAGATTCTTCAATACCACTAGTGATATGGAAGTGGAATTTAAACATGGTCTGGATGAATTGAAGGAAGGGTATCAAAACCGTCAATAGAACAGTATATTTACCAGCAGTATGCATAATTAAAATATATCACATAATTAAACATGGAAATACACAATTGGATAATTGACGTTATAAAATTGTTTGTATCAGTTGTTTTAAATGCAATTCATTTTTGAATTCTTATGTTTCAATCAGATTACTTAGAGAATGAGATTTACAGAAAAAGAAATTTAAAATCTTTAGTTAAACTTTGGCACTCATCTTCTACTCATTTGATGTGCAGGCGGAGTCACACTCAATGATGCAGGTCTGACTGAGAATTGTTTAATTAATTTATAGAAATGCCTGCATCCCAGATCTAAGTCTTTATATATATTTGCATTGTCATTAGTCATATGTTGGAAACTAGGGGCCCTTCCAGTTTTCAAAAATGCTAAGGACTGTACATATTAAACATTTTGTCCATCAGTTTACTGATCAATTAATTGTCCATCAATTACTGTGTGACAAAGCCATGCACATGTTTTATGCATCTTGCAGCATTCACATACAGGAAGTTGACATGGCGGTAAGCTGTAAAATTGTTCAAACCAAATAAAAAGGGAATTATGAAAATAAAATTGTTCAAACTAAATACAAAGATAATTATGAAAATAATTAATTTTGTCCTGCATTTATGGAGATTAATAGTGTATGATAAATTTGCATTATGTGAATGCTTTTGGCCTGGATAGTCCCATGATCTATGCCAGGAAAAATATGTTGTGCGGTGATAGAATTAAGGGTGTGTGTTGTGTATGTATGTGTGTATGTGTATAGAAGATGGGTGTGTCTATCCTACCATAATCTGTCTTGTATAATTTTATTCCAGTTTTTACACTGGGAAGCCACGTAACTATGTGTGCTGTGAGGTGTGAATGGCTTCATGAAGTCTCTTCACTCCCATCTCCTAGATGTTAAGTTGTGTGTGTGTGTCCTGGCTTCAGACCCAGTGGAATCTGGGTCTGAAGGGTGGCAGCCATTCACCTGAAAGGAAAACAAACACAGAGAGAAATACAGTTTAATATTGAACCTTCACACAAATTTAATTAAGATAGATGGTGCTATCTTATTTTTCCTAAAATGGTCTTAGCCAGATAGTTGTTGTAGATGGCTTTAATCTGTTAAGGTTTTATGCCATTAAGAGAAAAATTGTTGTAGTTTACAAAGACATGTATCATAATCATGATCATGTTTCTGTAAAGAAAAAGGTCAGATAAATTGATTTATAATGGTTAGATCTGACTGTGTGTAAATGCAGTCGGACCAGTTGCACCTTAAGATGTTGTTGCAGTTGTGTTTACACAATCTGCTGTATTGTGATCATTATCACACCAAGGTCCCCTGGGGCAATCTCTTTAAATGATGCTGTTTATACAAGTCAGATCTGTGTTTAGAGCATCAGGTCACCAGGTGTTTATTGTGTCATTTGAACTCTTGACCATTTGGATCTCTGTGGTGTGTGACCCCTGTAGAGTGAATGCCTTAAGTTAACATAACACACAACTTTCATTACATTCCCAGTAAAATTACTTCCCCAATCCGGTCCCATGTAATCTGACGCTCCCAGAGAGGAATTCGCTAACACTTGCGAGTTTCATTGCAATGGAAAACTTGTACCTCCCCTTTCTCATTGGGTTGCAGATCAATGAAATGCAAATTGTTAGGCCTTGCCTGAATTCAGCCTATTCAAGTTACAACAATCAGGTTAATCATTCAACTGGGCATTGTAATTTTTCTCATTTAAATTATTGCACAAATCGAAGGTACAGAAGTTCTTTCTCTTTAGGTTTTTTTCTCTTCAGTTTTCTTCCTTAACAATTCTTTCTTTAACCATCTATATTCTCCTTCCCATCATTTCAACACTAATAGTGTTCTTGCCATCTTATTTCCATTCAGGAAGCTTTTCCCTACTTGCACATCCCCTATTTCTACCTTCTAATCCTTCTCATACTTTCCCAACATTCTTTCCTCTTCTTAATAATAATGAATCATCATGAGATTAAAACCATTTTACATTTCAACATTATATTAAAATAGTATGAATTAAATAATTTTATTTGCTGGTCTCAAGAGGATCTCTGCTGAGTCCTTTGTCCAGAATAATCTGTTATCATCTCACTGATCTTTAGATTGGCCCTGCAGCTACTGCTTTGCTGGCCTAATCATTGTGTGCACAGCAACAAGACCAAACTGGAAACCAGTTATAAACTTAGTTGCTGTGAATGTTCAATAAACTGCAAACACTGAGAGCACAGATCAAATCATTGCTCAATTCAAAGATTTTTGTGACTACGCAATATAGAATTGGGCACAGTTTTCTTGTTTTAGGCTGAGAAGTTATCAATTGCATTCTTTGGAGAATCTATTTGCACATGAAAAGAAAGGTTTGACAAACACAGGTCTGATGGAGAAAGACACAGATTATCTTTGGTCTGTTAATTTTTTCAGTCTCTTCTGAGACATTAATAAACACACAAAAGTGCAGTGATTGCAAAGTCTGAAGTAAGACCATAGTAAAACACTATATTTTATAAGACATCTATAATTGTGACATCAGACCTGAACCAGTTTTGTCCACCTTCACATTTTACACACAAAGGATTCCAGTGAGATCGTTTCAATGATATTTTAGCTCATCTACTCCAAGATTTCATTCACAAGTTAACGTGACCATTTGTTCTTTTTCTTTGTTGCGTTGTTGCAGCAAAGCAAATAAACAAATGTAACTGGACATTTTTCCTCAGAATTCAAGGTTTTAATTTACAAGCTACTATTTACTCAAGCTAATTTACTCAAGCTCTCTTGAGTACAGAAATAAAATGTCCTCTCTTGCTGCGTAGGCAAACAAGGAGAATTTTAAAGCAAGGGATATCATTTCTACTCTACGCTGTTGCTCTCATGTCCCTGATAAGCAATATGGTTGTCTAATTTTCACGCCCCATCAGATTTATACAGTATTCAGTACTATACACTCCCAACATTTCTAAAAGGCAAATAAGAATGGACTTACCATAACAGCTGAAGAAAGAGAAGAAGATCAAACCTCTCGCTTGTGGCAATCCCAATATTTAGCTGAAAAGACACTCGCCACCGGGAGATCACGGAAATAAAGTGTTACGTTTAGAGTTTATCAATTGATTTTAAGATTAGTTGCGATTTAATTTAGATCGTTGATTTTCTTTGTATCTTCCTAGTTTTCAATTTCGTTCATCGAGAGACCCAAAATCGCAGAGAAACAGACGCATCCGGACACGCTTTTACGGAAACAAAATGATTACTTCTGAGATTAGTCAGAGGATGCAGAGTGGATATGTTACCTTTAAGTGGTTGCCCATGCTCACTCAACAAAAAGCGTAATTTTTAGTCATATCCACGGACTACAACTTGCTAATCCAGCGATAGTCAGAAAACGGAATATTGCGCACGCTGCGCTCCATGCTTCAGTCGTGCCATCATCGGTGTGATCAATCATAACACTAGATTTTGCGGTAATTAAGGAGTCTACATCGATCCATACTAGAAAAATGATTTCAGAATAATGCAAGATAAGTCAAGATTAACATTTATTTTGGCCAGACAGGAAAAGTAAATAAGTAAACAAGAATCCATGGTACACAACTGATCAGCGTAAAAACATAAAACACAATTGCAAAGCAATATGAAAATAATTTAAAGAGTCATCTTGTCTGACTCATAGTCTACATGTCGTGTATGTGTGTGCCCCAAAGACACTGACACAGCCCCACATGGGGGTTCTGGCTACAGAATTTTCTCCCACTGAAAGCTCTGTTACCCTCGCTTAAATACTCCAGCTAGAACAAAAGGGTTGTAAATATTTGCAACACAAACACCTGGTTTTGGGGGAGTGGATCAGATATATTTGAAGAGACTCCTCAAAAGGAGAACTGAATTCTCATTAGTTTTCAATCTTTCTAATACTACTAGTGACTGCAGTGAAACTGAGACCATTTTACCATTCGCACTGAGACCTTTAAAAAGACATCAAACATGAAAGGGATAAAACAATAGATTTACAAAATACATCATCACTGGTATATCTGGATTTGGTGACTTGAAAACAGGGCAAGGAGAGGGCAAAATGGGGAGGGGGGAGAAATGTTTGTTAGGGTGGTGTCACACAGTTTCTGTGAGATCTTCTCTCAAGATTAGTGACTTTTATTGTTCTATTGCTGGGGTGTGTATCTCAGCTTTTGTCTTAGCACAAAAACCGATCCTTACACTGGCAACTGGACGCCTTCTTTCTTTGCGTGTGCATTTGGGCGGCATTATGCTAATATTTCCACAGAGTGACATAGCTCTGTGAGGGAGAATCCGATCGAGGTGTTTTATCTGGTCTGGATCTGCCTTCTCTTTTATTCCTGCTACAGACGGTGTGATTTCACCAATCCTGTAAGATCATCACAAATCACACTGATCGACACGGATCTGATGAACTTGGGTACGGCATGTGTGTTACTGTACGATGATGACACCTATTGAATCTCAGGCTACGACACACGTTAGTATAGAAGAATAAACGTCATCAGCATGAGCTAGTGCTGAACAAATAGAGCGAGATCAACCGCACTTTGGTCATTGTGGTTTTTATAGGCTACACTAAAGAGAAAGGAAAACATGAAAACGCATCACATGACCCCTTTAATACATTAATACAAATGTAACAACTATTATTATAAACATGATTATACACTCAAGCTTCTATTGTTTGTAAATTAATCTTTCATTAGTCTTTGTCTCCCTCTGCTGGTCCAACACAAACACATTCAGGCTCTATATTCTCTCTGTAACAAAACACACACCTTTTGAGTTTATACTGTGTGTTTATAGAAATAAAATGGTTAATCTGTGAATGAGAAACTGTAATTTGCTGCTGTGAAATCAGGGTTTTTCCTGGGTCAAAAATGGTCTTCGGTGGTGGCTGACAGACATGGTCATCCATACACACACACACACACACACACACACACGCACGCACGCACGGAAAAAAAAAAATACCTTACCCACTTGATCTGCAAGCGCAATACTGACAATAAATTTGAAATAAATTCAAAGAAAGTTTGTAATTTTTGCTTATCTTATTTTGATACCTTGATGTTTGTTTTTGTTCCTCATTTTTACACTATTTACTGATAATTGTTTTGATAATCATATCAATATTAAAAAAATAGTATTAAAAAAAATGAAAAAAAATAGCCTAACAACAAATTTGTTCTGGGTTCAGCTCACTCCAATCTAAACTAAATTATTTTAGGCTATTTATTTTACTACACATTGTCCACATAAATAAGCTGAAAGAAAATAGCTAAAAATAATTCTTACTATCCACTCTTGCTAAAGTGGGTAAGCACACTTGTGTTCTCATTTCAGGTGTTGTTCTGAGTAAATTATTAAACTAATTTGTGAGTTCAGTGTTGGACAGATCAGTTGTTCGAATCGGACATTAGCAGACGCGTTGTGTGTGAATCCCGTCTTTAGAACATCGCGAAAGATTTGTCAACACACAGAAAACACTTCATTACCGGATAGGATTTGTTTCCTGTTTATTTAAAGTATGCTTTATGTCAGCTGGTCAGAGAATCAGTCAATGTTTTTTGAGCGCATTTCACACCCAGCGGTAATTAAAGGAAGACGTCTGATAGCGCCACGCCTGATAGCGCCACATGCAACATGGATTCGGTCTTCCGACCTTTTGATTTTGATTAACGTAATATGTGAAACATTAGAAAGCTAAGTATGCTTATTTTGAAGACAGAGAGCGTGCGAGCGGGGTAGGAGCTCACTAGTCGTTCTCTCGGTCACTCATTTAACCCAAGTGCAGCAGTCATCTGTTCTACATCACTCATAAATCACAATAACTGATCAAATAAGGCTTTGGCGGGACAAAAATTTGTTTTGGCGGCCGCCAAAAAATTTTCAATGTAGGAAAAACCCTGGAAATAAAAGGTGTTTCACTGCCGCCTCATCAGGTCTGTCAGAGGATCGTTGAAATCTAAATGAAGTCTTAATTTATAACAGTGAAGTCACTGCATCTTCAGGCTCTGTTGATTCTGTTGACTGTGAGTCTCTGTAGTGGATCCTTATTCACCATCAGATGAACAGCAGAACATCAGACTCTCCTCTAACACCTAAAATAAAACACACACATAGTCACATATGCAGTATGAGACATTAGGTCTGTCACATCTTTTCATAAGAAAACTGAGCACTAACTAGATAAGCTTTATTAATTCATTCTCAAACATGATAATATAGCTTCTATCTGATGCTCAAAGTCACTTTACAAAATCAAAAGATCATGAAAGGTCACTTTCACACAACGGACAGCTGATACAGAACCAGCAGAAATGATCATTACACTCCACTACACATTTCCTTTTATTTCTAGTGAGTAAAATAGCCATTTGAACTTTAAATGAAAATATGTTGATGGAAACTGTTAAAAACTATTGTTACCTTAGTTTCTCCAGTCTATAATGTGGATCATCCCTCAGATCAGTGAGCAGCTTCACTCCTGAGTCTCCTATATTATTCCCACACAGACTCAGTTCTCTCAGGTGTGAGGGGTTTGATCTCAGAGCTGAAGTCAGAGCAGCACAACTATCATCTGTGACACCACACTTACTCAACCTGTAGAGAACAATGACACACATTAAGTCTATCTCCAAAGCTAAACATGACCACTTAAACAAAATAAATAAATAACATTATGGTGTCAATATGAAATATATATAAATACTAATTAGTTCACGTTGTTAAAATACATCAGTTAGGATTAGAGGAGAGAATAAACAGTTTGTACAGTATAAAAACATTATTTCTGTGGAAAGTCCTATACAACATGGAAACCCAATGTGTGTGTGTGTGTGTGTGTGTGTGTGAGAGAGAGAGAGAGAGAGAGAGAGAGAGAGTGTGTGTGCGTGTGTGTGTGTGTGAGAGAGAGTGTGAGAGAGAGTGTGTGTGAGAGTGTGTGAGAGTGTGTGTGTGTGTGTGAGTGTGTGAGTGTGTGTGTGTGAGTGTGTGTGTGTGTGTGTGTGTGTGTGTGTGTGTGTGTGTGTGTGTGTGTGTGTGTGTGTGTGTGTGTGTGTGTGTGTGTGTGCGACATTTCCATTTCCGGCAATTATTCATGACCTTCCATGAATCGTGTGTGTATGTAAAATAAGAATAAAATTCATGTTCAAATGTCAAATCACAGTATATCTGAACTAATTAATGACAAGGTCTGTGGTTTAATAAAAAATAAATGCTGACACACCAGTGAGACGTCAGATAAAACACTGACCCTAGCAATGGATTAACACACATCAATGGGAGGCAACAATGATTAATAAGTGATTTCCAGGAGCATTTTATTCATTTATAAGTGCAGTTTTGAATGATTACCTGTGTTGTTGTTTGTCAAATACTTCAATGTAACCAATGACTAAAATCAATCAGAACAGTATATACTATATAGACTGTTAACAATAACTAAAGCCATCTTTACACTGCAAAGGTGGAACAGAAGCTGCATCTGAACAGCATAAATGTTCATTTTATAATTTGAGTAACATTAAACCGTCTGTAAATAAACATTTATGCTATTTCAGATGCAGCTTCTGTTCCACCTTTGCCGTGTAAAGATGGCTTTTAAAGACGTCATATTCCGACTACACAGATAAAACAATCTTACAACCATTTATTTATTATTTTAAAGGTGTAATGAACTGGCTTTTTTACTTTTTTATACTGTTGTCTGACGTCAACTTATGACGTTCGCATGGTTTTTACATTCAGAAACATCATAATGAATAAGTAATAGGCTATTTTCTAATAGGCTCTCTGAAGAAACGGTCGGTTTTGATGGCCGTGCCGCACTGAAGACTTGGAAGTAAACGCCCACGAATAGGATTGGATAAGATTTGCATATTTAATGAGCTTCAGCTCCTCTCAGTACATGTGGGAATTGTTTTGAAAGCGTCTGGAGAAACGCTCACAGGACCTGCAAAATATCTTAATCAAACACAAAGATTCATCTCTCATCCACCCGCGATTGATTGGAATGTTGTCGCCTGATCAGTGAATATAACCGTGAACCGTACACACATACACACATGTGCGCGCGCAAGAAAGGAATGTTATTTCACTATTTAAGATAGCCCATCGGCAGGCTGAAAAACACATAGCCCCGGGACGTCAGGCTTTTAAAAAAGTCAAGTCCGAGCCTTAGCCCATAATGTTACAAGTCAGAGTATGATCACGAATCAAGCAATAACACTTCAAATAGAGGATTCTCCAGCCTGTGACTGCGTGCTAAGATATGTAATCAATAGATTTCAAACTATCTGTAACAATGCAAATCCAGTCTCGACCTGTATCTTGTTTACAATTGATTCCGTGGTGAAATGAAGCAAACAAACGCGCAATGTCTTACGCACGTGAGCTGGAACCGGCATGTTTATTGGTCGGTAGCACGACCCGTTTAGCTCCACGAGTCGGTGGGCGGGCTTGAGGCGGTGCTTCTGCATCCTATTACGTCAGTGGTCGACATATTCAGAGAGCTCTCGTTTTCTGGGCCTGGTGTCAATAAAAGCTTTTCTTTGACTAACAAGGACGTTTTCAGCTCTGAAACTTACGGAATATTCTTATATCACGATTAACTTTTATATATCAAAGGCTCAAAGGAAAGTTGATTTCTCAATTCATCACCCCTTTAATGCTTTTTATGCATTAGAAAATGAAGCCTTCATATGATCTTAGCAGCATGATGAGTAAATTATATTAACTGGAATAAACTGAACAGAAAGGGAGCAGAGAATGTGACCAATCGTGAGGCTGTCCATAACTTGGGTCTAGCGCGAGTGTAAGCAAACTTATAAATTTATTCTATTACATAAATATTTTGAAACACATACATACATTAAAACTATTAATAAAATAATTATGAAATATATAAAATAAGTATATGCCAACACTTTTATATGACCTAATAAATAAATATAGACTTTAAGCATTGAAATAAATGATTTTGTGATTTTTTTTATTATTATTTTGTTAATCTGTTATCTTAAATCTTCCTGAAAAAAAGATTAAATATTTTTTTTAAAGTGCAAAAACATCATTCATGCATTAGAGGGTTAAGAATAAATTAAATTATAAAATTCACAGTGTGACGTGTAGGTGACACTCATTTGCAATAACGCCACCGGCCTCGCACTGTTCTCTCACGGCTCTCGCCCGCCCTGCTCGTCACACACAGAGACT
The DNA here is from genome assembly GCF_949357685.1 of Gobio gobio. Lineage (NCBI taxonomy): Eukaryota > Metazoa > Chordata > Actinopteri > Cypriniformes > Gobionidae > Gobio > Gobio gobio. Next base: position 54,513,156 of record NC_137114.1, read on the forward strand.
CAGTTTCATGTCAGAGTCACATATGATCTTACCCCAGTTCCTCTAGTTTACAGTAAGGATTCTCCAGTACAGCAGAGAGCAGCTTCACTCCTGAATCTTGTAGTTTATTAAATGACAGATCCAGTTCTCTCAGGTGTGAGGGGTTTGATCTCAGAGCTGAAGCCAGAGCAGCACAACCTTCATCTGTGACACCACAACCACTCAACCTGTAGAGAACAATTACACACATTAAGTCCATCTCCAAAGCTAAACATGACCACTTAACCGCTAGGAGTCTGAGCTGTTTTGGGGCCCTTTAGAAGTTTTGACATGCTCTGACATTTGTGCATTTTTCAGCTGCTTATAAACATATTAATGGCAAAAGTGTAATTACACTGTATTCAGCACAAACTGGGCTACCATAATATGTGAGCAACATGTATGTACATGCATGTATTTCTGAGAGAATAATGTTTATGCATAATTTTTGAAAAAACGAAAAAAATTGTTTTAAAATTAAGGCTTCAAAACACACAATATAAATGTTTTCACAAGCCCTTTGATTATTGGGTGTTTTTGTTTAGAGTTTTTGCTTTACACTGATGTGAGAATCATTGAGCCTACTCATTCACATAAAACAATATATTAATTTACATTTTGTAAAACACTTTTTCTTTGCTCAGGCCTTATGCGAGTAGGCGTGAACGAACCATGAATAATAATGTGATCACTCCTGAGAAACAAAGACCTGCATAATAATGAGCTGCATAATAAATGAGCTTTAGGTAGGCCTACTAGATTTTAGGTTTACTAGATAAGTACAGTAACAGTAAAAAAAAAAAATATAGTTTTCTGGGGGGGAAATCTAAATGTTTTTTACTTAAAGGTCCCCTTCTTCACGATTCCATTGTTCAAACTTTAGTTAGTGTGTAATGTTGCTGTTAGAGCATAAATAATACCTGTAAAATTATAAAGCTCAAAGTTCAATGCCAAGCGAGATATTTTATTTAACAGAAGTTCCCTTTCAAAGCCTACAGCGAACGGCTGGCTTGGACTACATCCTGGTACTTCCTTCTTTAATTACGTCAGTAGAGCAGTAGAACAGACTAACCTCCGCCCACAAAGAAACGCGAAAAAGGGGGCGCGGTCTTGTTGCTGTCCGACGTGGAGAAGCGGACGGTCGCATGGAGAAAAGGAACTGTTGCGTTGAGTGTGTTTATTGCCATGTCATCGAGACGCTGTTATTTTCATCCAGGAGTCAAATCACCTTTGTTTGGCTTTCCCAGGGACGCTGTAGAGATTATTGAACGCATACATCTCTCCGTTAAGAGGCGTGACCTTTCCAACGTGCGCTAAACTGCTGTCAAATTACAACACAGGAACCGCATTCACGTGCGCTAAGCTGTGGTCGAATCACAGCACAGGAACCGCTAGCACAATCAGAACTCGTTACGTGTTTCTGAAGGAGGGACTTCATAGCACAAGGAAATCACCAGCCGTTTTTAGGACAGTGGAAACAGCGGTACACAGATAAGTAAATTGTGTGAAAAATACTGTGTTTTTTTACACGCGAAACATGAACACATGTTATATTGCACACTGTAAACACAATCAAAGCTTCAAAAAAACACGAAGAACGGGACCTTTAAAGTTTTTACCTAAAGCAATGTGTAAAAAGTATTGATATTAAAAGTGAATTGTTTGTACCTGATTGTATGTGTTTTTACATAGTATGATTTTTGGAGAATTGTATTGAATCCAATTAGGGTCAATTTGACCCGGATCATAAGGAGTGTAACCAGAAATCGAACAGTGCACGAGGGTTAAAGAAAGCAATTAACATTCTAAAAAACAAACAAAAAAACAACAACATAGGGTATAATATTTAAACATCAATATGAAGCAAAATTCGTTTTAAAAACTTTGATTAAAATTAAGATACAATTTATACAAAACGAAATTCACTGTAAAAAAGGAAATTAATACTCAAATATTTTTTCCATCTTAAGTTCATTTATGTGACGCGTGCAATGCAGCGCTAAGGCTATTGTCTGTTATATTGACTTCTTATAAAATAAGAAGCAACTATATTAAAAACATTGATTAAAATTAAGATACAATTTATACAAAACAAAAGCAGGCCAAATAAATCTTGTCTAAACTTGTCTCAGTTACATCAGGATTTACATTTAAACAGTCTTTTTGCATTTAATATTCACAGATGCTAACTGAGCCTTTTAAACTTAGTCTACCTTACAATGAACTCTCAATCAGCTTTCCATGAGGAGAATTATTCCAGGATTATTACTCAAAGCGATGTATCTGACCCATAGCTTCACTAGTTGTGTTTGTATGAGTTGATGTGTGTGTGGGCGTCGACGCATGGATTGCCTGTATTTGAAAATGAATGAGCGCGTGGCCCGTGGGCGTGGCCGCATTAGCGGGTAATGAGGCAGTAATGAGTTGACTGATATCTCCCACTTTTCACACAGATTACATAAACACAGAATATTTGTTTTCGTTTTGATTTACATGATTTAAAACCTGACATGTCAACGTTTCTTTAGACATTTGTCTCATGTTTGTGTGTCAAGTTCTCACTAAGCTAGAGGTCATTTTCTGAAGAGAATCAGATTAGACATCATTGAGAGAGAGGCTGAAGATCGCGAATCATGTTTGTTTCCCTTATTTTGAAAAAAGCACAACAATTTGTTTTTATTGTGACTGTACACAAAAAATATAAACTTAACAGATTATAATGATGTTTAAAACTTGCCTGAATGATAAAAAAAACGACAGAGTTATTTGAGTCTCTTTGGCACTGATTAGAAAAAAAGCAAGCCAATCACGCCGGCGCGACGGCCAACTCGAGAGGTTTAAACAAAATGAATAAATAACATAATGCTGTCAATATGAAATATATATAAATACTCATTAGTTCACGTTGTTAAAATTAGGGATGCACCAAATCCAGATTTTTGGGGTTCGGCCGAATCCACTGGTTAAGATTTGTCCGAATCCGAATCCGAAACCGAATACCGAATCCTACTCCCATCCTCAAACCATTATCACAGTAAACACATTAAAAAAGTAAACAACGTCCACAGCAGTGTAGGGATGCTACTGACCATTTACCCGTTAACCGAAAGTAAGAACTTTGACGATTAATACTATCAGTTAAACGGTTTAAATGTTTTTAACGCTTTTTTGTTTGTTTTTTTGATGCATGGTTAAGAAATATGCTGTGTATAGCGTTATTTGTTCACTCATGGAGCGTGTCGATATGTGCAACCACAAACCAGATCTCGCAAAATGAAGCAATGGAAAAGCTTACTGTGTTGGACCATTTCGACAGAAAAATACAGCAGCAGTACAAGCTCTGACTGGTGGAAAGCAAATAAAAGGCGATTCCCGAGGCTGGCCACTCTAGCGAGGCGTTATCTCTGTATTTCCGGGACATCAGTGCCATCTGAAGCCTTTCGTAGTGTGGTTTTGGTCAAGTTGACTAAAGTAAACATTGTCGCGTATGTTCTTCTCACCGCTGTTTCCTGATGGTTTATAGAAAAATTACCCCGAGGCATCCTCTGTCGTTTCAAAGAACAGCACAACGGAGAGCGCAGGGGGCAAATGCGGCCCGGGGATGAATTTCAAACGGCCCGCAGCGCGTCTATTAAAATGTATTATATGTGGCCCGCCACGGATCATTTACAAATCATGCAGTTTCACGATGTAACCGCAAGGTGGCAGTACTAAATTTTAGGCCAGGGAAACAGCGCCCAAAGCGTAACGAAACAGCGCGACTTGTGCTCTGCGCAACTCACGCGAGCTCTGACTCTGAACAAATGTGTTTACCAGCTGAGTGTCTCGATCATGCGAAAACTAAACAGCCCGTGAGAAGTGTTCGAGTTCGGCACAGAGGTCTCCGGTACGAGATGCGAATCTCTCAGTGATTTGATTTAATTTCCAGTTAAACAGCGCTGACTTAATCAACAACACTAACGTGCAAATCAACTGAGCCGATTCAAAATACTTTTCAAACAATTAGCATTTCGAATTTATCATGGATTTACTGTAGTAACACTACCTGTAACCATGGTAATTTGTCAGAAATGTAGGTTAATATCTCATTTTATTTAATTTGTAATGTAGACATGTATTAAATGAGTAATAAAGGCCAAATTGCAGACAATTTTTTGTCATAAACTTGCAGTTTTGTGCATTTTAATTTATATGTAGACTAAATACCATTCTATATATATTAGGGGTGTAACGGATCGCAGTTGATCCGTGATCCGTACGGATCACGACCCACGGTTTGGCACGCACGTGACCCGCGGATTTATTGTGCATTTTTTTAAACTTGTGGATTAATCTGAATTGTTTAGCGATCGCAGACTAAAAGACTTTTTCTGCCAATATTGCTTTTTAAGTGATCTCGTTCCTTTAAACTCGATGCTGAGTTTCAGAGAAACATGTGTTCACGTGAATAGGGCATGTTAATCAGTCAACAGTGGCTAGCGAAGAAGTAGAAGAACTTGAAAAGCCTCCCGCATCATTCAAATCGCATGTATGGGAGCATTTTGGCTTCCCCGGAAAATATAATGATGACGGAAGAAGGGTGTGGACAAAACTGTAACAGTATGTAGGCACTGTGGCATGAGAAAGTCGTATGAAAGTGGCGCATACATTGAGCATGGCACCTGCTGACGCCCGTTTCACAGATACTCCGATTGCAGTGCGTCTGCGGTGCGTATTTTTTCCGTACCCTTGTTAACGGATACAGCTTTCACTGCACGCAGCTTCGGTCCGTCAGTCGCTCCAGGAGTGCGTGGCCATACAGCTGTTCTGATCGTTTCCGCACAGAGTGTATTTTTTGATGTGCTGGCGCTCAATTAAAGTGACAGCGCATCCGCATTAAAACAAACATGTATCGATGCGAAAATCTAGTAATTCCACCACAGATGCATATAATGTAACGTCTACTCGGTTTTAAAGTCAACACATGGCTTTTTGCCACGAGTAAAGCAAGGAAAACGGCCTTTAAGTAAACAAGGAGAAATAATGGAGAGCACCTGTCCTTTCTTGGAGGTGGAAAAACAAAGTTCTTTATGACCTGCAGGATTTCTTGTAAAAAGATTTAAAAACGAAAGAAAAGCGTAAGTTAATTTAAAATGTTTGTTATTTTAACATAGTCTATTGTCTGTTTTGCAATTTGCATGAGCAACGTAATATATACATCTAAAGTAGGTATTAGGCTATATAAATACAAAGTTAATGAATTCAATAAAACGTTGTTTAAGTGTAGTGCGTTTAAACATGATATCTATAAAATAGTGTATAGGCCTACAAAGAGAATTGCAATGCTGACAAGTGTGAGAGGTCTACTCTCTCTCCTGAGAATGTTGACATCATAATCTCTTTAAAAAAAAAAAGAAAAAAGAAGAAGCTCAGGCCCATTTTCACGTTTCAGTTTGTTTTTAGTCAAATTTGATTTATTCAGATGGTTATATATTTATTTTATTTTTGTTAACACCAAAAGTTTCTTGTTAACCTATAAACCATATAGGTTATGTAAACACCAAAAGTTTTCATGTAATAAATGGAAAGCAAATAAAAATAGTCTCCTCCCCCTTTTATTCTGATCCGTAGTTCGATCCGAACCGTGAGTTTTGTGATCCGTTGCACCACTAATATATAGATATATGTATTTCTTTTTGCCTTGTGTGCACTGCAAAAATTTTATTTTTGTCTTGTTTCTAAATATAGACTAAATAAGATGTTACTAGATAAGATAAATGACATTAGATATTTTTTCTTGTTTTCTGGAAAATAAAATTAAATTGAAGTGAGTTTTTTTTTTAAAACAAGCAAATATATCTGCCAATGGGGTAAGAAAAATGTTTCTGTTTGGAATCTTTAATGGAGATTTTGGAAGATTATTTTTCTAATCCATTGGCAGATAATTTAGTTTGTTTCAAGCAAAAACTCAATTCATTTAGATTTTTTTCCCCCAGGAATCTGTAATTTTCCTTAGTAAAAGCATCTTGATTTTTAGATATTTGGACTGGAAAAAAGACAGAAATACCAAGTCACAAAAACATGTTTTGTAGGGTGGTTTTACCTTTGGTGATCTAAATAGAGCACTTATTAAATTTAAATAAGAATAGAGTTCTAACTCTGTAATAATATAAAAATTTCACCCATTAAACTTTTTGGTTGATGAAAGTTTTACAGATATTGTTAAATATCTATACATTTCCCGTGTCCTATCTCAAGCTACTCTTCTGTCAGCTCAAGCTTTGTCAAATCTGTCATGTTTCAAAGAAACAAAACATGTCATTATATATATATATATATATATATATATATATATATATATATATATATATATATATATATATATATATATATATATATATATATATATATATATATATGTATGTATGTATGTATGTATGTATGTATGTATGTATGTATGTATGTATGTATGTATGTATGTATGTATGTATATATATATATATATATATATATATATATATATATATATATATATATATATATATATAGGCTAGAAAAGGGACCGGCCCCCGGGTATGTCCACAACATCGAATCCGGCCCCCTTTAAAAAAAGTTTAAAGCATAAACCAATGTCCTTTAGGTTGCACAAGGCTTAAAGAGTTAGTTCACCCAAAAATGAAAATTCTGTCATTAATTACTTACCCTCATGTCGTTCGACACCCGTAAGACCTCCGTTCATCTTCAGAACAGAAATGAAGATATTTTAGTTGAAATCTGATGGCTCTGAAAGGCCTCCATTGGCACAATGGCACGGTTCACTCTCAAGACCCTTAAAAGGTACTAAAGACGTCGTTACAAAGTCCATCTCACTACAGTGGTTCTAAAATAACTTTATGAATCGGCGATAATAGTTTTTGTGCGCAAAAAACTCTAAATAACGACTTACATAGTGATGACGATTTCAAAACAAGGCATCATAAAGCTTCGAAGCGTTATGAATCAGCGAGCCGATTCATGATTCGGATCACGTGTCAAACCGCCAAACTGCTGAAATTTGGCGATTCAAACCACTGAATCGACTCGCTGATTCATAACGCTTCGAAGCTTCATGATGCCTTGTTTTGAAATCGTCATCACTATGTAAGTCTGACAGAAAGTTTTCAAATGACTGCGTAAGTTATTTAATATAGAAATATGAATTGTACCTCACCTTCAGCATTATAATTATTTTACCCGCGCCGGAAAAAGAGAATGAGACGGTGTCGCTGCATGTCATGCCCTAGCTCTCACGGCAGGCACGGGTTTTTATGTGTCGTCAGCATGCGATCGGTTCATGAGATCGGCATTTTTAGAGACTGCCGAACAATCATCCCAAAGCGATTATCGGCCGATAGAGATCGGTTGGCGATCAATCGGAGCACCCCTACACAAAATGACATGCATGTACTTTAAAGAACACATTAACTCAATATTTCAACACTTATTGAACACATTGAAACTTAAATATCACCCTTTGTCACATTTCATCAACTCGTTAGCCTCTACATGTGATTAGCTTTAGCAAACTAGCTCTGGCTTGCACGATATGAACACGGTCTATGCAAACACCAATATCACACACAAAAACACTCTAATAGTTCACTGCAGAGTTTGCAACACTTTTCTTTTTGCATTTCAAGCTAATATTTGAGATATGACTCGCCAAGGAAAGAATATAAAAGGAAAGAGAAGTTAATTTCACGATGCTTTGATGCTCCGTGGGTCCGCGACAGCCTCTATTTACAATCCTCCTCCTCGTCCTCTTCTCACTTCGGCGACAGCTTCTCCAAGTTATCGCATCCACTCAGAAATCCAATTCTTTCGCTATATTTAACTCTTACTGTACACTTTGTCACATATCAGCTTTTAGACATTGTTCTGTTTTTTGTTATAAGTCCGAAATGACAAGGATGCAGCCTCACGCAATGCAAAGTCAATGGAGAGCGTTGAATTGTCCCCCCCCCCGGGTGTGGGTGTAGCCTAAATACGCTCTGTCTCTATGGGATTTCTCCGAGTTTTAATCAGCAATTTTAGGAAAACTGTAAGTTGGATCAGTCTGAAAAGAGTCTTTTTGCTTTCCCTCTCTTACTTTAGTCCGATGCAATCTCCAGTCTTAGATCAAATGAAGTTGTTTAAATGAAGGAATTCTCCCAGAGTTGATCATACAGAAATAACAGGGGCTGATCATGATAAACCAGTCACACCATCCGGGTTTAAGTTTATAGCGTGCAGTGACTAGGCTATATTGACAGAAATGGGAGATTAATAAACATGCAGAAACAATAAAAACATACAGCGTGCAGCTCTTCATTAAGATCTCATGATTGTACAGGCGATCGCATCGCTCAGATAATGTTGCACAATTAAAATAAAACATGACACACACATGTTGTCTAAATAATAATGTGTCTGAATAAACTGTTTTAAAGATTGACGTTTATTGTAAAGCTCAAATAAGTTTAATTTATATATATGATGCCGCCTCTGAGTGTAGATCCGATGGCTGGATTGAGTTTACATTACACTGAGATCACAATGTGTCCTCGACTACCTCTGGACCAGGACACGCTAATCGGATAACATTTGGACAACATCCGGATAATGCCACAGAGGAAGAACTATAACAAGCCATCTCTCCCAACCTTGCACCCTGAACACAGATTTGCTTTCTTTCATACGGGCTCATCTGCTTTTATGTACAATATCTACATATTAATCCTTATTCACTCTGAGTCTTTATGGTAGAGATGATCTTACCCCAGTGTCTCCAGTTTACAGTGAGGATTCTCCAGTACAGCAGAGAGCAGCTTCACTCCTGGGTCTTGTAGTTTATTAAATGACAGACTCAGTTTTCTCAGATGTGAGGGGTTTGATTTCAGAGCTGAAGCCAGAGCAGCACAACCTTCATCTGTGACACTACACCAACTCAACCTGTAGAGAACAATGACACACTCTTCACTCTCTCAGATCAGATCAACAGAGACTTCATTATTATAATGTACAGATCACCATGTTTGATGTTAGTGAGATTTACAATGTTATTTGTGTGTGTGTGTGTGTGTGTGTGTGTGTGTGTGTGTGTGTGTGTGTGTGTGTGTGTGTGTGTGTGTGTGTGTGTGTGTGTGTGTGTGTGTGTGTGTGTGTGTGTGTGTGTGTGTGTGTGTGTGTGTGTGTGTGTGTGTGCGCGAGTGTGTGTTTATATAGCTTATATATATGTAGCTTATATAAAAACTGACATAAATGATCACATTAAATAATATGTAAAGATGATCACAGAAACAAAATGGATGTGATGGTGATTAAGGATGAATTCATCTTGTTCTTCATGTGTTGAAGTCCTGACTGTGCTGAGATTGAGTGTGTTTAAAGTAAAGAGTGTTAAATGTTGATCGTATCACTTTACTGAGGAGCAGCTCATGTGTTCAATCATTTACAGATCAATCACTCGATCACCTCAACTCAAGAAAGAGAGACTGAACACTTGAACACAGAAAAATATTATTTCTTACACTTCATTTAAACAGATGTGATATTACAATTAATGAATGGTAATCATGTCGACTCCCAATTGCAGAGAACGCAGCGCACACACACGAATAAAACTCTATAGTAACCATCTGTGACAAATAAAAACTGCCTAGCAACACCATAGCAACCACCAAGAATACCTTAGCAACTGCCTAGCAACATGTCGACTCCCAATTGCAGAGAACGCAGCACACACACACACACCGAGCAGAGAACGCAGCACACACACACAGAAACACACACACACACACACACAGAGCAAAGAACGCAGCACACACACACAGAGTAGATAACGCAGAACACACGCACACACACACACACACACGGAGCAGAGAACGCAGCTCACACACACACAAACACGGAGCAGAGAATGCAGGGAACTACACTGCCACCAAAATGGTCGCATATGCAACCTTTTGAAATGCCATTGCGACCCTAATTTCTATGGGGTCGCAAATGTATCACTGATTATTTTTGTACCTACCTTGTGTTTTAGGCAATATGCTATGATTTAATATGAGCATTTATTAATACAGAAATGTGTATTTTAAGAATAGTTTTATAACGTGCTCTGAGCATTCAACACAGCAAGTTGGCTTCAACCCCGTGACCCCCGCCCCCTCTCGAAATGGTGTAGGCGAGACGTAGCCTAACGTTGATTTTAAAAAAATATACCTCTCGTGTTGAAATGAAGCGGACAATTGACTCCTATTTTAAGAAGGGAAGTTCAAGTGTAACAGAACCATCACTTGATGTCGATGCGACATGTCAAACGGAGCCTGTGAGTGAGAATGATGAGGCTGAGAAGGATTCGTCAGGGAAAGCACACGCAGGAAAAACAAAACGGACATATGAATTTCGACACCAATGGCTCGAAGAATACCAGTGGTTAAGGTACCAAGACGGAGCAATGCACTGTGTGTAATGTAAATTCTGTGGGCCTTCAATTGCAGGACTGTCCAAATTTGTAACTGCGTCAAAACAATTCAAACACGAATCATTGAAGCTTCACAATGACAGTATGAAGCACGCGAAGTGTAGAGACAGGTACACAGAGCTGCCAACTCTCACGCTTTCGCTGTGTGACACATGGTTGTATGATTATCTATATCTGCAATAGACTGAAGCAGAGGATTTTATAGGATTTAGTTTATCATTAATGGTAGATAATGCCAAAGAGGAAATGCCTTTCACCAAATTTAAATCGCAAATTATTCTACGGGGTGGCCATTAATCCAACATGTGAGGGGGATGTCCTGTGAAGTGGACATGCATTGTTTTTTTTATTGTATCTTTATACAGAAAAGTCAATAGCTGCTGAAAATCTATTATTATATTATTTTATGGATTATATTTATTTTATTTTTCCTTAAGAGTTCAGGAGTCTGCCCATCTGTGCCAACCACAGCATGTTGAAATCCAAAAGAAATTTACTTTGCACTTTATTGTGTACTGTATTTTTTATTGCAGTAAATCTATCCCATACAATGTTAAAGAAAACAAGAAGGCATGTGGTTTAAAAGATGGCAAGTAAAATAAAAAGCACATCTGTATGCAATACAGTTTCATTATTGTTCATTATTATCTAGGGCTGAACGATACATCGAATTTTCATCGTCATCGCGATATGAACTCACGCGATGAACACATCGCAACCGACAGCCTGACACGATGAATAAAGGAAAACAGTTTACATGCGCCAATCTGAGTAACGTATTCTGAACACTTGGATTCCTTCCGCATTGAATTGCATTTTATAAGTCTAGGAATGCGGCCATCAAATCCTGCTTACTAAACATATATTATAAAATATTTAGCTGCCGTCAACGGGGCCAACGGCGCTTGGGCTAGTAAATCAGCGCATAGAAGAATGTAAAGTTGCACGTCAACTAAGCAGGAGCACCGGCGGTGGTCGGCCAAAACACTTTTTTTAGTTTGTGAATGCTGTTTTACGTGAATATTAATGACACGAGTGAAGCACAAAGCTTCATTTACAAAATAAATAATAGGTTTGCAATTAAATGTTACATCGCAGCCATGGAAACATAAGGATTCATGCCGAACGAGAGAGGAAGCTTTGTGTGGTGAGACAAATTTAAGATTGCTTGCGTTTTGCTATCTGGTCACACGATTTTCCTCGAATTTAACAATAGGTTTAGGCTTACTCCATTTTATTCTACTGGACATGGAATCTCTTATTTGTTTCCCCAAATCCTCATTTACATCTTTCACAGGGGATTAAACGTGTCTTCCTTGTTTGATTAATTTAGGAGTAGCCTAGGCTATATTCGCATCATTTACTGTGGTAAAGTAGAAAACGGAGTAGGACAGATACATTTTACTTCAAACTTTACTTTATTTAACACAGTTTGTTCTTGCTATTACACTTGGTCAAGTTTATGTGTATAGCGTAGTTCATACACACCGGAGATTTTTAGTTTCGCTTTCTCTCACAGCGCATAATCAAACAAAGCTTAAGTTCTTGACCCTGCAGAAGATAATTTCGTTCTTCACATTTTACTACAAGTAGCCTTTCAGTTTTGGAACATCAAGAGAAAACATGAAGATATTAGAAAACGATGCTTCTTTCCTGCTCGTGTCTTCCCTTTCAGCGCAAAGAGGCATGACGCACGTCTGTGGGGAAATATAAACGAATTTTTTCTTTAACTACTATTTAACTTATACTATTTATATTTCGATTATTTACAGATATTTATTTAAATGTTTTACATACTGTAGTTTGTTGTTTCACTGACGGAAGTAGGCCTACTAAAATAAACACGCATTTTTGAGCCTTATATATAAATAATATATATATATATATAATTGTATTTATTTTTTCAAAATGTAGGCTATATATATATATATATATATATATATATATATATATATATATATATATATATATATATATATATATATATATATATATATATATATATATATATATATATATATATATATATATGTCAATCTCAATTAAATAGCCTACATTTTGAAAAAAAAAACATAAACGAATAATATATTTAACGAATATATAACGAATTTATATATATAATATTGGCTATATATAAAAAAATATATAGGCGTGCGTGCGTGTAAAGCCGCCACCCCAAACACCGCGGCACTGCACAGTTGCACTGCTGTGTTATATTTCGTTCTCCCTTCTCTTTCTTTAATATGAAATGCTGTTTGAATTTCCAAGATAGAAACGATTTCTTGCCCTGGCTCTGTTCAGTTCTGGCTCCATCTCTACCTCCAGCTCCCGCTGCTCCTCTTCCGACTCCATTGTGACTGATCACGCAAACCATGCATTTTTTCGTTTTCATATTGGGGCGTTCTGAGAAATACATTGAGTTGCCTTAATTTATTTAGAGAGTAAATAAACTCATGAAACAGAGAAGTATGGTTAATGTAATCCATTGATTTCAACAATGTAACTGTAATCTAAATATCAACTATTTAAATTGTAACTGTAACGGAATACAGTTACTCATAATATGTATTCTGAATACGTAATGCCGGTACGTGTATTCCGTTACTGCCCAACACTGAACACGACCTATTAAAGCACTAAGACATGGGAACAGTATCGCTAACATTCACATTTGAATATTTATCGCAAGTCATATCGTCATCGCAATATTAAACAATGTTATCGCACATCGCAGCTTTTCCTCATATCGTGCAGCCCTATTATTATCCAGAGTGGCTTACTATAAATAATTTGTGCGACCAAATCATGTTTTGCGCCAGTAACTGAAAAAGTTAGTAGCGCAAGTGCCACCAGTGGAAAAGGTTAGTGTAGTTCCCTGGAATGCAGTGCACACACACACACACATGGAGCAGATAACGCCGCACACACACACACGGAGCAGAGAACGCCGCACACACACACACACACACAGAGCACAGAACGCAGCACACACACACACACAGCAGAGAACGCAGCACACACACACACACACACACACACACACACAGAGCAAAGAACGCAGCACACACACACACACACACACACACACAGAGCAGAGAACGCAGCACACACACACACAGAGCAGAGAACGCAGCACACACACACACACACAGAGCAGAGAACGCAGCACACACACACACACACGGAGCAGAGAACACAGCCCCCACACACACACACGGAGCAGAGAACACAGCACACACACACACACTGCGCAGTTTTTTCGAAGCTGTTTTCGGCTCATATTTTCTTTTTTCTATTTCATTGATATTTTCAAAAAATACGAACATCAATAAATAAACAACAGATAAAATAATCTCCTTATTTATTGCATTATCATTATTTTTCTGTAACTCTGACTACATGTGCTGGAATAACTGAGAAATAATATTTCATAAAAACCTTTGGTAGCGCTTTAGATTACGGCCCGGAAAGTACTGCCTAAGTAAAGAGTATTGACAGCATAATTTTCGGTAATTATAGTGTAAATATAAAGTAAGTATGTGTAGGTATAAGGGAACAATATGTAATATTGGGGGAATAAAGGGGTAACTATCAGGAAAATTAACACATTACTTATACTGTAAGTATTTTTTAATTAAGGGGTAATTATCCATGTAGTTACAGGGTAAGTATGAATCTGCGGGTTGTAAATTAAAGTGGTGTTTGTTCCCCTCTTGTTTCGTATAGTTACAGGGTAAGTATGAATCTGCGGGCTGTAAATTAAAGTGGTGTTTGTTCCCCTCTTGTTTCGTATAGTTACAGGGTAAGTATGAATCTGCAGGTTGTAAATTAAAGTGGAGTTTGTTCCCCTCTTGTTTCGTATAGTTACAGGGTAAGTATGAATCTGCGGGCTGTAAATTAAAGTGGTTCTTGTTCTCCTCTTGTTTCATGTAGTTACAGGGTAAGTACAATAAAAACACGTACACAATCTGATATTACTCGGAAACCTTTATTTAAAAAACAAGTTTTTTAAAACAGATTTACATTTATTTGTTTCTCTTGCATGGCTTTATCCTCATCTAGTTCCTCTACTTTATTGTCCTTGCCACAGATGAATCTTAAGAAGGATGTCTCTAGCTATTCTGTATTATGTATCAGCTACACTGAAAATACAGTTCACGCAGAAATGTCCTCACCGTTTACTCGTCTTTCACCCTCATGCCATCCGAGATGTACATACAACTTTATTTCTTCATATGAACACAGAAAAATAAATAATCTCTGCTAATGAAAACTCATTTGGGTTCCTAAAAGTTCAAGCATCAAACAGCACATACAGCAATAACTACAGTAATCCATACGACCCCAATGGATGAATCAATGTCTTCTGAAGTGAAATGATAAGTGTTTGTAAGAAAAATAACAATATTTAAATTTTTTTAAACTGTAGACTATCGCTTCCGACCAGCAGTTCTCACGTGTGTTTCAGATTAAACGCGCGCGAGACCGTCATGAAAGCTTGAAGCTTCTTTACTCATGCACGCGCTGGTAACAGCTGATCGGAGGCGAAAAGATTAGTAAATTATGAGAGCATTTCTTGGTGTACTTTTTATTTTAATAAATAATAATACAAAATATCAAAAGACATGGGATTCATCTTAAGATCCATCAGTGGAAATAATGATAAAGAAGAAGAGGAAGACAAGCAAGAGAAACAAAAAAAGGCATTATTTGAAATGGAAAGTTTATTTAAAAAAAAAAAAAATGAATACGAAGTGTCACATCTATTTTGGATTAAGTTGTTTTTCAAATAAATATTTCCAAGTGATATCCGATTTTGTATGTGTTGTTTATTGTACTTACCCTGTAACTACATGGATAATTACCCCTTAATTAAAAAATACTTACAGTATAAATAATGTGTTAATTTTCCTGATAGTTACCCCTTTATTCCCCCACTATTACATATTGTTCCCTTATACCTACACATACTTGCTTTATAGTTACACTATAATTACCGAAAATTATGCTGTAAATTCTCTTTACTTACACAGTACTTTCCGGGCCGTAATCTAAAGCGTTACTAAACCTTTAATATTGCCAAAAAAGTGACACCAGTGACAAAACAATGGCACCATTTTGTTACTTTATGAATAAATGAAATTATTAAATTCTCTGAAACACTAATTTGGTCCCACTAATGTATTAACATTTATATTAAATTAAAAAAATCTTTACATACATAACTCATATTTGTTATTAAAGCATTAATTTTTCATGTTTAAGTGAGAATTGTTATAATGTTTTAGCAGTGATGATTGTTCTCAGTGTTACTTACTGAGCTGACGTAGTTGCTGTAACCACAGGCAGCAGCTTCTGAAGAACTTCATCTGCTGTGTTTACTGAGTCACTGTTTGAACATAAAACAATAAGTTCATTATTAATGATGATAATAATTAATATCAGAGGTAAATAATACATTAAATACCCTCAAATATTGTTTTAATTAAACTGGTTTATAACGGACACAGATCTGTTGTTTCTTTCTCTGGTCAGTGTTACTGTGTCCGGTCTATTAGTCTGCATTTACACTACAACACTCAGTGCTCAGATCTATGATGACATCAGATTTACTGTCCCGTCCGTTGCTATGGTGATCACTGTGTCAATCATCACAATCTCAGGAGTGACTCAGATCAATAGTTTAGCGGATTCACTCCCATAATCAGACATCCCAGCTCTCCGGGAAGTTCCAGGAGTCTCCCTCATATTGATATTGGGAGCGTCTCAAACGGACGGCTGCATCCTAGAGAGGTTGTGTCTTTCCTAGTCCAGTCCTTCTGAGGCTTGTAGACTCCAGTCCTCCTCAGCATTAAACACTAGGAGACGCTCTAGTAAGTGCTCATGGCTACGGCACACGTGTTCGCGCCCCCACGGTCACGCCACCAAAATACCGTTCAAACTTAATTTTGGAAAAATACTTTGTATTAAAGATCTTTATATTAACTGGCTTTTCTATGAATGCAATGCAGTGAATGACAGCCGTCTGTGTCTCCAGTGGCTCATTATTGGCAGTTTAGTGTTGAGTGATTCATTTCACGAAAACAAAAGATAACGTGTGCCTTCATCTCTGAAAACATTATTTGTGTCTTACATTTCATAATGAACTCAGATAAGCTCAGCTCGTTCTCCAGCAGGTCTTTTTCATGAATGTGTATGTGTGCAAAGGATTGTGGGTGATTGAGCTGAATTAAAGATGTGAAACGAAGGCTGCCGTCAAAGGATCCTTCAAACTGAGATGGCCTTCAGAGGCGCTTGATGACGTGGCCGTCGAGATATGCAGCCTTACTAGGACACAGCCTCCGTTTGAGAAACACCCGCAAATTATGTTCAATATCCCAGAAATCAATCTGTGCCCCGTGATTTAAACACCTCTGATCTCTGTGTTTCTCTGTTCATAATGTTTTAGACTGTAATGATTGAACTCAGTGTTACTTACTGATCAGTTTCTTCTCCAATTAATCTCCTCAGGTCAAACTTCTGCATCATCTGCTCTGAGGACAACAACACAAAAACTAAAGCTGACCACTGAGATGAGGAGAGTTTCACAGCACGTAATCCTCCACGGCTCATATGAGGTTGAGCTTCGTTCACTAGTGAAAGATCACCCAGTTCATTCAGACAGTGAAACAGATTGATGTATTTATCTGGAGAGGGATTCTCACTGATCTTTTCTTTAATATAGTCGACTGTTTTCTCATTGTTGTGAGAGCTGTTTCCTGTCTGTATCTTTAGTTCTTGTAAGAGACTCTGATTAGACTTCACTGACAGACCCAGAAGGAAACGAAGGAAAAGGTCCAGATGCCCATTTTTACTGTCTAAAGCCTCATCCACAGCTCTCTGATGGAGATCAGATAGTGAAGCCGTGTCTCCATTAGTTGGTTTGGTAATCTGGTCAAACACATTGATGTTATTGTTTATAAAGGAGAGATGCACATATAGAGCCGCTAGATGTTCCTGAATGCTCAGATGAACAAAGCAGAAGACTTTCCCCTGATACAAGCCCAACTCCTCTCTGAAGATCTGAGTGCACAATCCTGAGTACACTGATGCTTCTGTCACATCAATGTCACACTCTCTCAGGTCTTCCTCATAGAAGATCAGGTTTCCTTTCACAAGCTGCTGATACGCCAGTT
Organism: Gobio gobio; assembly: GCF_949357685.1. Lineage (NCBI taxonomy): Eukaryota > Metazoa > Chordata > Actinopteri > Cypriniformes > Gobionidae > Gobio > Gobio gobio. The sequence continues at coordinate 54,530,832 of NC_137114.1, forward strand.
TTCCCAGTTTGACAATCATGTCTTCATCTTTCACTTTCTTTTCGTAGTCCTTCTCATGTTTGATGTCGTTCTGAAGGAGCAGGAAGTGTGTGTACATTTGAGTGAGAGTCTTGGGAATCTCTCCAGTCTCTGCTTCACTCAACATCTTCTCCAGAACAGTGGCTGAGATCCAGCAGAAAACTGGGATGTGACACATAATAAAAAGGCTCCTTGATGACTTCAGGTGTGAGATGATCCTGTCGGCCAGACTCCGATCAATGATTCTCTTCCTGAAGTATTCCTCCTTCTGTTGGTCACTAAAGCCTCGTACCTCTGTCACTCGATGGACACACTCAGAGGGGACTAGATCAGCTGCTGCGGGTCTGGAGGTGATCCAGATGAGAGCAGAGGGAAGCAGATTCCCCGCAATGAGGTTTGTCAACAGCTCGTCCACTGAGGCTGATTCAGTCACATCACACAACCTCACATCGCTCTGAAAATCCAGAGACAGACGACACTCATCCAGACCATCAAAGATGAACGACACTTTATACTTATCACTGGATATTTCCATTTCTTTGGTTTCAGGGAAAAAGAAATGAAGAAGATCTGAAAGACTGAGTGTTTTGTCCTTCATCAAGTTGAGCTCTCTGAAAGGAAGTGGAAATATGAGCTGGACGTCCTGATTCTGTTTCCCTTCAGCCCAGTCCAGGATGAACTTCTGCACAGAGACTGTTTTTCCAATGCCAGCGACTCCCTTTGTCAGCACAGTTCTGATGGGTTTGTCTTGTCCAGGTAAAGGTCTAAAGATGTCACTGCATTTGATCGGTGTGTCCTCTGTTTCTGCTTTCCTGGACTGTGTCTCAATCTGTCTCACCTCATGCTCATTATTGATCTCTCCTCTTTCACTCTCTGTGATGTAGAGCTCTGTGTAGATCTCATTCAGGAGTGTTGGGTTTCCCTTCTTTGATATTCCCTCACACAAACACTCAAACTTCTTCCTCAGATTTGATCTCAATGTGTCGAGGACTTCAGCAGGTTTAGAGTCATGGCTGTAAGATTAAAATACCACATTATTACACAAGTTAGAGAAGTAAATAGCCATAGATCACAAAATGGATGATTTGTTTGTTGTATTATGGGACACAGAACATCATATGGTTTCTGAAATGTTTCAATCATTAATCATGTGTTTGAGTTAAGTGTGATGTCACTGCAGCTCCTAAAATTAAACAACAACAAAAGTCCCACATTTTACCTGAAACCAGGACACATGCTTTCATTAAAGTCTTGTGGTTCAATCACAGGCATTTTTTTCTTCTTTTTTTCCTTTTTTTTAGCTCGTCTGGATTGAAGCTTTGATCTTAAATCAGAATGAAGAGGGTAAAGAATCAGACACACTGATATTGATGTAATTGTGTCATTAACTGAGTAACAGACCAACAGCTTTTACAGTGTGTGAATGTATTAACAACACAATACATAGAGCTTTTCACAAGAGCACAATGATCATCATTAACCCTCTCGAGTCGGCGGTTGCGCCGGCACGATCGGCTCTCTTTTTTTCTTATCAGTGCCAAAGAGACTCAAATAACTCTGTCGTTGTTTATCATTCAGGCAAGTGTTATACATCATTTTAATCGGTTAAGTTTCTATTTTTTTTGTGTACAGTCACAATAAAAATCAAAATGTTTTGCTTTTTTTTTTAAACAATGTAAACCAAATCGAAAACAAATATTCTGTGTTTATGTAATCTAGTTGAAAAGCGATACATATCGGTCACCCGCAATCCACTTCATTATCCGCTAATGCGACCACGCCCACAGATCGCTCTATTGAGATTCAAATACTGACGATCCCCGCATCAATGCCCACATTAACACATACAAACACATGTGAAGCGCTGTAACGTTACTTCAGATACATCACTTTGAGACACGTTTGAGCAATAATCCTGGATTTATTCTCCTCATGCAAAGCTGTTCATTTCTAAGAAAGGACTCTGCCACTGATTTTAAGGTCAGTTCATTCTGTTAGCATCTGTGAATCACCCAAGATGGCGGCGCGAGTAGATTGCGAGGCAATTTTGCGTTATTTTTCTTGCTCATCTCGGGTCTGTTCGTGCAGAACAGTTGTGCCTTAACATCGTACACCCATGGTGAGATTTTGGATATTGGTTTGCGAATTTCCGACAGTTTTATGGACAATCTTCGGCTCCTTTCTGAGATCGCTAGGACACCCGAGGCTATGCACTCTACCCGGCCGGGCGGAAGTGCGCGCAGGCGGCGTCGAGACCGTAAACAAAGGCGGGGGAAGCGCGGAGGACTGAGAGCTAAGGCTAAAGCTAACACCACACCGGCTCTCTTTACCCAGCATTTTCCTGCCAATGTACAGTCGCTAGTGAACAAAATGGAGGAGATTCGACTCAGCATCACACACAGCAAGAAACTTTTGAACTGTAACGTCCTAATCTTCACGGAAACCTGGTTAAACAGCGGAATACCGGACACGGCTATTGAGCTAGTGGGATGCCACACGCTCCGGGCGGATAGAACATTAGATGGCTCCGGTAAGACAAGAGGTGGTGGATTGTGCATTTACATTAACAAAGCTTGGTGCACAAACTCTGCTATTGTTGGAAGTCATTGTTCAGCTAACCTTGAGTTTCTCATGGTTAAATGTAGACCGTTTTATCTACCGCGGGAGTTCACTTCCACCATTATAACTGCAGCCTATATTCCCCCGGATGCTGATGCCAAGCTTGCTATGAAAGAACTTCACGCAGCCATCAGTAAACAACAGACTGATCACCCGGAAGCTGCTTTTATTGTTGCAGGTGACTTTAATCATTCAAACTTAAAGTCAGTGCTACCCAAGTTTCACCAGCATGTTTCCTGCCACACCAGAGGAAACAAAACCTTAGACCATGTTTACACAAACATGGCTGACGCTTACGTTGCGACACCCCTCCCCCACCTGGGACAGTCAGATCACCTTTCTTTGTTCCTCACCCCCAAATATGCACCCCTCATCAACCGTGTGAAGCCATCAGTAAAGACCATCAAGGTGTGGCCTGCGGGAGCAGATTCCACACTCCAGGAAAGGTTTCTACACACAGACTGGAGTGTGTTTGCTTCTCAAGCCACCAGTGGCGCTCACACGGACATTGACTCCTACACCTCCTCTGTATTGGATCATATCAATACCACCATTGACAGTGTTACAACCCAGAAACAGATCACCACATACCCAAATCAGAAGCCATGGATGAACAGGGAAGTGCGACTCTGCTGAAGTCACGCAATACTGCCTTCAGATCAGGAGATGCACAAGCCTACAGTACATCCAGAGCAAACCTGAAGAGGGGCATCAAACAGGCCAAGCACTGCTACAAGCTAAAGATAGAGGGTCACTTTTCCAACTCTGAGCCTCGACGCATGTGGCAGGGCATTCAGGCCATCAGGGACTACAAACCCACCCACTCCACCCCCGCAGCCACTGATGTCAACTTCCTGAACAAGCTAAATTACTTTTATGCTTGCTTTGAAAGAGACAATAGAGAAACTGCAACCAAGCTCAAACCCTCAGCTGACCACCCACCAATCACACTCTCCTCCACAGATGTCTGCAAGGCACTGAGCCTGAGCAGTGCGCACAAGGCTGCTGGACCAGACAACATCCCTGGTCGTGTTCTCAGGGCATGTGCAGAGCAGCTCGCTGGGGTTTTTACAGACATTTTCAACCTGTCTCTTGCCCAAGCAGCTGTACCATCATGCTTTAAATGCACTTCCATTGTGCCAGTGCCAAAACACTCTAGCCTGAGGTGCCCTAATGACTACCGCCCTGTAGCACTCATACCCTGTAATGTATGTTCGTGTAGATGCGGGAAGGAAGAAGACGTGGTCGGCGTAACTGGGACTGCACTTTATTTGATCTCATGATCCTCAAAACTGTCAAGCGCTCAGCGCGTTCAGAACTCATAAACTTTTCACTCAAAAACATGTAACGTTGCACTTCAAACTCAATATCTTTCTCTCGTGTCTCTCAGCCGGTGTTTTCAGTCCCAGTCATGATCTCTCTCTCCTCTCTCTCTCCCGACATACGGTCTCTCCACGCCAATTACTGGAACGAGACACAGGTGTTAGTGATCTGCACTTGACCTACTTACTCACCGCTCGTCTCCGCGGTTCCTCGCTTCCCGCTACAGACTTCGCAGAACCACGCCCCCTCCGCCACACACCCATCGTTATGAAATGCTTTGAGCGGCTGGTCCTGGAACACCTAAAAGACTCTCTACCATCCACATTGGACTCACACCAGTTTGCCTACCGCAGCAATAGGAGCACAGAGGATGCCGTTTTCATGGCACTGCACTCTGTGCTCACTCACCTGGACAATAAGAAGAGTTATGCACGAATGCTGTTTGTTGACTTCAGCTCAGCATTCAACACTGTCATCCTAACCAAGTTAATAGCCAAACTTGGAGACCTGGGCATCAACACTTCAATGTGTAACTGGATGCTACGACTTCCTAACTGACAGACCCCAGAATGTTTTCGATCAGGACTCACCTACTCCACATCCATCACTCTTAACACTGGTGTACCACAGGGCTGTGTGCTAAGCCCGTTTCTCTACTCCCTCTTCACCTCCGACTGCAAGCCTGTGTATGGATCTAATTCCATCGTCAAGTTTGCGGACGACACTACGGTGATTGGTCTCATCAGCAACAACGATGAGACTGCCTATAGGGAGGAGATCAAGCACCTGGCCACATGGTGCACTGAAAATAACCTGCTCCTCAACACCACCAAAACGAAGGAGCTCATCGTGGACTTCAGGAAGGAGTCAAGAGGCACACACGACACCATCCACATCAATGGAATGGTGGTTGAGCGTGTCTCCAGTTTCAAGTTCCTGGGGATCCACATCTCGGCGGACATGTTGTGGACGACCAACACCTCCAGCCTGGTCAAGAAGGCTCACCAGCGCCTCTTCTTCCTGAGGACACTGAGGAAGAATCAGCTCTCCTCGTCTATCCTGGTGAACTATCGCTGCGCAATAGAAAGCATCCTGACCAACTGTGTGGCAGTATGGTATGGGAGCTGCTCTGTTGCAGAGCGCAAGGCACTGCAGCGAGTGGTGAAAACTGCCCAGCGCATCACAGGGACTCCACTACCTGCCATCGAGCACATCCAGAGGAAACGCTGTCTGCATCGAGCTCGCAGCATCCTTAAGGACTCCTCTCACCCAGCCCACAGACTGTTTTCTCTCCTGCCGTCCGGCAGGCATTTCAGGTGCCACCGGACCAGGACCAGCAGACTAAAGAACAGTTTTTTCCCCAGAGCTGTCTCTTTACTGAACTCTAACCCCCGCTGATCCATTTCCCTCATATACTGATAACTCTCCTCTCCCCCCTCACATCTGCCTTCACTTTGTTATTTGCACTACCGACTGTTTATTACAGTAACAACTGTTTACTTATGTATCTTGCACTACCATACCTTAATTGGATTAGGCTCATTTGCAGTGTCAACTGTTATTTAAAGTACCAACTGTTTACATTTGCATTTTGCACCGTACTTCTAACTGTAATATGCAATCACTTTCCACTGCACTTTTACACTTTCTCGGATAGCTTCTGTCCATAATTTATTGCACTACCTTAATCCACTACTATATTCCGCATTTTAGTCCAACATATCTTTGTATACCTCTATCTGTAAAATTCTGTTTATAGTAATAGCCATCTGTATATTATATTCATAGTACATATTCACCTTTAAATTCTGTTTATAGTAATAGCCATCTGTATATTTATTCACTGTACATATTCACCTGTAAATTCTGTTTATAGTAATTACCATCTCTCTATTTATATATATTTATATATTCAGTACATATCCATGTCCTGGACTTGCTGCTATTGCACTTCTGGTTAGACCTAAACTGCATTTCGTTGCCTTGTACTTGTACTTCTTAAATGACAATAAAGTTGAATCTAATCTAATCTAATCTAATTAAATGCAAAAAGACTGTTTAAATATTAATCCTGTTGCAACATTAAATGTCATACACGCAAGACTGTTTAGACAAGATTTATTTGGCTTGTTTTGGACAGATTATAATGTGTTTATTGTAGTGCTGTCAAACGATTAAAATATTTAATCGCGATTAATCGCATTAATGTCATAGTTAACTCACAATTAATCACAATTAATCGCACATTTTTATTTATTCTAAATGTCCCTTGATTTCTTTTTGTCCCATTATTTTTTCTTATTTTAATGCTCTTATCAACATAGAAAAGTGGATCGGCTTGCTTTGTTCAAATGTTTGTTTTATTGAAAACAACATTGGCATACTTTAGTGTTCGATTTCACACCAACATTCTCACTTGGAGCAAATAATCGCTCACACAATGTAACACTGCCCATCAATAAAAGGGTGAAACAAATACTTTGTTGCACAAACAGCCCCTTCAACAGCCCTTTCTAAGGGATCAAAACAGGGTGATACAAAATAAAATTACAAAGTGCACATGCAAGGTAAACTAGGACTCCGCCTATAGTGCAGTTAAACCAGGGGTCGCCAACTAGCGGACTCCGGTCCGAATCCGGACCGCGAAGCCTTTTGACGTAATGAAACAGTTAACGTTGCAATGCTCAGTTACTACGTTCAGACCCAGACGCGCGGTCAAGCATGCAGTGAAGAAGAGACTGATGGTGCGTTCACACCGGACGCGAATGACGCGACATGCACGCCGCTTAATCCGCGCCGCAGAATGTCTATTTGCGTCTTTGCATTGACTTAAATCACTCGCGCAAAACGCTTCATTCGCGTCTGGTGTCAGAGCAGAAAGCAGCGCTCAAGACAAGCACTTTTAGTTGAAGACCCCTGAGTTAAACCATGGCTTAATACGTTTCTCATTTCGGCGTCTCACGCTTGTCATCCACGTCTAATCTTTTAATGGCCCAAACGAGTGCGGGCAGCCGCAGCGTGCCTGATGTTTTGTTTCCGGTCTAGCTACATCCGGAGTGGTGTTGTAGTTTTTCTAACGTTACTAGTTGTTGCAACAGCATGTGAAAAAACTACAAAGTTTGTTAGACCAAAAAGAACGTTAATCTCGCGATAAAAAAATTGACGCCGTTAAAATAGGTTTGCGTTAACGTCGTTAATAACGCGTTTAACTGACAGCACTAGTTTATTGTAAAAGAGCCTAGTGTCACATCAATAAAGCTTTTATTCGCAAATGTCTGCTCATATGCTATAAATATAATGCTATAAATATAGTACAAGTCAAACGTATTTTGCAAGTGTTATACATCATTTTAATCGGTTAAGTTTCTATTTTTTTTTTGTGTACAGTCACAATAAAAACTTCATGTTTTGCTTTTTGCAAAACAAAGAAAACACACGATGCGCGATCTGCAGCCTCTCTGTCAAAGACGTTCATTCAGATAGTCTTCAGAAAAGGCTTAGTGAAAACTTGTCTCACAAACATGAGACATATGTCTAAAGAAACGCTGAAATGTCAGGTTTTAAACAATGTAAACCAAATCGAAAACAAATATTCTGTGTTTATGTAATCTGGTTGAAAAGCGATACATGTCGGTCACCCGCGATCCACTTCATTATCCGCTAATGCGGCCACGCCCACATATCGCGCGCTCTATTGAGATTCAAATACTGACGATCCCCGCATCAACGCCCACATCAACTCATACAAACACATCTAGTGAAGCGCTGTAAAGTTACTTCAGATACATCGTTTTGAGACGCGTTTGAGCAATAATCCTGGATTTATTCTCCTCATGCAAAGCTGTTCATTTCTAAGAAAGGACTCTGCCGCTGATTGTAAGGTCAGTTCATTTTGTTAGCATCTGTGAATATTAAATGCATAAAAAACGTTTAAATATTAATCCTGTTGCAACATTAAATGTCATACATGCAAGACTGTTTAGACAAGATTTATTTGGCTTGTTTTGGACAGATTATGAATTACCAATCCGGCTTCAAAAGCAGCCACTCATCTGAGACCGCCCTGCTTTCGGTTACTGAAGCACTGAGACAGGCAAGAGCAGCTTCCAAATCCACGGTACTTATCTTACTGGATTTGTCTGCTGCTTTTGACACGGTTAACCACCAGATCCTCCTGTCAACTCTCATGAAGATGAGCATTTCAGGAACTGCTCTCCAGTGGTTCAAGTCTTACCTCTCAGGTAGGTCCTTCAGGGTGTCATGGAGAGGTGAATTGTCTAAGTCACATCATCTAGCCACTGGCGTTCCCCAGGGCTCAGTGCTTGGACCACTTCTCTTTTCCATCTACATGTCATCACTAGAATCTGTCATTCAGAAACATGGCTTTTCCTTTCACTGCTATGCCGACGACACCCAACTCTACTTCTCATTTCAACCAGATGATCCTACAGTTGGTGTTCGTATCGCTGCCTAACAGACATCTCTGCCTGGATGAAGGAACATCACCTGCTACTCAACCTTGCTAAGACAGAACTGATTGTGGTCTCAGCCAACCCCTTGCTTCATCATAATCTCTCCATACAGCTCGGTTCATCAACCATAACTCAGTCCAGAACCAACAGGAACCTCTGGGTTGTGATTGATGATCAGCTAAAATTCACTGACCACATCACTGCAACAACCCGGTCCTGCAGTTTTGCTTTATACAACATTAGGAAGATTAGACCCTTCCTATCAGAGCAGGCCACACAACTCCTGGTACAAGCTCTTGTTCTCTCCAGACTGGACTACTGTAATGCTCTTCTAGCGGGCCTTCCGGCATGCACTATCAAACCCTTGCAACTGATCCAGAATGCAGCGGCGAGGGTGGTCTTTAATGAGCCGAAGAGAGCGCACGTCACCCCTCTCTTCATCAGTCTGCACTGGCTACCAATAGCCGCTCTAATCAAATTCAAGGCACTTGTGCTCACCTACAAAGCAGCCACTGGCTCTGCACCAATATACCTAAACTCGCTTGTTCAGACTTACACACCCTCCAGGAGCTTACGTTCTGCCAGTGAACAACGCCTCGTGGTGCCATACCAGAGAGGCATGAAATCACTCTCACTGACCTTTTCCTGGACCGCCCCCACCTGGTGGAATGACCTGCCTATCTCAATTCGTGCGGCCGAGTCTGTAGCCATTTTCAAAAAACATCTAAAGACACATCTCTTCCAGCAGCACCTGACCAATCAAGAATAGCACTTATCACTCTATTCATTTTCTATCTATCTATCTATCTATCTATCTATCTATCTATCTATCTATCTATCTATCTATCTATCTATCTATCTATCTATCTATCTATCTATCTATCTATCTATCTATCTATCTATCTATCTATCTATCTATCTATCTATCTATCTATCTATCTATCTATCTAAAAAAGGTTCTGTTGTGTGTTCTGTGCTAGATTAACTGAGACTTGTTACAGCTCTTGCATATTGTTGCCCTTGTCTGTTCTAGTTGCTTCTATTGCGCTCATTTGTAAGTCACTTTGGATAAAAGCGTCTGCTAAATGACTAAATGTAAATGTAATGTAAATGTAATTATAATGGGTGTATTGTAAAAGAGCCTAGTGGCACAGCAATAAAGCTTTTATTAGCAAATATCTGCTCAGGTGCTATAAATATAGTACCAGTCAAACGTATTTTGCTTCATATTGATGTTTAAATGTTATAGCCTAATGGTATTTTTTTAATTTAATATCAAAGTTCGTCAGAAATTATTCTGGAGTTTTGTTTTGTAGAAAGTGATTTTTTTTTGTTTTGTAGAAAAATAATTGCTTTCTTTAAAGTGAATTTCGTTTTGTATAAATTGTATCTTAATTTTTATTATTTATTATTAATTTTTTTTAGCATGAGACTACTTTTAAAAACAAAAAAAATGTAGAAAAAATGCTCTTCTTAATAATTTTTGTCTTATTTCTAGTCTAAATATTTAAACATTCTTAAATCAAGATGCATTTACCAGATAAGTATAATTTTCAACTAAATAAGAAGAGCATTTTTTTAAGTGTAGTCAAATCTTTTGATTATTTAAAATATAATAGGCCTTTGTTGACTACATTCTAAATAAATGATTCTGGAGTTTGGTTTTGTAGAAAGTGCATTTTTTTTGTTTTATAGAAAGTGAATTGCTTTCATTAAAGTTAATTTCGTTTTGTATAAATTGTATCTTAATTTTAATTTTTAATTTTTTAGCATGAGACTACTTTTAAAAACATTTAAAAGTAGCACAAAAAATTTAGAAAAAATGCTCTTCTTAGTCATTTTTGTCTTGTTTCTAGTCTAAATATTTAAACATTCTTAAAGCAAGAAGCATTTACTAGATAAGTACAGTTTTCAACTAAAAAAGAAGAGCATTTTTTGCTCTCTCAGTCACACACCTGAAGCTCATTCATTATGCAGCTCATTAAGCAGGGTCATTATGCAGGCTATTGTTCTCTCAGGTGTTATCTCATCATTATTCATTAGATATCACGCCTCCTCGCATATGGGCTTTGTGAAGAAAAACGTACAAATTTTAAATCAGTGTATTGTTTTATGTGAATGAGTATGCTCAATGATTCTCACGTCAGTTTGAAGCAAAAACTCAATGAAAATACACCATGGAGTCCAAAGTCTTGTGAACACATATCTATTGTGTGTTTTGAGGCCTTAATTTTGAAAGCATGTACATACATGTTGCTTAGATATTATGGTAGCCCAGTTTGTGCTGAATACGGTGTAATTACACTTTTGCCATTAATATGTTTATAAGCAACTGAAAAAAACAAAAATGTAAGAGCATGTCAAAACTTCTAAAGGGCCCCAAAACCGCTCAGACTCCAGAGGGTTAATAGACTGAAACTTACAGGATCTGAACTCACTACACTGCTGTATATTAATAACAACTTCATAAAAATCAAATACTATAAGCATAACTTTTATAGAGATGATATACCTGAGAACAGGCCGTGTGTCTCCACTCTTAAACACTATTGGCAGATCCATAGACCAGTCACTCTTCATAGACACACAGCTGGACTCTGGGTTTGAGCAGCTATATCACCCTGTAGCCCAAGACTGGTTTCCCACTGAAGCTAAGCAGGGCTGAGCCTGGTCAGTACCTGGATGGGAGACCAACTGGGAAAACCAGGTAGCTGCTGGTAGAGGTGTTAGTGAGGCCAGCAGGGGGTGCTCACCCTGTGGTCCGTATGGGTCCTAACACCCCAGTATAGTGATTGGGACACTATACTGTAACAAGCACCGTCCTTCGGATGAGACATTAAACCGAGGCCCTGACTCTCTGTGGTCATTAAAAATCCAAGGATGTCCTTTAATAAAGAGTAGGGGGTGTAACCCCGGCATCTTGGCCAAATTTGCCCATTGGCCCCTCTCCATCATGGCCTCCTAATCATCCCCATACTGATTGGCTTCATCACTCGGTCTCCTCTAAAAACCGTAAGTCGGATCAGTCTGAAAAGATAAGGCAACCCGAGTCAGAACAGTCTGGAGGTCTGAGCCGAGTTTGGTGGATGTAGCTTGAACAGTCTAGGAGGAGTAGCAATTAGTTTTCTAGTCTAAGAAGAAGAATAATAAGTTTAAGTACAATATCAGTAAGTTGGCTCGTTCACGCCAATTCACGTTTGTTTTGGTCCTATATTTTTTACTTGAAAGAAAAAGCTAATGGAGCACTTTCATTTGAACTTATATAAACTATGTAGCGCTTTACACAGAGAGACTGGAAAGCTGGCCTGAATGGTTGTAGCAAAGTGTAAGCAAAACTCAGGTATCTGACATTTTACATGGGGATTATTATCAGCGTCGATCCCACGCAAACATGGGGCAGTTTGCAACACTCCACTAACAACTGCGTTACTGTACAGAAAATAAACTGTGCAATAGCAACAGAAATATAGAACACATACATGCGATGCGCTCCATCTACTGACTGCCCACTCATCAGCGGGTGAGGGAGAGAGTGCGTTCCGCCTTAAAGGAGCAGCACCTAATTCTACTTGTTACAACTAATATCATTTATTGTACTGGACAGTTTAAAGCTCATAACCATTAATATTTTTGTTGTGACTTGAAGTACTTAGAGTGCAGTGTTATGTTGCATCATGCAGTATTTGTCCTGAAAAGTACTGAGTAAATGTGATGTTTGTTACCTCAATAAATGTAAGGTCATTCCTATTTTATGTTTTATGTTCTATTATATTAACATTAAAAGCACACTCTTTTTATGACTAAAATAACAGAAAAGCGTAAAAAAACAATAAAAAATAAATGAAAAATGAAAAAAAAAGAAACGGATTGTATAGAGCTACACTAGGGATGAACGATTTTGGAAAACAATCTAATTTTTTCTTTACCTTTTTTCTTATCAATTAATCTAATAAATAAAACTTAAAATATTTGTTTACATTATATAATTATAAGTACTTTTTAAAATAATAACACATTAAAAAGGTATTTAAAAAATAGCTTGTTAAGAATTTGAATTATGTAAACTAATATTGTTTCAAAACATAAAAGCTAGTAAATAATAAAGAGGAACAAAAAACATTACAAGCAATGAACAAAGAGTGCTTCAGTATTTAAGAGTGTCTGAACTGTGAGTGATTTTTCTCTTTCTCAGCTTTACTGTTGCCTGATTATAATGATGACATTATCATAGACAGCGGGAGATCTGCACTTGTCCTGTCTGTTCATTATTAATTAATTCATTAAGACATTACTGATGGTGTTTACATTCATTTTGCGTTATAAAAGCATCTTCATAGAGCACGGCGCGAGCAATTGAAACTGAAAGCCTTCTGTCAGTGAGTTTACTGCATGTAATATATAAGCACTGCATTCCTAACGACATAAATGAAGACTTCGTAGAGCATTTGTAAGGAAAATACCGGCGGGTGAGAACACGCAGTATTAAACAGGTGGTCGTTACCAGTGATGCCAGTAACGCGTTACTTAGTAACGCGTTACTCTAATTTGACCACTTTTTCCAGTAACGAGTAATCTAACGCGTTACTATTTCCAAACCAGTAATCAGATTAAAGTAACTTATCCAAGTCACTGTGAGTTACTTTTTTTTGTCATTTTCCTTAGTAAAAATATATATTTTTGCTTTCTTGTTTAGTCTGAGCAGGGTTTTTCCTGCATAGAGAATTACGAGGCGGCCGCTCCGTCAAATTTCTTGCCGCCTCCGTCTGTCGACAAAACTCAAGACAGGCAGTCACTTGCTCAGATTAGGCATGTCGTGATAATTAAATAATCATCAGAAATATATATTGTCACATGATCCTTCAGCAACCATTATTAGTATATTATGATTTGCTAGTACAAAGTCATCTAAAGCCATTCCATAGCTGAATGTCTTTCCTCCGCTGTAGCTGTCAATCATTCTCCGTTCAGCATTCAAACTGCGCGTCGTTCGGTTCCAGTCAGCAGCTGCACGGGAAAGCTCACTCCATATGATATATTCCCGTTATAATACTTGATATGTTGATAAAATAATTTATCTTCCTGGAGTTTATCTAGCGGTTTCTGAAAAATGTTGTGCTCGCTACTCAGGTGACAACACAAGGACTATTAATTAGCATTACACGCACAATAACCAGAATTAAAAACTGTGAAGAAACAAATAATCAGTGAATGTTTGGACCCATATAGGCTACATAGTAGACTAGGATTTGTGGGCTCAACGCTCATCTTCTCTTTATGCCGTGAACTTTTCAATGTGCACTCGCGCTGCACTGCACACTGACTCCATGTTGCTTTAAGCGCATCATTCTGCACCCGGGATGCGCATAAGCGCTTTGTTGCCGCTCTGTTTTGAAGCGTTTCATATATTTTCATAGTTTTGTGCACTTAAAGATTATTAAAAAATATATTGTTCTCACGGATCGATCATATATTTGTTGTCCCTTTACAAGGCTGCACATTACGTTTACAATAAAATATAAATCTTGTAATTTTATATTATTTGTGTAGGCCCATATAATTATTTACATTCATATATAAAAAATTAAATATAAATTGTTTTTCATAAATGTATTTAATAAGAACACAAAGTAATTTGTACCTTTTCATTAACATGTTTAGGGTTTTATGTTTAGTGTTTTATGTTTAGTGTAGTGTAACATGTTTTATGTTTAGTGTTGGCAAAAACGGTTGTCATTTTTATGTTGAGGCTGCAGAGGTGTTGTCGGCAACTGATGAATGTAACTAATAAAGTAACTTGTAATCTAACTTAGTTACTTTTAAAATCAAGTAATATGTAAAGTAACTTAGTTACTTTTAAAATCAAGTAATCTGTAAAGTAACTAAGTTACTTTTTCAAAGTAACTGTGGCAACACTGGTCGTTACAATGTGTGTGTGCACGTATGGGTGTGTGTGTGTGTGTGTGTGCGCGCGTGTCTGAGGTCTGGGTAAACCCTATGTTAAACTTAATTTGATTCTTTTTATTACTAGACTGCCACTTTCAAGATTTGAACTCATTACACTGCTGTATATTAATAACAATTTCATTAAAAAAAAAAAAAATACTATAAGCATAACTTTTATAGAGATGTTATACCTGAGATCAGGCCACATGTCTCCACTCTTAAACACTGGTGGCGGATCCATAGACCAGTCACTCTTCATAGACACACAGCTGGACTCTGGGTTTGAGCTCTTCTGCTGGACTGAACTGGAACAGAGAACAGATTCAGTTCAATCCCTTACATTACTGCGATCATTCTTTATGAGAGGAACCATAAATAAATGTGTGTGTGTAAGTGTGTGATCTTTTTCCGTGATGTAACACAATATTGAACAGTGTTTGTTGAAAGTACCTGCATCCCGGAGAGAAATCTCCATCTCTGGATCTAGAATTGCCCATGATGAAGCTGCAGGAGAATCTGATGAGTTTGATCTCCTCCACTGACTAACAAACATCACACACTAAATTAAATTATTAAATTAAACAAACTTCATAATTTATCTGAACACATCTGGAGTGTGTGAGGAAAGGATCACGTGACTGTGTGTGAACCCAAGCTCAGTCATAGGGCCTATTCTCACACACACAGCCAAACACTGATTGAACATGTTGGGTCGGGCCAGGGCTGTTCACAGGGGGGCGACCCGTTGGCTAGAGCCACTGCCCCTCTGCCCTCATCGCTTGAGGTGCTCCTCTTGTGCCCCTCCCTTCATTCACAAATATGTCCTGCAACAGTGAATATCACGAAACATTTCTAAACACACCAAGCCAGTGAGCGTGTGACGCATCTGAAGGAATGCAAATTCATCACCTATTAGAAAACTGCTGTTAAATAAATGAGCAACAAATAGTAACAATATTGTATCTGCCTTTCATAGTAGGCTGTGGATTCAGGGAACAGTGATTAAACTATTTGCACACACTCCAGTCCACCGCCGTCTTCATTTCAAAATGAAATGTGTTCATTAAACACAAAAGGTTTTATTTCAAAAGCATTTCTAATTTAAGTTCATGATTACAATAAACGAAAATTCCAGCAAAAGAAACCAAGTGTGGTCAAAAAACTGTGAATAACCACCACCATCCCAAAATCCAAACATTTGTTCTTTGTCACTTCCTATCCTGCCCATGCCCGGTGACATATACCCTACGCACCTGAGAGGTGTACGATAATGAACTTAACAAATTCCTAAATATATACATTATAAATATGCACATAGTAAATAATAATAAAAACAAATAACAATTTATAATAAATAAACTTATAGACAAACGGCTACAACAAATATAGTCAAGCCTTACCTTACAAAACTTTGTCATTTAATTTGAAAAGCAATCACTTAATCCGAATGCACCTTGTGGTGGTTCTAAATGGTATAATTTTGTACAAAGTTGGAAAGGAATAGTAATGATATAAGTAGTATTCAATACACTGTTCATTATAACAACTAGCTGAAAAAAATATTGCTAAAAATAGAACTAGGACTTGACTCGAGACTTGACTTGGACCCTAAAGACTTGAGACTTGACTTGACCTGGACCTTAGAGACTTAAAACTTGACTTGGACCTCAAAGGTTTGAGACTTGAGACATGACTTGACTTGACCCTGGACCTTAGAGACTCGAGACTTGACTTGGACCCTAAAGACTTGACTTCACTTGACTAGGACCGCAGGGACTTGTGAACATGTCTGGCTGATATTGCCCACAACCCAGTGCGAGATGGACGAGGATTTGATAGAACTACAAACGCGGATATAAAGTGTTAAAAAAAATGACAAACATGACGGATGTGCGAGTCCAATGATTAAATAGAGAGTTTTAGATTAAGGGGTTTGAGTGATCAATTATCAGTATTTAACGTGCGACTACATTTCTCTCCGTCACGGTTAGGACATTAAACTGAATGTGGAGGATTTTAACTGTGACGATGATTGACAGGGCAGTTTAAACAGTAATGGGATGCAACAGAGTCCGTTAAAGATAACAAAGTAGTATGTTCCAAAGCTTGCATACTCTTTTGCTACACACTCAAAAGTATGTACTTTTTCTTCACAAAAAGAGTACATACATTTAGGTCACAGTATAAGTAGGCGAATTGGGACGCAGCAGATTTAGGGGACATCGGTCAACCCTAAAAGCTCAGTTTTTTTCCCCCTCACGTGCAAACTATTGGAAAGCCTGCATGAGTCATTAGTTGGGTTAGTAAAATAAGGAAATTGTAGTTTTTAAATAGAAAATAATATTTATGTAAAGAGATATAGTAAAATTAACAGGCAGATTACAAACTACAATCCACATTTTTGTTGGTAGTGGGCGGCAGTGGCTCAGTGGTTCATGGTTGTCTACAAACCGGAAGGTTGGTGGTTTGATCCCTGGTTCCACCTGATCGAGTGTTGAGGTGTCCATGAGCAAGACCCCTAACCCCAGCTGCTCCCGACGAGCTGGATGGGCCTTGCATGGCTGACACCGCCGTCGGTGTGTGAATGGGTGAATGTGAGGAAATATGTAAAGCGCTTTGGATGGCCATGGGTCTGTTGAAAGCGCAATATAAATGCAGTCCATTTACCGTTAATGTTTTTGCTCCTGGTTTTCTAGTGCTAGCCACTGTCCACGTTTATGGAAGATAATTAATTGTCTTATCAAATTATTGTACCTGATCTGATCTAATATAAAATAACACCTAATTTGCTGTTTGCAAAGTTTGTAGCCTACTATTTTCTGTTTGTTTTGATTAATAAAATTATTCATTATTGTTCAATAAATATTAAAAAAATATATATATATGTTAATATAAAAATATACTTTAAAACGACAAATATGTTTTTGTCATTGAATGAGATCCCTTAATAATTTAATAAAGCTTTACAGTAGAAACAAATAATTATAATTTATTTGATTATATGTTATGATTAATGTATTTTTAAATCTGATGGTTTCATTATAAATATGATTAGTATCTCTAAGGTGGACACCCAACTTTATATTTCCCATCTGAACCTAAATTTTAGCGATTCTCATTTGCTACATAAATCTACAACATCTAAAAAAAAAAAAGCATTAGATATGAGATCAAATTAGCACAGAATTAACTTTTTGGAAGCATAATTACAACAACATAAACTGAATTAGCACTAAAGCCTAACAACTGTATTTGCAATATGATTGTAAAAGGTTTGTTATTCAATCTCTACATTACATTTTTTTTCGATTGCTAAACAACAGTGAGCACAACTGGAGCTACATGTGCAAAACTCTAACTACAGTCTGCACTACCAACAGTCACCTGAGCTAAACAGTTCACATCACCTGCAAAACTCACTCCAAGCAACACAACTCTTAACACAGGCTCAAAACAGGCTCAGTGCAGCCAAACACTGCACAGCCCTCACTGAGATAACACACACTGTCACTCAGAACACACACTAGCATCAAACACCAATACAGAAAATACACACTTTTCATCTTTACAGTTTGAACAATTTCAGTGACTTCATACAAAGTCATATTTTCTTCAAAGAAGAGACATATGATTTATTTAAATTTTCAGAACATATGTACCAATTCGTTAAGGTAAATGAAAATCAGAAGTTTCCTTCAATAGTCTGTAGTAATTTATGGAATTACAGTAGCCTAATGAGGAAAAAAAGATAGAAACTAAAAGTACATAGGCTACTGTAATTCGAGTTGTGTGTGTGTGTGTGTGTGTGTGTGTGTGTGTGTGTGTGTGTGTGTGTGTGTGTGTGTGTGTGTGTGTGTGTGTGACACCTGCTTAGCCTTTCAGCTGAAATTGCAATCAGCAGTGTTTGAAAGGCACAAGGCTGAAATCTAATCTGTTTTGAATGTGTGGTTCACAGTTTTGACAGCAGTGTATTAGCATTTGAACAATGTGCTGTAAATCCACAGTGTTGTGCAGGTCGTGGTAAAAGTCATGTGATAAGTGTGTAGAGTTTTGAAAACTGTGTTCAAGCAATGAAAAACGAACTAGAGTTTGGTCCACATTAACTGCTGCTGTGCAGACTGACTGTAGTTAGAGTTTTGCACATGTGACTCCAGTTGTGCCCTCGTTTAACAATAGAAAAAAACTGTAAGATGATACTCAAGCCCTTATAGCGCCTGTCTCCAAGCAGGGCTTCAATTTCATTGGTTACAGTTTCGAGATCATTGTTTGGTGTAGAGTCTGTCCTGTGATTGACATGACCAGCTGTGCACAGCCCTGGAAAACACCAACAGCAACAGACGCAGATCCGACAAAACCCAACAAATGCGTGAAATGACCAATACAACACATCTGATGATAAACCTCTGAAGAACCACAGACATCACCAAACACTAAAGAAACCCTTCATTAAAGATTTCATATCAAACAATCACTCAAAATGTCCTCCAGAGATTCATATTAATATGAGAAAGTCACACACATGAACACTCACCTCGATCAAACTTTTACAAGATACAGTGTCTCAAATCCTCCAGCTTTAACATCATAAACATACACGGACATTCCTGATTAAACTTCGAGAAACCTGTCTATTAAACACTTTAAAGCTCTGTTTTTCCGTGTCGTGTTCGTGTTTTCTGCTTAAAATAGCGGCAGGAGAAACTCTAACTTACTTACACTTTACATTTGCGACGAGAGAGAGGCGTAAACAGAGATGCGCGTAAACAGAGATGCGCGTTCGCGAGAGCACCACTGCGCGTGCGTGAGAGCAGACGTTGTTGGCAATTAATATTTTGTGAATAAAGTGGTAATTTAGTTTTTTTGTGTGAGCCCTCGCGCCGTTTTGTTAGCTTTTTGTCTTTTATTCATAATTTTGTTATTTTTTGATTGTTTTAATTTTCTCTTTCGTTCATATAGGCTAGTTTTGCTTTTGTTTATTCCTCAATGTGTTCACTCTTTTGGTCTTTTGTACTTTTTTTGCGTTTTATTTGACTATTGTCGATGTTTTTTGTTTCAGTTTGTTTTTATCTGTATAATTTATTGTATTTTATTGTCTATTCATTGGTTAATTTAATAATTTATGCATGAATTATGATAATCACAGTCAGATTTATTTCCTATGTGTTTTTATTGCTCTTAGGGCATGAAAAACAAGAGTTTATGGTTTAAACTGAAGAGATGCTGTATTAAACATAATACTGTAATAACACAGCAATATTGTGTGTATTTAAAAAAAAAAAAGCAATACAATTGTATAAATCATGTGAAAACTATAAAATATATACAAAAATATAGATTGACAGACGCAGTTGTTGAGCTTTGCGTATGTTTGATATCAGAGCATGAGGACGTCTCTCACCGGTCAGCTGTGGAAACCCGACTCAGATGCTCCTCCAGGGCCAGAGTATGTCCACTTCCCCTCATTAGTGCTCATTCTGATGATGGTCAAGATGGACACATCTCTAGCACAGCTCTCCTCTGAGAAGACCAGCGATCAGGGGTTTCAATCTCATCTGAAATGAGCCGTGTTGGGGAAACGCAGTACAAGTATCATCACGTAATCAGATGATGTTCATGCACATTACATTCTAATAACACTAATACATTTTTTTACAGTCAAAGTCACTGCAGATGAGAAACAACAGTCACAGTAATAGTGTGAGTTAAACAGCTCTTGATGCCTGATGTCCACTATAGTGGACAGACGATTAATCAGGAGTTTCTCAAATCAATACTTGGCAAATGTAACTGTGATGAGACTCATTAGATATTGTTTGATGCTGTTTTACCACCAAGAGTCTCCGAGGATAGAAGGAATGGACGGATATTAATAAAAATTAATAAAACCCATGCAATGCAAGAACATGCTTTATGAACAGCCGTCCACTGTAGTGACCGCAATGATGAGAGGCTCATTTAGTTTCTCTCTCTCTTCAGTTTGTTCATTTATTCTTTCTGCACTCTAAAAACTCCTGGGTTGTTTCTTCAACACATTTTCTGGGTTATTTGTGTTGGGTTAAAATGATGGGTTATTTTTTCAGAGAGTAACCATTTTCTGGGTTATAGGGCTAATATTTTGAAAGTACATGACGCTCTGTGGCGCTGCAGGATTTTGAAGGTCCTGTCCTGAGTCGTTGCTGCTGGGCCGAATGGCGCCGCTGGCGTGTGTACACTCATAGAGAATAATGTGTTTGAATTTTAAAACCGCTTCTCGTCCGGTGTGCGACCCCTTTAGCCGCGGCTAGAGCGACGAGGCTACACAATAGTTGAGTTATGTTTACCAGCTGCGCCATGCTTATCATATTATACAGTGCTCTACTGGCTGAAGTAGTGAGAGTTAAATAAGTGGGTAAAGTCTACAAATTGTTGTTAATCTCTATATTGTTATGTTTTCTCCAGGTCATTTTAAATGGACAGCTTTGTTGCTGAAAAGCTAACTGAGTGGTGGCTGTCTGAGCTGATAGAGAATTTTAGAGGTGAGCTTTTTTACTCTTACTGCCCTTATATAATCTCTCTACACCTAAACATTATTTTAATAGGGTTTATAGTTAAAAGATACTTGTGCCTTGTCTATAAGCTGTGATGCATAATAAAGGGCCAGATATTCACCTTTTGCATTAATGTCATTTGTATTCTGTACTTTTATTTTTATATATTTCATTATTTTTGAATTAATTTATAACACTGTTAAAACTGTAGTTTTAAATTAGTAATGTTCAAAGCATTGTTTTCCGCGATTTTCATTCCTGTGTAAATGCATTCATGCCACAGGCCGTCTACAGGCTGGGAAGAAGACTATCCGGAGCAGCGTTCATACACCAAATGCCTGTAAGTATAATGGACCAGTTTCTCAGCACCACTCTGAGAGAGAATATTCTTAATTCTAACTATACTGTACAGGTGAAAGAAGGCAATCCAAGTGACATGTTTTATGTGAAAGCTAAAGGGTGAATCCTGATTTTTTTTAAAAACACAACTCCAAGGTTCCTCGCAGTTGTATTTCAGTTTTGGGCGATGCCATCTAATGCCGAGTTCAGACTGCATGATTTTCAAAGTAGTCGGATCACTGCTCTTTTCACACTGTATGACTATCTGGGCCAGCATTCAGTCACTGCTGTGTTCACACTGACCGATGGATCGGCCACAGGGGGTTTCACACTGCATGACTGCACAAGAGGAAGAATCACAGACAGCTCTGTTGCGTTTCACAACAAAACACATGCGAGAAGTGAGAAGGAAACAACGTAAGATCATACGAGGGTCAGACTGGGGTTTTCGCGCAAGACTGGAATTGTTATTAAAAATATGCAGTGCAGAAACTTGCGGTCCAAGTCTGTGCACTGATTTGCAGCAAAACGGAGAAAAAGAAAAAAGATTATGGCGGAGGAAATGGTTGGGGAGACACAGGGAGCAATGATTGTGTTCTGCAAAGAGAGTTTGAGGTAAATAAATCATTTTTGCAATGTGCTGCTGTTGCGGCTGGTCAAGCAAATGTTTGTGCTTTGCTTCTGTTTGATATGATTGTAAATATATCTATTAAAATAGTGACATTATGGTCTATAACTCCTCCCGCTGCCCTGTGTCTCACTCTCTCATTGGCTGTTGGTCATCGGAGATGTATTTTTCAGTCAGAACTCATTTCACACATCAGGATTTTGAATCGCCGACAGGTCCAGATATTTAGCATGCCAAATATCTCACGGGCGTCTGCGACTCATTGGCAAGTCTCTCTGATCGCGTCTTTGATCATTCACACTGCGTGATTGTCACTCACGTGCACGAGCACTGATTTGCCTATGATTTCGGGCATTTGTCGGTGATTTCGCAAAACCTGTCGGCGAGTCACAATTGTTTGTGAGTGTGTGTGTGTGATTGTCTGTGTTTGTGAGTGTGTGTGTGTGACTGTTTGTGTTTGTGAG
>NC_137114.1:54555664-54578164 GCF_949357685.1 Gobio gobio
CGGGGCTCCTTGCGATTGATTTCCAGGAGCATTTTATTCATTTATTCACGAGTTCACACTTACATCAAATTAAATGGAGTAAAAGATTATGCGTATTTGGCGTGCTGTCCGGGGGAGGGCTCCGGGCTCGGAATTTTGGCCCGAACCCAGAGTGTCCCCCCCATGATGAAGATAGTCTAGAACTAGACTGTATTTTATTATGGCTTGTGTTGACATCTAATGAGTTTAATAAATCAAAGTGAGGAGATGGGGTGGTGGAGGGATGCTAAAAATAAAAACGGTCAACGAAAGAAGGTGAATATGCTGTATATATACACACACCTCTTATCGTTGATTAAATCGATTGGCTTGATGTGCTCCACCTGTGTTTAATTAGGTTTAATTATCTGAGGGTGCTCCACTTGGGTTTGATTAGGTTACATTATCTGGCATGCTCCATTGTTTAGATAGGTTTAATTATCTGAACGTGCTCCTCCCGAAATTAGTTACTAAAACTTCACTAAGTGCAGTTTTGAATGATTACCTGTGTTGCCGTTTGTCAAATACTTCAATGTTGCCAATGACTTAAATCAATCAGAATACTATATAGACTGTTAACAATAACTAAAGCCATCTTTACACTGCAAAGGTGGAACAAAAGCTGCATCTGAAATAGCAGAAATTTTCATTTTATAATTTGAGTAACATTAAACCGTCTGTAAATAAACATTTATGCTATTTCAGATGCAGCTTCTGTTCCACCTTTGCAGTGTAAAGATGGCTTTTAAAGACGTCATATTCTGACTACACAGATAAAACAATCTTACAAACATTTATTAATTATTTTAAAGGTGTCATGAATTGGCTTTTTTATTTTTTATACTGTTGTCTGAGGTCAACTTATGACGTTTGCGTGTTTTTTACATTCAGAAACAGCATAATGAATAATAGGCTATTTTCTAATAGGCTCTCTGAAGAAACGGTCGGTTTTGATGGGCGTGCCGCACTGAAGACTTGTCAGTAAACGCCCACGGCTAGGATTGGATAAGATTTGCATATTTAATGAGCTTCAGCTCCTCTCAGTACATGTGGGAATTGTTTTGAAAGCGTCTGGCGAAATGCTCACAGGACTCGCAAAATATCTTTATCAAACAAACACAGATTCATCTCTCATCCACCCGCGATTGACTGGAATGTTGTCGCCCGATCAGTGAATATAACCGCGAACCGTACACAGACACACACACACACACACACACACACACACACATGCGCGCGCGTGCAAGAAAGGAATGTTCTTTCACTATTTAAGATAGCCCGTCGGCAGGCTGAAAAACACATAGCCCCGGGGACTCCGGGCTTTTAAAAAAGTCAAGTCCGAGCCCTGGCCCATAATGTTACAAGTCCGATTATGATCAGGAATGAAGCAATAACACTTCAAATAGAGGATTCTTCAGCCTGTGATCGCGTGCTAAGGTATGTAATCAATAGATTTCAAACGATCTGTAACAATGCAAATCCAGTCTCGACCTGTCTCTTGTTTACAATCGATTCCGTGGTGAAATGAAGCGAACAAACGCGCAATGTCTTACGCACGTCAGCTGGAACCGGCATGTTTATTGGTCGGTAGCACGACCCGTTTAGCTCCACGAGTCGGTGGGCGGGCTTGAGGCGGTGCTTCTGCATCCTATTACGTCAGTGGTCGACATATTCAGAGATCTCTCATTTTTTGGGCCTGGTGTCAATAAAAGCTTTTCTTTGACTAACAAGGACGTTTTCAGCTCTGAAACTTACAGGATATTCTTATATCACGATTAACTTTTATATATCAAAGGCTCAAGGGAAAGTTGATTTCTCAATTCATCACCCCTTTAATGCTTTTTATGCATTAGAAAATGAAGCCTTCATATGATCTTAGCAGCATGATGAGTAAATTATATTAACTGGAATAAACTGAACAGAAATGGAGCAGAGAATGTGACCAATCATGAGGCTGTCCATAACTTGGGTCTAGTGCGAGTGTAAGCGAACTTAAACATTTATTCTATTACATAAATATTTTGAAACACATTTCCATGACATGAGTCTCATTTGATTTACCTTCTTCCACCAATTAAAACTATTAATAAAATAATTATGAAATATATAAAATAAGTATATGCCAACACTTTTATATGACCTAATAAATAAATATAGACTGTAAGCATTGAATACAATGATTGTAATTTTTTTTATTATTATTTTGTTAATCTGTTATCTTAAATCTTTTACAGAAAAAAAGATTAAATATATTTTTTAAAGTGCAAAAACTTAATTCATGCATTAGAGGGTTATGAATAAATTAAATTATACAATTCACAGTGTGACGTGTAGGTAACGCTCATTTGCAATCACGCCACCGGCCTCGCACCGTTCTCTCACGGCTCTCGCCCGCCCTGCTCGTCACACATAGAGACTCAGTTTCATGTCAGAGTCACGTATGATCTTACCACAGTTTCTCCAGTTTACAGTGAGGATTCTCCAGTACAGCTTCACTCCTGAGTCTCCTAGATTATTCTCAGACAGATCCAGATCTCTCAGGTGTGAGGGGTTTGATCTCAGAGCTGAAGCCAGAGCAGCACAACCTTCATCTGTGACACCACAATCCCACAACCTGTAGAGAACAATGACACACATTAAGTCTATCTCCAAAGCTAAACATGACCACTTAAACAAAATAAATAAATAAAAAAGCTGTCAATATGAAATATATATAAATACTCATTAGTTCACGTTATTAAAATACATCAGTTAGGATTAGAGGAGAGAATATACAGTTTGTACAGTATAAAAACATTATTTCTGTGGAACGTCCCATAAAACATGGAAACCCAACGTGTGTGTGTGTGTGAGAGAGAGAGTGTTTGAGAGTGTGTGTGTGTGTGTGTGTGCGTGCATGTATGAATAGGTTTTTGCTTACTATCTAGTGAAGGGGTGGCATTTTGCACCTATGAACTACATATAACTACAAAATTAATTTTAAATTCATGATTTAATATTAATGAGGTTTTTATGTATGTAATGTTGTAATTCTAGATTAGATTATTTATGTAAATGATGCGTGACTGTGACTTTATTGCGCGTTGAACATTCGAATCGCGTTCACTGGAGCGGCGGAGAGTTGCCATGGGAACGGGGAAACAACACAACTGACAAGCAGCACAACTCCTTCTGTCGCTGCTGTTTTCACAACTTTCAGGTGAGTTTAGTCTCTAAAAATCACACAAATAATACACACAACTGCCACACTTCTGTTGAATATTTACTTTATAGAATTAGTTTAGTGTCTTCGGAAAAAGACCGTTAGCATCTTATTAGTGTGCGTGTGTGTGTGTGTGCGTGCGTGTGTGTGCGTGACTGTGTGTGTGTGTGTGTGTGCGTGACTGTGTGTGTGTGTATGTGCGTGACTGTGTGTGTGTGTGTGTGCGTGACTGTGTGTGTGTGTGTGTGACTGTGTGTGTGCGTGTGTGTGACTATGTGCGTGTGTGACTGTGTGCGTGCGCGCGCGTGTGTGACTGTGCGCGCGTGTGTGACTGTGCGCGCGTCTGTGACTGTGTGCGCGCGTCTGTGACTGTGCGCGCGTGTGTGACTGTGCGCGCGTGCGTGACGGTGTGCGCGTGCGTGACTGTGTGCGTGACTCTGCGTGACTGTGTGTGTGTGTGTGACTGTGTGTGTGACTGTGTGTGTGCGTGTGTGTGACTGTGTGTGTGCGTGTGTGTGACTGTGTGCGTGTGTGTGACTGTGTGCGTGCGCGCGCGTGACTTTGCGCACGTGTGTGACTGTGCACGCGTGTGTGACTGTGCGCGCGTGTGACTGTGCGCACGTGTGTGACTGTGCGCGCGTGTGTGACTGTGCGCGCGTGTGTGACGGTGCGCGCGTGCGTGACTGTGTGCGTGTGCGTGACTGTGCGTGTGCGTGACTGTGTGCGTGTGCACGACTGTGTGCGTGTGCGACTGTGTGCGTGTGCGACTGTGTGCGACTGTGTGCGTGTCTGACTGTGTGTCTGACTGTGTGTGTCTGTGTGCGTGTGTGACTGTGCGTGTGTGTGTGTGTGTGTGTGTGTGTGTGTGTGTGTGACCGTGTGTGAGTGACTGTGTCTGTGTGTGTGTGTGTGAGTGACTGTGAGTGACTGTGTGTGTGTGTGTGTGTGTGTGTGTGTGAGTGTGTGTGTGTGTGTGTGTGAGAGACTGTGTGTGTGTGTGTGTGTGTGTGTGTGTGTGTGTGTGTGTGTGTGTGTGATTTGTCTATAATGTAATTAATGTCTAATAAAGGCTGTATTAAAGCACTTAATGACATTTTTCTATTTTCCGTGAGCTAATCTAAAGTGAGAACTATTTATGGTTCATAAGTTGTTAAATCATCATCTAACTCTTTACATATGAGCTAATTAAACAATAACACTTTGTATGCTAATTAGGAAAGGTGTTTAATAGTCCAGTGGTTCACAAACTGTTTAAAGTGGAGTAAAAGGCATTTCCCCCTCTCTTCCACTCTCACCTTTTCCATTAAAGGACAATATTTGCCCCTAAATTGACTTTCCAATGCATTTTTTTATCTTTATATAGAGCTTGTGTGTGTTCATATTGTTGTTATTCCGCCAGTGTTCGTGGGTCTGGTGGACCCGCTGCATTTTTGGGTATTTAATTCAACACAATCAAAAATGTTATGCTAAAATACTCTACAGATGTTTACTTCATCCCAATTACAAGCAGTATAAACAGCATATATGGTTAACATTTGCCCTTTACCCTTGTTAGATCACATTTATGTATTTTATGATATTTTATGTAAAATATCAGTGGAAAGAATTTAACAAATTTAAAAATGAAGCAACTATTTATTTATTTATTTGAACTTCATTAGAAATGTAACCCATTCAGGTCAAACACACACACACACACGTCCTGGTCCTGGTTCCCACGGCCGCCTGTAAGTTTCTCGCCACCTGGCATCACCTATCGAGTGCGCCAGCAGGGAAAAGAAAGGAAGACCAGTTATACCATGTGAACCTCCTGAAACTTTGGGTCGGGACCGGACCCAGCTCTCCGCCCTCGCTGACGTGCCTCCCGTGGTTGTCTACATGGATCCTCAGCTCTCCGCCGCCCAGAAGTCCGAGCTGCAGCACCCGGTCAGTCAGTTTTCTGCGGTGTTCTCACCCCTACCTTCCGATTTGGCAATGACTTCCGCCGGCTGAACGAGGTCTCGGATTTTGACAGCTACCCCACGCCCCGAGTCGATGAGTTCCTGGATCGCCTGGGAAGGGCCCGGTTCATTTCAACCCTCGACCGAGAACGCCAAGCCGAAGACCGCCTTCTCCACCCCGAGTGGCCACTGGCAGTACCGCGTCCTTCCCTCCAGCCTGCATGGGGCCCCAGCCACGTTCCAGCACCGAATGGACGTCCTCCTGCGGCCGCACCAGAGCTACGCGGCCACGTATCTGGATGACGTCGTCATCGTTGACCGACCTTACCTCTCGTTGACCGATTTTATTTTAGCATCCCTCCAGCACCCCATCTCCTCACTTTGATTTAATAAACTCTTACTAGACGTGGGGGGGAGGGGGGGGGGGGTGATACACTATGTTTTTGGGCAGCACGTCAAATACGCATAAACTTTACTTGATGTAAGTGGGAAGCTCTCCATCATCTCCCTCTGCCTCCTCAACACTGTCTGAAAGAGTGTTTTCCACCGGGACACAGTCAGGATTGACAGATCCTGAGAAAGTCATCACCCTCATTCTCTTCAACAAAAAACTGCTGATGTATTTTTGGGTGGGCCAAATAATGCAGGAGAGATGCTAGAAATCTATATATTGTGCTTTTTTACATATCTTTACTCTTTATGAACATTATCGTTTTATTTGTTGTAGTTTCTGAGAAGCTCAAGGACTATATGTCTTTGGTAATTGTAATATTGTTTAGGTTTAGCAACTGGTAGCTAAGTGAATATAACACATTATACAGTAATTATATTGTTTGATTAATTAATTGATGTGTGTTCATAACTTGGACACACTTTACAAGATTAAAACAATCGGTAATGTTCAAAATGTGTTGGCTCAGTAATTGTACAAAGTCACACTGAATGAATGCGGATTCATTGAATGCAGTGTTTCTTGGCCCTTGGTGTTTGTATTAGTTTCCATTACACACATGTATTGATCCCTAAAGGTATTAACTAAAAACAATACATTTCTCTATAATCATTAGAACTGAGAAGTTTCTACAGCAGAGAAAGAAATGTTTATGGCTTTATCAGTTCTCTATGGATTTCAAGGTTTATGGAGCGTGCACGTCTCCATTCCCCGGACTAAAGGTGACGAGGATATATAAATGTGAACGTGGTATTTTGGTCGTTAGGACGTGCCTGCCATGATCCAGTAACGTGCCACTGTAACGCCGCTATGACGAATATGGTCCGGTTCGGTTACGTCTTCACAACATAACTGTGTTAGCTGGGTATGTTTGACACTTTGTGATGTTTCCTTTTCTCTCCCCTCAAACATGTCAAAGTGATCACGAAGGCCAGAGATGAAGTCTCTCAGTGATGGGATGAGCTCATGTGCTTGTGACGGGTCCATTTCCACTGACATTATGACACCGCCGTAGAATAGTGTCCCACATAGTGGTGAGGAAACCTCAACCAAATCATACCCTCAGGTGAGATGTAGCCCATAATGACACTCAGTTGATCAGCGTGTGCAATATTTGGATAATAACACTTATGGCAAAACACTAAGCCATATGGTTTGATTCTGTTCATTATTTCTGAGTAAACCTTTTCTCCCATTGTGTGTGTGTGTGTGTGTGTGTGTGTGTGTGTGTGAATGTCTCACCTGTGCTCAGGCCCGGCCAGCGGTTCTGCAGTGAGTCTGGTCAAGTCCATTGGACAGTGAGGGGGAGGGGCTTACAGACCACTCCCACAAGGTGTGGACAGAGCCTTTTTTTGTGGGTCAGTGAACCCAAATTGTGCATTTTTTTAAAGTTGACTGGATGTGGGCTAAGTTGAGCATATCTGAATGCATTTTTTGGAAAAATAATGTTAAATTTTTCCCCGATTAATGCCGTCCTACAGCGGCTAATTTTGGCCAGAGACACAACGTTGCAGTCGGACCAATTTTTGCTGGGATGCCATATTGATAATAATAATATTTATAACCGCCACGAAGAGCTGTGGGCGCACGAGACTACCACTGATTTTCCGCTTTCCGTGTGTCATTCTTCATTAAAAAATGAACTTGAGACTTGTGCTTTCAGCACGTTTGTATAAGAAATAATATTGAGTCTATAAAAAACGAAACACAAGAAACATTTCGGTGAGAACACTCATTTGAACATCACACGACCGCGACATTTGACTGCACAAGTGCACAGTTGTGACATTGTTGATCCTTCTTGCAATCGGATTATGGCCTACATTAAACATATAAATAAAAGAGTTATTGAGCTGTTTACACTGTCATATACAATAAAAGAGCCTACAGAGCGACAGGAAATAAAAAATTAACACAAAAAACCTGCTTACTTTATAGGATGTGCAAAATGTCAGAAGACATGGGGGACAGAAATGATTTTAACCACTTCATTAAATTTTGTTTTGTTGAAAGCCTTTCTTCTTGTTTTGTATAAATTGTCTTAATTTTAATCAATGTTTCATCAACCTATTGCCTGAATTAAATAAATAATACGCAAATATAGCAGACAATGACGAGGCGCTGGCGCCATGTTAACAACGGCTTAAATGAACAACTACTAGAAAAAACTTTAGTTGGGCGCTGCCCTAGAGCCATTTCAGATAGGCCTATATTCGATCCTGCATATGTCACAAAGAGTATTCTGGGTTGAGAGCACAGCGCTAAGTGGAATGAGCTTCAGAAAGGAACGGAATCTTCAGAAAAGGCGGTCTCACTCTTATTACCACTCTACACATTCTCTATAGCCTACGCACACCGCAACGGTCACAGTATGACCTCATGTTTGTTTTAAAAACATAATTCAACATAAAAAATAATACTTTTTAATGTTTTTATTACAACTAAATTACTAAATGCTAAAAATAAATAAATTTGAATGAAACCAAGGGGTGCACCCCCACATCCCCCGCCCCTGGGCCTGTAATCTACTGATTTTATTATTTAAAACAGAATTTGCATTTGCACTAGTGGCGCTGATTTGTTTTTAACGTTACAGAATTTTAAAAAAATTCTGAAAACATGCTTCCTTATGCTTTTATTTTAGTGTAATTTTATCAATTAACAAAATCTCCAGTCTTTCACAAGCATCTCAAAGATCGTCTTTAATTTTGAGTGTGAGGGGGCGGCACGATGCCCTCATCAGCTGAGGTGCCCCTCTTGCCCCCTCCCTCCCTCACCCCCAGAGGATTTTGTTCCACCAATTCGCTCATTGTTTTCCCGCTTGCTCCGTAGCATCGCTCACAGTCTGTGGCAGTGCCCTGCCCGCTCTCTGTGGAGACAACAGTTCCAGAATGTCGTCCCATTAACAAGTAGATTAAAGATTACAAACTACAATCCACATTACAGACAGTGGTTGATCCACGGAATTAGTAGTTTGGTAGTGTTTTTGTATTTCTGTCGGTAATGTTTTGCTCCTGGTCTTCTAATAGTGCTAACACAACTTATGCAAAGGATCCACATTCTTGGAAGATAATTAATCGTCTAATCAAATTATTATACCTGATTTCAATTCAATTCAATTCAATTCAAATTCATTTGTATAGCGCTTTTCACAATGCACATTGTTTCAAAGCAGCTTTACAGAAAGTGCATTTCATAGATGTACAGTAAAAATGTTAGAAAGACAATGTTAAAGAATAATGTTCGAAAAAGTTAATCAATCGTGTATTAATTTAGGCCGTAACAACGCTGGCGTTGAGTCGTCTCTTCACAGGCGTGGAGTCGTCTCATCACAGGTGTTGGGGCATCCGAAGTCTCCATGAGAGGCTGGATACAAACTGGAGCTGACGAACTATTTACCTCGGGACTAGTGTCCCGAGATAACAACAGAAAAGCAGATGGGAAATGATTAGCGTAGCTGCTGTTCAGAATATTATATTAATGCTTTTGATCCGATTTAACTGTAGTATAAAAGGCAATTATAATGTGAATGCTTGGCTAAAGAGATGTGTCTTTAATCTAGTTTTAAACTGGGACAGCGAGTCTGAGCCTCGAACAATATCCGGAAGACTATTCCAGAGTTTAGGAGCTAAATGTGAAAATGCCCTCCCTCCTTTAGTGGACTTAGATATCCTAGGAATGACCAGAAGCCTAGAGTTTAGTGATCTTAAAGAGCGCGATGGATTGTAGGGCGATAGAAGATCCGTTAGATACACTGGAGCTAAACCATTTAGGGCTTTATAGGTCAGTAGCAATACTTTGTAATTGATACAGAACTTAATAGGTAACCAGTGTAGAGATGATAAAATTGGTGTTATATGATCATATTTTCTTGACCTAGTAAGAACTCTAGCAGCTGCGTTTTGGACTAACTGTAGTTTGTTTATTGAGGATGCAGGGCAACCAGCTAATAAAGCATTACAGTAATCTAGTCTCGAGGTCATGAATGCATGAACTAACTTTTCTGCATCAGAAATAGATAGCATGTTACGTAGCTTAGCAATGTTTCTAAGGTGGAAAAATGCCGTTCTTGTAACATATGAAATATGATTTTCGAATGTCAGGTTGCGGTCTAATATAACACCCAGGTCTTTTACTGTAGTGGATAAAGTGACAGGACATCCTTCCAAGGTAAAATTGTATTGTGAGAGGTTTTGTGGGCAGTTTTTTGGACCAATAAGTAATACCTCCGTTTTATCTGAATTTAATAGCAGAAAATTACACGTCATCCAGTATTTAATATCTTCAACACACGCTGTCAGTTTAGATAATTTAGCGTTTTCATCCGGTCGTGATGAAATATATAATTGAGTGTCATCAGCATAACAGTGGAAATGAATTCCATGTTTTCTTATAATATTACCAAGTGGCAGCATATATATTGAGAATAGCAGAGGGCCTAACACGGATCCTTGCGGCACCCCATAGTCTACTGATGTCATCTTTGATTTATCCCCATTTAGACAGACAAAATGGTAGCGGTCTGATAAGTACGAACGCAGCACTAAGATCGAGTAGAACTAGTATTGAGATACAGCCTTGGTCAGAAGTTAGAAGTAAATCATTTGTGATTTTAACGAGTGCAGTTTCTGTGCTATGATGCGGCCTGAATCCTGATTGAAATTTTTCATAGATATCATTTTCTTGCAAGAAAGAGCACAATTGAGCGGACACAACTTTTTCTAGTATTTTAGACATAAATGGAAGATTTGAAATTGGTCTGTAATTTGCTAGGTTATTATGATCTAATTGTGGCTTCTTAATGAGAGGTTTTATGACTGCCAACTTGAATATTCTTGGAACATGACCTAAAGATAAAGACAAGTTAATAATATTGAGAAGAGGCTCTTCCACTACAGGTAACAACTCTTTCAGTAGTTTAGTGGGTATTGGATCTAATAAACATGTTGTTGGTTTAGATGCAATGATAAGTTTATTTAGCTCTTCCTGTCCTATAGTTGTAAAGCGGTGTAGTAGTTCTTGAGGGGCGATAGTTGCGGTTGAATCATACGACATCATTAAAGATTGTACATTTACAATTTTGTTTCTGATGCTTTCTATTTTCTCAGTGAAGAAATTCATAAAATCATTACTACTAAACTGTAACGGAATATTTTGCTCAGGCGATGCTTGTATATTTGTTAGTCTAGCCACGGTGTTAAATAAAAACCTTGGGTTATTTTGATTATTTTCTATTAGTTTGCGGAGATGCTCAGCCCTGGCTGCTTTTAGGGCCTTTTTATAACGTGACATACTATCTTTCCACGCGATTCTAAAGACCTCTAAATTAGTTTGTTTCCATTTACGCTCTAAGTTACGAGTTTCTCTCTTGATAACATGTGTAGCACTGTTGTACCATGGTGCTTTAGGTTTCTCTCTAACCTTTTTTAATCTAATTGGTGCAACAATTTCTAATGTGCTAGAGAAAATGGTGCTCATACTGCTAGCCATTTCCTCTAGTTCATCTGTTTGTTTGGGTTCACTGAGCAGCTGAGACAGATCAGGTAAGCTATTTGCGAATCTATCTTTAGTGGTTGGCATGATTGTTCTGCCTGGTCGATAACGTGGCGCAACATGACAGATTTCAGCAGTACGCAGTATGCAAGTTACCATGTAATGGTCAGTGACATCATCACTTTGCGGTATAATATCTATATCGGTTGGGTTGGTTCCATGTGATATAATTAAATCTAGTGTGTGATTAAGACGATGAGTGGGACCAGTGACGTTTTGCTTGACCCCAAAGGAGTTTAATAGATCTGTAAACGCAGCCCCTAATGCATCATTTGTGTTATCTACGTGTATATTAAAATCTCCAACAATTAATGCTTTATCGACGTTGACCAATAGATCTGAGAGAAAGTCTGCAAACTCTTTTAAGAAATCAGCATAGGGCCCTGGAGGTCTATACACAGTAGCCAAGGCTAGAGATAATACGGATTTCTTTCTTACATCTAAGAGCGTAACATTAAGCACTAGTACTTCAAACGAATTAAATCTGTGACCTGTTTTATGAGTAACATTAAGAATATCTCTATAGATTGTTGCAACACCGCTGCCACGACCAATCAGATGGGGCTCATGCTTATAACAGTATCCTGGCGGAGTAGACTCATTTAGACCGAAATAATCATTTGGCTTAAGCCAGGTTTCAGTAAGGCAAAGTACATCGAAACTATTATCTGTGACCATTTCATTTACAATAACCGCCTTAGGTGTGAGCGATCTAATGTTTAGAAGACCTAGTTTTAGAAATTGTTTTTGTTCACTAATATTGAGATTTTCTGGTTTAATCACAATTAGATTTTTCCTAGATCCTACAGTAGATTTAATTTTTGACCTCACTAAACGAGGAATAGACACTGTTTCTATATAATGTTCTACACAGTTATGTTCAGACACAGTTTCTATATAATGTTCTACACAGTTATGTTCAGACACAGTTTCTATATAATGTTCTACACAGTTATGTTCAGACACAGTTTCTATATAATGTTCTACATTGGTACTTATGTCAGTTAAGTTATGACAGAAAAGACTGTGATCTGGACTTTGACTTACTAGTCATATGGTGGTGTGTAATGCCCTGGAGATGTTGTCCGACAGAAGAGCCGCTCCGATTCTGCTGGGGTGAAGGCCATCAGGATGGAAGAGCCTAGGTCGCTCCCAAAACAGATTCCAATTATTTACAAAGAGCAGCTTCTGTTCATTACACCATGACATTAACCATTCATTTAGAGCAAATAATCTACTGAACTTTTCATGTCCTAGTCGGTACGTGGGAAGAGGTCCAGACACGATGATCGTTGCTTCAGGCGATGTTCTGCGCACCATCTCGACCAGGCTCTTGTAGTCCTTCTTCAGAAACTCCGTTTGCTGCAGCCTGGTGTCGTTCGTTCCCGCGTGCAACACGACAGCTCCGATGCGCTCGTCACCGTTCAGGATCTCGGGAACCTGCGCAGCGACATCGAGAACACGAGCACCAGGAAAGCAGTGAGTGATTACCTTGCCTTTACCTGAGGTAGCGTGGACATGCCGGACAATGGAAGTACCGATGACCACAGCGTCGCGTTCCGTCTCGCGAAGAGGGGAGAAGCGGTTCCGGGTGGAGATCTCGAAGACCGGGAGGGGCGGAGAGGTCCTAGCTCTGGTCCTGGCTCGCGTCTTCCGCTGTGGAAGCACCCAGGGTCGTGTCGGTGCCAGTGTGAACGAAACCAGGGATGATCGCGTCCTGGGTGCTTGAGTCCTGTGCAAAGAAACACATGGAGTAGACGAGGTCGGAGTCAAGAGGTTACTTACCGCATCAGCGCGTGATGTTTCAAGCGCTGATCGTCGCTCTCTCAGCACGGCTTGTCTCTCTAGTAGATCGCGAATCTGCTTCTCCAACGAATCCAACTCCAACAGCACCGAATGCAGCTCGAACGTGTCCTCGCCTGCACTCAAAGGTAACATTAGACACACATCCGAGTTATTCGCCATGGTAGCTGATGTGCTGCGATGGCGAATTGCGGTGTAAATAAGTTACCACGCGTGCAATGCTAGCGGGCTATGGCTACCGGTGTAAATAAGCTACCACGCGTGCTAGCGGGCTACGGCTAGTAGCGGAAGTTCGGATATAAGTAGTGATATCAAAGCAATCCGATTGTTTTTTATAGAGAATCGTATCGGAGATATATTCACACGCTGTAAATAATAGAAAATATTCGTTTGTAAGCGAGTGATAAGGAGATAATCAAGGATTATGAATCAATTCGACGGAGCTCTAACACCAGCAACGCGCTCACAACCCGCGAATGCGCACTACCATATCTTTACTGGATTCTTTACTGATCTTTACTGATTTGAGCTAGATAACACCAAATTTGCTGTTGTTGGCACAAAAACTTAGACAAAAACTTTAAAAAGAAGACTGTTAGAGAGCATAGGGAGGCTAAAGTCAGTTTAACATTGCAAATATGGATTCAAAGCAAGCCAGCGGATAAATCATCATATAGAATACTTAGCTGACAGTTAGTCACACTTTAACTCTTGTGAAGTAAATTTCCCATTATAATTAATTATGAGTTAATATAGTATCTAACATACATAATATTTATAATGTTTTATTAAGACCATATTAATAGTTGCCTATACACAATTAAATAAGACAATATACTATAAATGTTCTAAATGAGTTAGTGGGTTACAATGGGGCTTAATGCACACCCTAAGAAAAATTAGCTTTTCAAAAAATGATACAATGTTTGTATTAAACATTGCTGGAGCAACAGAGTTTCTGTGAAAATAAATCATAAAAAATGGTTTGATTGTTTGTTTAAAAATCTTATAAATGTATTGGGTGGTAAGGTGGGCCTTTTACCCTACAGACACAGGGTCAAACCAGCATGGGGCAAAATACACAGTATTGATACAAATACTTTAGCTAAAATAATGTTTTAATCATGTCTTGGTTCATATTTGTTCAAAACAATCACTTTAGCAAAGTATGTACTATTTTCTGTTTATTTTGATAAATAAAATAATTAATTATTCAGCACAAACTGGGCCACCATAATATCTAAGCAACATGTATGTATTTTTCTGATAAAAAAAGCGAGCCGATGGCGCTGACTCGAGGGGGTTAAAACACCAGAAAATATCAAGATATCCTTTTTTGTCAATATCGCACACCCCTAACTACAACACCCCGGAACAAACAAACACACACACACACACACACACACACACAAAAGCTGCGGGAACATTTCAATAATTAATAGAGGTAGCGTTAAATGGACATTGGAAAATGAAGACCTGTTTAAAGTTATTTAAGACCTAGAACTCAACATCTGAGCAAATTTAAGACTTTATAAGGCCTTAAAATGTAGACTTACCCTGTCTCTAAGGTGGACACCCAACTTAATATATGATACTTACAATTTGAATCTAACCATGTCATGTCAACAAATGGAAAAGTCAACTGGCTGTTTATCATCATGTTAATTATTGTGCCTTTTACCACAAATACCATACATTACATATTCTTCTGTTATTGAAAAAATGTTGCTAATTACCTTGAACAAAACTGAAAAACATTAACAAGACCTTTGTTTCAAAACGTATTGTTTATAGCAATTCTCATTTGCTACATACGTAAATCTACAACATAAAAAACAATTAAATAGGAGGTCAAAGCTAAAACCTAACAACTGTTTTTACAATATGATTTAAAATTGTTTTTCCATACTCTATATTAAGGTAATACTCAGCCCCCTTATAGTGCCCCTTTTTTTGGTTTGGCCCACTGCCCCTCAAAATGTCTGTGCACGGCCCTGCAGTGAAGTCACTGTATCTTCAGTCTCTGTTGATTCTGTTGACTGTGAGTCTCTGTAGTGAATTCTTATTCACCATCAGATGATCAGCAGAAGGTCAAACTGTCATCTAATCATAGTCAGTCCTAAAATAAAACACACAGTCAAATATGCAGTGTGAGACATTACGTCTGTCACATCTTTTCATAAAAAAATTAGCACTAACTAGATAAGCTTTATTAATTCATTCTCAAACATGATAATATAGCTTCTATCTGATGCTCAAAGTCACTTTACAAAATCAAAAGGTCAGGAAAGGTCACTTTCACACAACAGACAGCTGATACAAAACCAGCAGAAATGATAATTACACTCCACTACAAATTTACTTTCATTTCTAGTGAGTAAAACAGCCATTTGAACTTTAAATTAAAATATGATGGAAACTGTTCAAAACGATTGTTACCATAGTTCCTCCAGTTTATAATGTGGATCATCCTCAGAGCAGCTTCACTCCTGCGTCTCCTAGATTATTCATAGACAGATCCAGATCTCTCAACCTGTAGAGAACAATGACACACATTAAGGCCCAATCCCAATTCTATTTTATACCCCTTCACCTTCCCCTTGAAACAGAATGCCAAGGTGTAGGGGTGAAAATATTCCCCTAAGAAATTGGACACCATTACTATACCATTACACGTTTCTTTTATTAGTGTCCTGTGACATTTAACCAGTATGAAATCAGGTGTGAGCACATTTAACCAATTACTCACTCCCAACAGAATTTTGCGCTGTATTTGAACTTAATAAAACATACTAGACTAGTGCAGCCGCTTTTTCATCGGGCCAAACTGTTCTCTTTGTTTATTAACCGTTCCATTCCGTACTGATCTGAGCCAGCCGGTACGGATATGGTTTCGTTATCTACTGTGGTGCTGCAATAATGTTCATACGTTATACGTCAAATCAGTCGTTGCCTTGGTAACGCAAGAGTTTACAGACGATATGTGATGTAGATATCGACTTCGTTATGAAGGATGACCAGATACAGTGAGGAAAATAAGTATTTGAACACCCTGTTATTTTGCAAGTTCTCCCACTTGGAAATCATGGAGGGGTCTGAAATTGTCATCGTAGGTGCATGTCCACTGTGAGAGACATAATCTAAAAAAGAAATCAAAATATATGATTTTTTTAAACTATTTATTTGTATGATACAGCTGCAAATAAGTATTTGAACACCTGTCTATAAGCTAGAACTCTGACCCTCAAAGACCTGTTAGTCTGCCTTTAAAATGTCCACCTCCACTCCATTTATTATCTATTTATTATCGTTCTTAGCCTAACATATTATTGTATACATCTATCTGTAAAATTCTGTTTATAGTAATAGCCATCTGTATATTATATCCATTTACATTTACATTTATGCATTTGGCAGACGCTTTTATCCAAAGCGACTTACATTTCATTCAAGGTACACATTTTACATGTTTTTTTGTCAGTTCTTGCTTTCCCTGGGAATCGAACCCATGACCTTGGCATTGCTAGCGCCATGCTCTACTGTTTGAGCTACAGGAAAGCTCCATAGTACATATTCAACTGTAAATTCTGTTTATGGT
This sequence comes from Gobio gobio, assembly GCF_949357685.1. Classification (NCBI taxonomy): domain Eukaryota; kingdom Metazoa; phylum Chordata; class Actinopteri; order Cypriniformes; family Gobionidae; genus Gobio; species Gobio gobio. The sequence continues at coordinate 54,572,230 of NC_137114.1, forward strand.
AATAGCCATCTGTATTTTTATTCACTGTACATATTCACCTGTAAATTCAGTTCTGTTTATAGTAATAACCATCTCTCTATTTATACATATTTATATATATTCAGTACATATCCATGTCCTGCACTTACGCAACCACTGTATATCCTGCACTTGCTGCTATTGCACTTCTGGTTAGACCTAAACTGCATTTTGTTGCCTTGTACTTGTACTTGTGTAATGACAATAAAGTTGAATCTAATCGAATCTAATCTAAACCTGTTAGTCTGCCTTTAAAATGTCCACCTCCACTCCATTTATTATCCTAAATTAGATGCACCTGTTTGAGGTCGTTAGCTGCATAAAGACACCTGTCCACCCCATACAATCAGTAAGAATCCAACTACTAACATTTGTGATGCAAAACAGCTTTTAGCCAAGGAAGATACCGATGGCGCCATGACAAGGTTCTCAGTGCACTGGCTGACATCTTGGAGCGGGAGAGGCAGAAAAAGCGCCAGACCAGTACAAGGCCGTCAACATCCATTCAGTTCATCAGAGAAGGGGAGCAACCATCAGCCCCCAAGAAGACCAAGAAGAGCCTCTTGCAAGCAGCACAATCCTGGGAGATGAGGGTGGACCTGGGAAGGAAACTAGTCTTCCCCCAGGTTGTGCAAACACAGCTGAGGTCAGACATGGTCTTATGGTCTGAGGAGGCAAGGAAGATAATCTTAATTGAACTAACAGTCCCGTGGGAAGATGGTTGCAAGGAGGCCTATGAGCGGAAAGCCACTAAGTATCAGGACCTCGTTGAGCAGTGTAGGGCCAAAGGGTGGCAAACCTGGCTCTTCCCGGTTGAGGTCGGGTGTAGGGGTTTCCCGGTGCAGTCTGTGTGGAAGACACTCACAGATCTGGGTTTAGCAGTTAGGGAGAGGACGGTAGCTGTTCGCAGGTTGGGTGAGGCAGCAGAAAGAGCGTCTTGCTGGCTTTTGAGTAGGAGGGAGAAGTTGAGCTGAGGGCCAGGAGGAGGTGGGCAGTGACTGGCCACCACTGCCGACCCGCCAACTGGAGGGTGTTGTGGTTCAGGGTCGATGAACCCGGTGAACGTTGGATGCCACCTGACGACATCATCTCCTGGCTGAAAGCTACAGTCATGTACTATAGTCAGTGACTGAGTTAGACAGCATCAGTATAGATGTATCCAATAGTAGGCCAGGGAAACGTGACAAAAGCAGAACAAAACAGCACTACTTTTGCGCAGCACAGTGCAACTCGTGAGCTCTGAGTCTGAACAAATGTTTACTTGTTGAGCGTCTCGATCAGTGCCGCCGCTCCTATTACACGCATCACATGCTGGGCACCAAGTGCAAAATACAGATTTGTGCACTTTTTATTGTACCTGTTTTTTTAATTGGCCTTTGAATTTAGCTTTATTGTGTGGTTAAAAAAAGCGTTACCTTGCCAAAGCTTTGACCGAGCTCTTTGATCTAATGGTGTTGAGCTCCAAATGCAAACTTTACATGCAACATTCAGACAGTAATTGACTCTGATCCAATAGTGTTAGGGGAACCAGTGGGAGCGGCAATCATATTTCAGGGTGGCCTTGACACCCTTTACACACACCCCTGATATGCGTTCATTGGCGCTCCTTCAGCTGATGGCGCCCTAGGCGACCGCCTAGTTCGCCTATGCCTAAAAACGGCCCTGCCTACTCTACACAATATTCCCACATTTATCTGCTACAAATCATACTTGCATTAAAGTCTACTATACATCCCTAAACTGGATGTCAAGTGCAAAGAATGCCGTTCTTACAAACTTGTGTCTGTGTGTGTGTGCACGCATATGTCTGTGTGTGTGCATGAGTGTGTGCGAGTGTGTGCATGTTAGGGATGGGCAACAGTGGTGGAGTAATCGAGTACTTGAACGTGACAGCGACCATCGATCATGAGAACGATGATCGCCCAGACTTTAAAAAAATATATTTGTGTCTTTTTTATTGGTTATTGCGTCATTTTGCGCGGTACCTGAGGTCTGATTGGTTAGCGAAGTTATGATTGGTTAGTCTGATTGGTTAATGAAGTTCATGTGCGCATTCGCGTCCCTTTCTTGTAAGATTACTTTTATGTTGTCTATATTTAGTGTAATATAAAACGCGTTTAGTTGAGCTTAATAAGCTAGCAAAGCACTGCCGTTATACCGGCTGTTGTTCATTCTCTTAAGTTTCAGCTCAAATGCATTAATGCTCGACATTAGGGTTTAGAGACAGTCGTATTCTTTTTAGATAGGCTATTTCTTTCTCTGAATAATTTATATTCGTAATGCAGCAGTGCTATACTGTTCTCATATTTTTTAACATTAGACCTAGTTTATTTAAATAGTTTTTCATTATGAGTTCGAAAACGCGCAGTGATGTCTGTAAACACTTCGATCATGAATTATAAAATTAAGTGCATGATGTGCAGAGTCAATCTGTCATAGCATTATAATGAGAACACGATTTTAATAAAATGTTGTGTCTGTGTGCTTTCGTTGTCCGTGTATCAGCGTTGTTAAGGGAAGAGCGCATTCAAAATGTTCTGTTTCAAACCATAGCCTGTAAAATCATGTGCGCATTCACGTCCTTTTGTGTTGATTTAAGTTGTAATAGGTTCATATTAATCTGCAGACATTTATGCATCATAATCTAGCAGATATTTTGTGTTTTATATGTTCATGTTTTCATGTCACCGTTTGTATTTGTCAACAACCATTTTTATAACAGCATTTTCATCATCTCAATGACGGACATGCCCCGCCCCCTTGCACATGCCCCGCCCCGAGTACTCGTTTTTGAGAGAAATTGACAAAAATGCCCATTCCCTAGTGCATGTGTTGTGGGGACCAAACGGATGGGACCGAACTTCATTAATAAAACATCACTATGTATCACGATAATAATCATAATATAGAAACATGCATCTTTTATCAACAAACACTTTGAGGAAAATGTATGATTGTTTTATTTAATATTTTATGTTAGTCTTAGAACAAAAACAGATATCTTTTTCATTTTTGATGACAGTGTTTATTGAAAGTACCTGCTTCCTGGAGGGAAATCTCAATCTGTGGATCCTTGAGAATTACCCATGATGCAGCTGCAGGAGAATCTGATGAGTTTGATCTTCTCCACTGACTCTGAATGAAGAAAAAAAAACAACAACATTAAATGTTTACACATATGCTGTTAAACCTCTGAAGAATCACAGACATCACCAAACACTAAAGAAACCATTTATTAAAGATTTCATATCAAACAATCACTCAAATGTCCTCCAGAGATTCATATTAATATGAGGAAGTCACACACATGAACACTCACCTCGATCAAACTTTCACAAGATACAGCATCTCAAATCTCCCAACATCATAAACATACACGGACATCCCTGATTAAACTCTGATAAACGTTTCTATTAAACACTTTGGTGCTCTCGTATCTTATTGATATTTGACCTGCTTAAAATGGCGACAGTGGAACTCTAACTATCACTTTATTTGATATTTCACTGCGTGACTCAGCATAGACATAAACAGAGAGAAGTAGATCCGGCTACAATGTTCTTCCACAAGACGTTTGTTTATTAACCGTTAAAGCGCCAACAGTTAAATAGTAAAGGCAAAGGCAAAGGCAAGTTTATTTGTATAGCACATTTCATACACAGTGGCAATTCAAAGTGCTTTACACAGAAATTAAGTTAAAATATTAGCAGTATAACAGTTATAATAGGAATTAAAAGAAATAAAAAACAAAGAAATAAAATAAAAAGTATAATTAAAACTAAAATTAAAAACAGGGTTAAATTGAAACATAATTAAAATGCAAGCAGTTCGGACAGAGCACAGAGCTCATTCAGTAAAAGCATAAGATAAGGTGCAATCAGTCGGATGTACAGTAGCACAGCTCATTCAGTAAATGCACAGCTGAACAGATGTGTTTTGAGTCTGGATTTGAAAGTGGCTACTGTTGGAGCACATTTGATCTGTTCAGGAAGCTGGTTCCAGCTGCGGCTGGCATAATAGCTAAAAGCAGACTCTCCTTGCTTTGAGTGAACTCTTGGTATTTCTAACTGACTTGATCCTGATGATCTGAGTGATCTGTTGGTTTTGTAATTAATCAGCATGTCTGCAATGTATTGAGGTCCTAGGTCATTGAGTGACTTATATACAAGTAATAGTACTTTAAAATCGATCCTAAATGTAACTGGAAGCCAGTGGAAAGACCTGAGAACTGGTGTGATATGGTCATATTTTCTGGTTCTGCTCAGGATCCTGGCAGCATTTAAAGAGATCTTAGATAGACAAACGAATGTCTTACGGATCTGGAACGACATGTGGGTGAGTAATTACCCAGATACACACCCCTTACGAAAATAAACCATGGTTTTACTACAAATAAAACCAAAAAAACATGGTTATTGTAGTAAAACCATGGTAACCGCAAATTAACCATGGTTTTGCTTCTCTAACCATAGTTTAACCATGGTATTTGTGGTAAAACTGTAGTTATATAAATGGTATTCAATTAGCCAAAAAACCATGGTTACTACATTTTTACTACAATAAAACCATGGTTAATTTTCGTAAGGGACGTACGTCTGCAAGATGTCTGTTAAAGATCACTTAATCTGGAAAGCATCTGCTGTTTACAAACATCTGATAGACGTCTTTAAGATGCCAGTTTTTCATACATTCTAAATCATAAACATCTTAAAGACATTGTTTAAACGTCTATTTGACATCTGACAGGAAACGACGTATTGCAGATGAGCAAACACTCTAAAAAATACGTCTTCCAGATGTAAAAACACACATCAAATGGACGTCTCCGAGATGTATGTGTGCTATCTGGGTAATGACAAAAATAAAAATTTTGGCTGAACCCTTTAAACTAATAAACTTTGTCAGAACTTTGAGAAAACCTTAAAGCTAAAGTTATTTTGTTAAATAATTGTCTTTTGCTCTTTTTGTGTTATCATATATTATTGTTCTTTTGTTTATTCTTCAGTTTGTTCACTCTTTCATTCGGTCTCTTGCACTTTCATACTTTTTCTGTTTTATTTTTTTAGATCCACAGCACTCACACAGTGACGTGTATTTACAATGTACGTATTACTAAATTTATGTCCATTATTATTTTTTATTTTATATTGTATTTTCTCGAAATCACGACACTAAACATGCAGTTAACAAATGATACACACTCTCAGAGAATGATGTTAAGTCTATGTAAAATATATAATGTAATAATCTATAAGCCAAGGCATATTCAATTTCACTCATTCCCTTCACCTTGAAAGCAAATATGATCCATGAGTCCCAGTGCACTGAAATATTTCATGAAAGTACTTACTATTTTGACGTTTGTTCTTTGTTAATATATTGTGTTTTCTCCTTTATGTCGCAGCCTGAAAAACACTTACAGCTGAACTTTGTGTAAAGAAAAGAGTGTGTGTCGTCTAACAGTTTTTCTGGATTCGGCCCATGACCGACTCTGACTGGATAGAGAAAATAAATCACAGAAAAGCAAAATCATATGAATCCAATGTGCACATATGTTCTCAAACACACACACATACTGTGTGAAATATACAGGGTAAGATTGAGTGAGATGAAGCTACTTTTAAATGATCCTCTTGGGCATTAGGGGTGTGACGAGTCTTGAGCCACGAGATCTCGCAATATTAAAACATGACAATATTTCTCCTCGAGGTGAAAAGCTGTCTCGTGACATCAGCATGAGGGAGTTGGGTTTGTCCTTTTACAGCGCTTGCATTATATTGTGCTGTCTTTACTGCATATGATAATTCATACTCAGAAAGTAGAACTGAAGTGAAATTCATTACAAGATGATTAGAGGTTAAAACATTACAACATGGACCTATGTTGTTGTTGTTATGTTAGTCACTTTAATAAACGT
>NC_137114.1:54583164-54625664 GCF_949357685.1 Gobio gobio
TAAAAATGTAGCTATTCGCTCTTTGTTAATGTTAATGCATTAACTGGCGAGACATTATTGTAAAGTGTTACCTATTGTTCTTTATAATTCTTTAGCACTTTAATCTGTTTCAAATATTTGTTTACTTTATACATTTTTGTGTATTGCTTTATTGTATTTAAATGTTTGTTTCTTTTGTTATAAGAAAGTTTTTAAAACTGTTATAGTATGACAACACTCTTTTTGCAACTTTTTTTAAAATATCGTGATAATACCGTATACCGTGAAAAAAGCTTCAGCAATTAATCGCAACATGAAAATTTGATACCGGCACATGCCTAGTGTCCGTACACATTTCCATTTTCATTTTAGGCAAATATTCATGACCTTCCATGAAACGTCTGTGTGTGTAAAATAAGAATAAAATCCATATTCAAATGTCAAATCACAGCATATCTGAACTAATTAAAGACAAGCTCTGTGGTTTAAAACACAATAAACGCTGACACACCAGTGAGACGGTCAGATAAAACACTGACCCTAGCAATGGATGAACACACATCAATGGGAGGCAACAATGATAAATAAGTGAATAAAAGTGTCCAGTAACACTGACAGGAGCTTCACAAGGTGGCAGTGCCAGAGACAAACTTTAGGAACACAAAACTGTGCAACTAAGAAGATTTTACAACAGCTTTGCCTCCTATTGACCATCATCTCACTGGAAAACCGCCAGTCATTGACAAGATAACGGCCCTATTTGAGTTCCCCAAAAACAGCCGAGTTTATGTTTTAATTTCTGCAGTTTACACCGATACAAACTGCGACTGCCAGACGTTCCCCAATGCCAGGGTCAGAAATGAACTTTTCCATGACGGGGCTCCTTGCGATTGATTTCCAGGAGCATTTTATTCATTTATAAGTGCAGTTTTGAATGATTACCTGTGTTGTCGTTTGTCAAATACTTCAATGTAACCAATGACTTAAATCAATCAGAATACTATATAGACTTTTAACAATAACTAAAGCCATCTTTACACTACAAAGGTGGAACAGAAGCTGCATCTGAAATAGCAGAAATGTTCATTTACAGACGGTTTAATGTTACTCAAATTATAAAATGAAAATTTATGTGGCGAACAGCGAGGCAGAGGGACCGTGAGGGCGGGACGAGGCGGCGCTCATCAGGGAGGATGAGCGCCAGCTGCGCGCCGCAGCGATCTCGGCCCTCGCGGAGGAGTGAGGGACTATAAAGGAGGAGCGACGACAGTGAGGGACGAGAGAGGACCAGGCCTGGATTTTATGTTGTATTTTATTTATGTTTTTTTATGTGTTGCTGCAGTCGACCGTGAGGGGCTGCAGCTTATTATTTTCATTTTGTGTTTATTTGTATGTAGGCGACAGTCGTCCGCGAGGTGCTGTCGCCGCCATTTTAGTTTGTGTTTGTTTAATTAAAAGTTATTTTGAATGTCCGCCGGTTCCCGCCTCCTTCTTCCCGTACAAACAACGTTTACTACAGTGGTGCCGAAACCCGGGAGGAAGGAGGGACACGCTGTCGAAGAGCCCTCGCAGCTGAGGGGGATCGCGGTGCCGCGGAGTTCGGGCAGCGCGGAGGAGAGAAGTCCGCGAGCGGCTGCCCGAAGCGGTGGTGCTGGAGCGGATGAAGGTCGGTGGGACGGAGAGCTCGCTGCCATGCCCCTGGGTCGAGGTGGGGTGGCTGCCGTCCGTGAGGGGGCGAAGGAGTCCCCAGCGCTTGCCCGGAGCCGAAGCCTGCTGCCGTCCGCCATATTGGGGAGGAGCCGGAGCGCTGCCGTCCACCAGGTTGGGGAGGAGCAGGGAGCGCGGGACGGGGACTCGCTTCCGGCCGCCCTCAGAAGGAGGAGCCACCGCCGGCCACCAGGGGGCGGAGGAGTGTCGAGCCGTCCACCGGCCGTCCAGTACCACCGCATGGCACCGCGAGGAAGAGCCTCTCGGCTGGCTGAGGACCGAGCGGCAGTGTGTCTGGGAACCGGACCAGAATTTTTTTTTTTTTCTCCTCTCTCCACTCTCTCGTCTCTGTCGCTCCTCATGTTCCCCGCTCCGTTCTCTCACCTCGCTGTTCTTTCCCCCAGGTCCCGCGGCCGCCGTGATCGGCCCCCCCGGGGAGGGGGGGGGGTAGAGCGCAGGCTCGGGAGTACCCCCCGGCCTGCGAAGGGCGTTGGAGGTATGTGGCGAACAGCGAGGCCGAGGGACCGTGAGGGCGGGACGAGGCGGCGCTCATCAGGGAGGATGAGCGCCAGATGCGCTCCGCAGCGATCTCGGCCCTCGCGGAGGAGTGAGGGACTATAAAAGAGGAGCGACGACAGTGAGGGACGAGAGAGGACCAGGCCTGGATTTTATGTTGTATTTTATTTATGTTTTGTTATGTGTTGCTGCAGTCGACCGTGAGGGGCTGCAGCTTATTATTTTCATTTTGTGTTTATTTGTATGTAGGCGACAGTCGTCCGCGAGGGGCTGTCGCCGCCATTTTAGTTTGTGTTTGTTTAATTAAAAGTTATTTTGAATGTCCGCCGGTTCCCGCCTCCTTCTTCCCGTACAAACAACGTTTACTACATTATGCTATTTCAGATGCAGCTTCTGTTCCACCTTTGCTGTGTAAAGATGGCTTTTAAAGACGTCATATTCTGACCACACAGATAAAACAATCTTACAAAAATTTATTTGAATTATTTTAAAGGTGTCATGAATTTTATACTGTTGTCTGAGGTCAACTTATGACGTTTGCGTGGTTTTTACATTCAGAAACATCATAATGAATAAGTAATAGGCTATTTTCTAATAGGCTCTCTGAAGAAACGGTCGGTTTTGATGGGCGTGCCGCACTGAAGACATGGAAGTAAACGCCCACGGCTAGGATTGGATAAGATTTGCATATTTAATGAGCTTCAGCTCCTCTCAGTACATGTGGGGATTGTTTTGAAAGCGTCTGGAGAAACGCTCACAGGACTCGCAAAATATTTCAAACGATCTGTAACAATGCAAATCCAGTCTCGACCTGTATCTTGTTTACAATCGATTCCGTGGTGAAATGAAGCGAACAAACGCGCAATGTATTACGCACGTGAGCCGGAACCGGCATGTTTATTGCTCTGTAGCGCGACCCGTTTAGCTCCACGAGTCGGTGGGCGGGGCTTGAGGCGGTGCTTCTGCATCCTATTACATCAGTGATCGACATATTCAGAGATCTCTCGTTTTCTGAGCCTGGTTACAATAAAAGCTTTTTTTTGACCAACAAGGACGTTTTCAGCTCTGAAACTTACAGGATATTCTTATATCACGATTAACTTTTATATATCACTTTTAAAAGCTCAAAGGAAAGTTGATTTCTCAATTCATCACACCTTTAATGCTTTTTATGCATTAGTGAAGCCTTCATATGATCTTAGCAGCATGATGAGTAAATTATATTAACTGGAATAAACTGAACAGAAAGGGAGCAGAGAATGTGACCAATCGTGAGGCTGTACATAACTAGCACGAGTGTAAGCGAACGTAAACATTTATTCTATTACATAATTATTTTGAAACTAATAAATTATTTAAATTAATAAATTAAAACTATTAATAAAATAATTATGAAATGTATAAAATAAGTATATGCCAACACTTTTATATGACCTAATAAATAAATATAGACTGTAAGCATTGAAATAAATGATTGTGATTTTTTAAATTATTATTTTGTCAATCTGTTATTTTAAATCTTCCAGAAAATAAGATTAAATATATTTTTAAAGTGCAAAAACATAATTCATGCATTAGAGGGTTAAGAATAAATTCCATTATAAAATTCACAAAGTGACCTGTAGGAGACGCTCATTTGCAATCACGCCACCGGCCTCGCACCGTTCTCTCACGGCTCTCGTCCGCCCTGCTCGTCACACACAGAGACTCAGTTTCATGTCAGAGTCACGTATGATCTTACCACAGTGTCTCCAGTTTACAGTTTGGATTCTCCAGTCCAGCAGAGAGCAGCTTCACTCCCGAGTCTCCTAGATTATTCCCATCCAGATCCAGATCTCTCAGGTGCGAGGGGTTTGATCTCAGAGCTGAAGCCAGAGCAGCACAACCTTCATCTGTGACACCACAATAACCCAACCTGTAGAGAACAATGACACACATTAAGACTATCTCCAAAGCTAAACATGATCACTTAAACAAAATGAATAAATAACATAATGCTGTCAATATGAAATATATATAAATACTCATTAGTTCATGTTGTTAAAATTAGGGATGCACCGAATCCACTGGTTAAGGTTCGGCCGAATCGGAATCTGAATCTGAATCTGAATACCGAATCCTACTCCCATCCTCAGTCCATTATCAAAGTAAACACATTAAAAAAGAAAACAATGTCCACAGCAGTGTAGGGATGCTATTGACCATTTAACCGTTAACCGAAAGTAAGAACTTTGACAGATTAATATTTTTTTATGCATCTGTATGCGTGAGTGTGTGTGTGTGTGTGTGTGCGCATGTGTGACTGTGTGTGTGTGTGTATGTGTGTGAGTATGTGACTGTGTGTGTGTGTGTGTGTGTGTGTGTGTGTGAGTGAGAGAGAGTGTGTTCATGAGTGTGTATGTGACTGTGTGTGTGAGCGTGTGTCCGTGAGTGCGTATTTGTTTGTGAGTGTTTGTGTGTGTGTGTCTGTGTGTGTGTGAGACTGGGGGCCCTATTTTAACGATCTGAAACGCAAGTGTCAAAGCGCGAAGCGCAAGTAACTTTGTGGGCGGGTCTCGGCGCTGTTGCTATTTTCCCGGCGGGATAAATGGCTCTTGCGCCCGGCGCAAATCTAAAATGGGTTGGTCTGAAGTAGCTTCATTATTCATAGGTGTGGTTTGGGCGTAACGTGAATAAACCAATCCGAGCGTCATCCAACATTCCCTGTAAAAGCAGGTGCGCAAGTTCCATTATGGATTGCTATTATTATGGCGTATTTACCAGGCGCACGCCAGGAGCGGTTCACAGCCGAGGAGACTGATGTTCTTGTAAGAGCAGTGAAAGACAGAGAAGTTGTGTTGTATGGGGATGGGAAAAACCCACCCAAAATAGCGTCGGTTAAACAGGCGTGGGAGGAAATAGCCACAATTGTTTCATCAGCTGGCATCCCCAGGACGTCGCACCAGTGCCGCAAGCGCTACAATGACATCAGAAGACGGGGAAAGTCCAAGCTTGCCAGCATCAATCGGGCACGCCGTGTAACGGGAGGTGGATCTGCCTCTACTCAGGACCTGACGCCAGCAGAGGACATCGCTGCGTCCACCCTCACCGATTTTTTTTCCTGGTTCTTGACGGACAAACCAATTTGTTAGATGTCCTTATATACATATATGTCTTGCCAGAAGTTGCCACTATTGGGCAAACAGGTCTCCTTAATTATTAGACTACAATTAGCCTGAATAATTTGTAAGCTAGATTTATGCCTATTTTTTCACATCTTCGTGGCACACCACAATGATGTCCGTCATCTCATGTGTTAATATTTTTTAGTGTAACAATTTATGATTTGCAAAAATAACTGTTGCATCTGTGTAGATTACATGAGCAAAGTGTATGCGCGTTGTGCACGCTATACATTATGGTCAAGCATGCGCCCTTAAAATAGCATAATGAACAACGCGCAACGCGCCACTGACTTTAGACTAGGTTTTTTCTGGTCAGTGGCGCAATTGTTTAATGGAACAGCAAAATAGCACCAGGGATTGTTTGCGCCGGAACATGCCTCCTTTTTTGCGCTGAACCGCCCAGGTAGCGCAAGTTCATTCACTAGTTTAGCGACGTGCTTCTGTGGAGGGAAAAGCGCGCTTTGCGCGGGTGCAAAATAGGAATGACACATGCGTCGGTGTACAAAGTCAATTGCGCTGGGTGCAAGATAGGGCCCTATGTGTGTGTGTGTATGACTGTGTGTGTGTGAGAGACTATGTGTGTGTGTGTATGACTGTGTGTGTGTGTGTGTGTGTTTCACTTTCAAACACAAGTGAAGATATTTTTATAAAAACAGAGATTTCTGTCCCTTCATTTAAAGTCCATTCCTCTCAAACTTAAAAGATCAAATAATGTCATAAAGGCATCGCAAAAATAACCAATCAAGTGTCTGATCCAAATGTGTGTGTGTTAGACTGTGTGTGTGTGTGTGTGTATATATATGTGACTGTGTGCGTGTGAGAGACTGTATGTGTGGGCATGTTTTTGTGAAATATCAAGACACAAATGTGTATAATGACATGGGTATGACATAGGTATTACAAAAAGAGGGTGAAATATGAGGACGTTCCCCATGTCCTCACTTTTCAAAATGCTTATAAATCACACAGAAGTTTTTTTTCACCGAAAATGAACTGCACAGTCTCCTGTGAGGGCTAGGTTTAGGGGCAGGGTCAGTGTAAGGGGATAGAAAATACGGTTTGTACGGTATAAAAACCATTACGCCTATGGAATGTCCTCACATTTCACAAAAACAAACATGTGTGTGTGTGTGTGTGTGTGTGTGCAGAGGTGGGTAGAGTAGCCAAAATCTGTACTCAAGTAAAAGTACAAGTACTTACGGAAATATTTACTCAAGTAAAAGTAAAAGTAACAATCGTAATATTTACTTGAGTAAGAGTAAAAAAGTATTCGATGAGAAAACTACTCAAGTAGTTAGTTACTAGTTACTTTCGATCTGATTGATAAGAAGCGAAAACCCTGAATTTCAGGCTACTTGGAGAGCTTTCACACACACACCTCTCTGTAACACTTTACAATAAGGTTGTATTAGTTAACATTAGTTAATGTATTAGTTAACATGAACTAACCATGAACCACACCTCTGTTCAGCATTAGTTAATCTTTGTCAACGTTAGTTCATAAAAATCCAGCTGTTCATGGTTTATTCATGTTAGTTCACAGTGCATTGACTAATGTTAACAATATTTGAATAATGCATTAGTAAATGTTTAAATTAACATAAAGATAAATAAGTGCTTTATAAGTGCTGTTCATTATTAGTTCATGTTAACTAATGTAAGCTAATAATGAACCATATATATATGTGTGTGTGTGTGTGTGTGTGTGTGTGTGTGTGTGTGTGTGTGTGTGTGTGTGTGTGTGTGTGTGTGTGTGTGTGTGTGTGTGTGTGTGTGTGTGTGTGTGATTAATGGTTAAACAGTGTAAATTAATGGTGTGCTGGGCTAACTAGAGCTCTTCTTAAAACATACTTTGTTCTTATATTTTTATAAGTATATAGGCTATTCTTTAGGTAGGAATAAAATACAATACCGTTTTTATCTGTATGTATTTTCTACACTTCAGACAGGTGTCTATCTGGATTTGTGTATAAATGCAAGACGTCACATTAGGCTATTCAATTTGTTTCGTTTTGTGAAGAAAAGGATATGTAAATGTGAAGATGTGAACGTTTGTTCGTGGACGTGTGTTGTTTGGAGGATTCAAACGATTTGTCATTGCTTGCACAAGAGTGCATATGAGGAAAACACTCGGACAGTGTGTGAAATAGTATTATAATAAGGGAAAATTTCCCATAGTTACCAAATGACCGTTAATAGTGTTCAAATATAGGCATCATTGTGACACTTACCGCTACATGTTCTTTTCAGGGTAGAATTCTTGTATGCAGAGATGTCAGTTCGTTTTGGTGCACAGCATGCATCGCATTATGAAACTATTCTTTTTGACATCTTGGAGTGAAAACATAGTCTGAACTTGAGGCCACGGGCAATCTGCCTCCCGTAGCTCACACACATCTTCCTCTGCTTCGGCCATCATCTTCCGACTAAACGCGCGCTAATTATAAGCGGGTGATGCATAGCCACCTCTCGCGAAGCAGCCTCTCCAACGTTTCGCGAGACTTGCGAAAGTCATATTAACTTATTACCATTTGACAGTAACGGAGGAACGCCACCGAATGTAACTAAGTAAAAGTAAAGTTTTTTCACAAGAAATTTACTTGAGTAAGAGTAAAAGTACCCATCTTTAAATCTACTCTAAAAGTACAAGTTACACACAAAATTTACTCAAGTAAATGTAACGAAGTAAATGTAATTCGTTACTACCCACCTCTGTGTGTGTGTGTGTGTGTGTGTGTGTGTGTGTGTGTGTGTGTGTGTGTGTGTGTGTGACTGTGACTGTGACTGTGAGTGTGTGTGTGACACTGTGTGTGTGACTGTGTGTGTGTATATATATTTATAAGTGCAGTTTTGAATGATTACCGGTGTTGTCGTTTGTCAAATACTTCAATGTAACCAATGACTTAAATCAATCAGAATACTATATAGACTGTTAACAATAACTAAAGCCATCTTTACACTGCAAAGGTGGAACAGAAGCTGCATCTGAAATAGCAGAAATGTTCAGTTACAGACGGTTTAATGTTACTCAAATTATAAAATGAACATTTATGCTATATTCCTGAGAGGTCAACTAATGCCATAAAATCTCAGAATATGCAGTAATTTCGTCAATTTGCCAGGAGTGTGCTTGAGATAGCCTACACTGAAATGAATGGGGTTCAATGCTGGAACTATTATTGGTCACTCCATGACAGTCTATGGTCTATGGGAGTGGTAACTCTGTTTTTCAACGGCCAATTTTTTGCCAATGTCTTTCTAACGTGTTGCCAATTTCGTTTTAACGTGTTGCCAATGTCGTTCTAACGTGTTGCCAATGTCTTTCTAACGTGTTGCCAATGTCGTTCTAACGTGTTGCCAATGTCGTTCTAACGTGTTGCCAATGTCGTTCTAACGTGTTGCCAACGTCGTTCTAACATGTTGCCAACGTCGTTCTAACGTGTTGCCAATGTCGTTCTAACGTGTTGCCAACGTCGTTCTAACGTGTTGCCAACGTCTTTCTAACGTGTTGCCAATGTCTTTCTAACGTGTTGCCAAAGTCTTTCTAACGTGTTGCCAACGTCGTTCTAACGTGTTGCCAATGTCGTTCTAACGTGTTGCCAACGTCGTTCTAACGTGTTGCCAATGTCGTTCTAACGTGTTGCCAATGTCGTTCTAACGTGTTGCCAACGTCGTTCTAACGTGTTGCCAACGTCGTTCTAACGTGTTGCCAACGTCGTTCTAACGTGTTGCCAACGTCTTTCTAACGTGTTGCCAATGTCGTTTTAACGTGTTGCCAATGTCTTTCTAACGTGTTGCCAATGTCTTTCTAACGTGTTGCCCATGTCGTTTTAACGTTTTGCCAATGTCGTTCGAACGTGTTGCCAATGTCGTTTTAACGTGTTGCCAACGTCGTTCTAACGTGTTGCCAATGTCGTTTCAACGTGTTGCCAATGTCGTTTCAACGTGTTGCCAATGTCGTTTTAACGTGTTGCCAATGTCTTTCTAACGTGTTGCCAATGTCTTTCTAACGTGTTGCCAATGTCGTTTTAACGTGTTGCCAATGTCGTTCTAACGTGTTGCCAATGTCGTTCTAACGCGTTGCCAATGTCTTTCTAATGTGTTGCCAATGTCTTTCTAACGTGTTACCAATGTCGTTCTAATGTGTTGCCAATGTCGTTCTAACGTGTTGCCAATGTCTTTCTAACGTGTTGCCAATGTCGTTCTAACGTGTTGCCAATGTCTTTCTAACGTGTTGCCAATGTCTTTCTAACGTGTTGCCAATGTCGTTTTAACGTGTTGCCAATGTCTTTCTAACGTGTTGCCAATGTCGTTTTAACGTGTTGCCAATGTCGTTCTAACGTGTTGCCAATGTCTTTCTAACGTGTTGCCAATGTCATTTTGACATCTTGCAAAGTTGTTTTAACGATTTCTTAGAGTGTAGGCTAAATGCTAAAAACATTACCTATTCCCCATAATGCCACAGGGTATGGGCATGCGCAATTGCCCCCAACAATGCATGTTGCGTATGACAACATGCTACGAAAAGGCTCATCCACATTAAAGTAAAGCAAGTAAAACGTATTTTTTAATTGATATTGTTGTTATTTATTTATTTTTGAACAATTCTCATCATTCATTCCAATGACTTTGGCAACACATGAAAACGACTTTGGCAACACATTAGAACGAGTTATCATCTACGTTAGAACGAGTAGGCAATATGTTCTAACGAGTTGGTATTACGTTCAAAAGAGAGCGCAGTCAGAAATGTTTCAGTCACACTGGCAGCAGTGAGATATGATATGATGTGCTGCTGAGAGAATGTTTAAACTCAGGCCTGAGTGTGGGGGGTGGGCAGCTTCTCAAACTTTGTCCACTTTAATTCAGGTTTTTCTGTAACAGGGTCACTTTACACCAATATATTATTAATATGACCATATCTAATGTTTTAAACAACTAAATGCCTCAAAAAAACCATTCCATTTTTATTTTTACATATTTTTCACAAATGCTGAAATTCCAGAACCCTATTGCTCAAAAATGTAAATGAGAAACATTTTCAAAAAAATTTTTTAACACCAGATAAGTTATTTTGAATTATCTGCCTTTTATACTTTTGGACAAACTCTGGAGTGGAGGGGCGGCTGAGGCCTATGTGTGGGAGGGGCAGATTCTCAAACCTTCTTCAATATCAGTTCTTCTGACCAGATTAGGGGACATAAAATATCAATAATACACTATCAATATTTCATAAATACGATCTAAAAAAAAAGGATGTTTAAGAAATTTAAACAGGATGTTTAAGAAATGTTTTTGTTAATTTTCTAGTTTATATATGTTTTAGTTATTTTCTAGTAATATCTTTTGATTTGTGTTTAAACTTCCTCAATAAATAAATTAGAAAGTTAGATGTTGAATTCTGATGCTGTTATGGTGCGTTCACACTGGACGCGATTCGCGAGAGTGATTTACATATTAAGTCAATGCAGAGACGTGAAATGGCATTCTGCGGTGCGATTGAGGCGACGCGAATGACGCGAATTGAGCGTTTTGAACGCGTGATTCGCGCGAAACGCTCAAGTTGAAAAATCTGAACTTTGGCGGATATTTTGCGCCGCGTTAACCAATCACGAGCTTGCTCTAGTAGATTTTCTCAACAAAATCTATGTCAGCCATTTCACAACGAGACTGGAGCAGAAAAAAAGAGCCAGAGCCAGCGGCAAATGTGAGAAGGACTAGCCGAGGAAAGGCAGGTCTCGCCGGGTAAACGAACGCGGAATGCCCCTGATCGCCTGGAGCTCACCAAACGCCAGATAAAATGCTCAAATAGTCTCTTTTTATTAATTAACCACAGATTTGAGCTTTAAACAACTACATTATCGCCTGAAAAAGTCTTTAAACTACGTTTTGTCACACATTAATAGTAGTATTTTTTACAAAAAAAGAAGTCAAGTGACCAAGACGAGCTGGCTCATATAGGCTCATATAGGGCAGAAGCCCCTCCCATGACGCGAATTCGCGTCTGTTGTGTAGTTGTCACACGCGAATTTCACGCGCAAAGGAAGCGAGTAAACTCAAAATGTTCAAGCGTCCACCAATCGCGTCCGGTGTGAACGCCACATAAGACATGCTGAGCTGCTCCTGTGCGTGCTCTCCCCCGCCCTCTCGTGCTCACTCATGGCTTGTTAACCAATTTAGGATTCACCTGCACCGCCTGCGCCTCTCTGAGTCTCGGACTGCGACATCCACGATTTAACATGGACAGATTTAAAAAAAGACTTGCAACTTTAAGGAATCACCACCGAAAGTGTGAAGAGGAGTTTGAAAATGCTCGGGTGAGTGTTTTTTCTTCTTCTTTGCGCATAATATGATTTTAAGGTTCCTTTGTACAGTTTAATGAAACAGTGACTGGGCCCTGTTTAGTACAGGTTTAGTCCTGGTTTAGACCTAGTTTAGTCTAGGTTTAGTGCTGTTTTGTGATGTCAAGATTTCCATTTGTGCTGGTTCGGCTTTTAAACGATTATAAACTGTAGAGCCTGGAGCGTGTGCGCTTTTCCTCCTCTGAGGCGCGTACACGTGTCTGTGGCGCACGCAACACGCACTGCATGCAAAAAAGAATCATCAATACCTCAAAAAAGAAAACAGAACAAGCGTAGCACAAATTACATTTGACTTTTTTTAAATATAAATTTTCATTTAAAGGGGGGCCAGCTTCACTCAGCTGCTCGCTGCCATAGTGACTTCTGGGCTGTATGTATTTTGATATTTAGGAGCCAAAACATATATTTAGAGTAAAGAGAAATGAAAGCTTTAGCATAAGTTCTGCCGAGAAGACTTAATTGTCATGTCACTTTAACTTTATCACCAAGTGTTGGAATGGCTTCCTTTCGTGATTCGATATGGCTTCCTTCCCTATGAGGAAGAACTGTAGCGTTCTGGCTCATATAAAGGTGCTTTGCTTATTGCATTATAAAAATGCGCTACATATTAATAAATTAGTTAATCAAAACAAATATATATATGTATATATATAATATATATAGTAATTGTGTGCTTTTTTCTTCGCTTTAATTCAGTTAATTTCACTCTTCGTATTTTATTTAGCTACTGATATCTGGATACCTCTTTCTATTTCTAGAAACGTAGAATTTAGTGTTACGTCTCACTTGGTCCTTCCGTGCTAGGACGCCATGGCTACATTTATGAATAAAACAAATTGTATCTCGCTTGTACTCTCAGCACCATATGTCGGGTAAGGTTTGCATACTGATAGATTGTATATGTAAATCTTCCAGGCCAGTTCCTGTTTGTAAAATGAGCACCATTTGTCTTTAATGGCCCTTGTCCCTGTTAGGGGACAAGGTCGTCCATTCAGAGGTAAAATGCTGGTCACTTGGAAAGGGTCGTCCTCCGCCTTATTTTCAGAAAAATAGGGAATTACTTTCTAAAAGCAAAGATCAGCGCGCATTTACAGGTAAAGCTCTCAGTGAGCTGACTGCATTGTTCATGCTTCAGCTATTAACTTCACTTGCGAGCGGGCTAGCAGCCTCTTAGCAATGAGTTTAATAGTAAAACATCCAAATTGCAATGATCCTGTTTGTTTTCTCATGAATAAGCACAGAACACAACACTATCTGCCATTTCCAAAAGATCACAACTCCAAAATAAAAGCTTCCAGAGGATTCAAGCATTCAAGAGGATATAAAGTTTCACCATGAACTCTTATACTGTAATTTTAAGAAGGAACCTGTATACAGCATGTGTACATGATATCTATATTGTGATCAAAAATGATCAAAGGAGGGATTGATAGATTTTGTATGTAAATCTTCCAGGCCAGTTCCTGTTTGTAAAATGAGCACCATTTGTCTTTAATGGCCCTTGGAGCCCATGAGTGATTGGATTAGCATCTATGCATTTGAATGTCCCTGTTATGCTGATTGGATCAGTATCGATGGCAGGAACGTTTGGGGTGTGTAAGAACGATCTCCTGTGGGAGGTCCTAACAGTTTCCCTTTGTCTGAAGCCCTTTGTCTTCCCTGTATAAAGTTCTGTCTCAGAACACAGAACGTTGGGTTAAGATTGTTGAAGGGCGGCATGATAACATCGCTGCTGAAAGACTGCTACACTGCAAACCTTCAATAAATTCTTCTCCCCACAAGAACTCTGGTCAAGCTTACTTATTTTATGTATTGGAGAAATCTAATACATTGGCGAGCCACCCAAACGACTGCTCGGCCAAATACACCAAAATCTAACAATACAAAACATGGTTGACTTGATATTCAATAGCAGCAATAATTTAATTCGACCCGCTTACATAAAGATTGCATCGTACAGCATCTAAATCGCAGCACGGGAACACAATTATTCAAATCTTTTATGAATACAGTGAGCAGAGTGCACTCCCTTTATAAACGCATGAAACTGTCAAATGCTTCAGTTCAGATTAACTCCAGTGGAAACTGCTGTGGTCAATCTGACTACACCGGATCATGAATCTATTGCATATTCTACTATTCGTTGGTCAAACGTATGCACTAGAAGGCAGAATTAGCAGTAAACAAGCTCTGAACCATTCAATCCTGATTGAGTGTTTTCTGTGTTATGTAACGCCTCCAATTAGGCATTGCATTCAAGTGCTCAACAGACATTTACATTTACATTTATGATTTGGCGGACGCTTTTGTCCAGGGCACCTTGAATTGCATTCGGGGTTCACATTGGCATTTTTCAGGTCTTGCTTTCCCTGGGAATCGAACCTGTGGTTTGACGTTGCTGGTGCCACGCTCTACTGTTTGAGCCACAGAAAAGACATGTCTGTGATCGGTTACACTCGCATTGAATTCTATTGTGACTAACACAATATACAGGGGGGTAATTATAATGTTGACTGTTGACACAGTCTGCATATGCGTATTGATTCCTGGCTGCACCGCAAAAGGCGAGGTCTCTCGCAGTAAGTTTTTGTTTTCTTTTTTTCTCTTCACTTAAGCTGGCACACACGGTGCGCTTATAGACATTGTGTTTGTCGCTTTTCAGACTGCGATCCTGATACCACCCTGTGGGATCTCAGGGCATTTACGGCAGGCTGTATGTTAATCAGACGCACGAGGACTTGTCTGGAGTTTTACATAAACCATTCACTTAGCGAAATCATTCAGGCCAAAACTTTTATCATGGCGTTGGTGAACATGCCAACTAACTATTAAAGACATCAGATTTTATTCTAGGGTCAAAGGAATTTTTAGGATTGCGATATTGTCTCATACTGCCAAACGTGGCCAAAATCACACAGTATTATCCTGGTTAGGTTATCAAATTATGAATCTCGCTTTGATCTCTTTCATAGGTCCCGTAGCTGTGTCAGGTCCTATATAGATAGTTATGGTTTTAATAGCTAGTAAAGCTAAACCATATAAAACATTATTTTCCTTTTGCAAGGGCATCGTCCGGTGTTCTCAATCACATGCGCAGGTTATGTATTTGTCATGCTGTTCTGGGTAATTTTCTTTTGGGGGTTCTCTCAGCAGGTTGACGGTTAGATGGTGTTCTAACAAGATGTGAGCGGGAGCTACGCCCAGGGGTTTAGAATCCTCCTAACTGCAGATGGAAGGAAATGTGAACTCCAACTCACCTGTGCATGGGCCATTCTTTCAGATTGGTGTTGCTACAAACATAGTTCAACCCGCGGAGTTGGCATCCTCTACCAAGGTCTCCCTATCAAGAAGCATCTGAATGCGGGATTCCATGATGGTTAAGATGGTTTTCTTCAGCAATGCTCAAACCATCAGGCATGCTCAGTAAACTCTCCCATAATTCCAAAGGTAAAACATCAGGAAAGTTCAAAGCTTTTAATTGAACTCCTAACACTTTAATCGTAATCACTTCCACTTACACCGATATTCCGCTAGAAGCATGTTTTATCTGCCTTTTGGCTTTGTGTCCAAGGAAATTCACTTTAGAAACTAATCAGTTTGATTCTATTCTCGGTCTTTTCTATTCTGATCTTCACTTCTCACTCAATTTCTTTACTCTTTTCCTTAAGCATTCTAGTATGACTCTAAAGGTTCTGGTATCACATTAACAATTCTAAGATTAAGAATAATTTCTGTCCCTTCACTTCTATGGTTAAATATCTTCACGTTCGTCCTAAGACTTCTGACCACTCCCCCCGTATTTATTTTATCTAACGGAGCACCTCTCTCTAAGGCCTGGTTTCCGACCCACTTTTATACTGACCTTAAAAGCTGCAGTTTACCTCCTTCTATTCATATCAGACTTTCCTACAGCTACGACCATGGAAGTTCTAGGCATTTAAGCTACTGGGCAGATGGTGTTCTTCTGCATTCAAGTCTTATATAAGACCGATTCTAAAATCATCCTTGAAGCTCAGCAAGCTCTCCAGTAATGGTTCAGGTAAATCCCTATGCAACTACTGGTGGTGGTTTATTTAAAAAAAAAAAAAAAAAATTGTATGTGGCCCTGCAGCCTTGTCTCTGTGGTCTAACAGACCGTGTGGCCCGGCAGCCTTGTCTCTGTGGTTTATACGTGTTTTATAAAAAATAAAAAAAACAATAAAAATGTTCGCTCGTGTAGTACTCATCTACAAATTATAACATCAAGTTCGGTTTAATCATGGAGTGGCCTTTTTTAGCCATCAGCAGGCAGCGTTCCATGTTCACGCTTAACATGTTAACTCTTGTTCTTCTTCTTTGTAGGAACTCCAGGATACAAGACCGGTGGGTCTATTCTAGTTACCATTTTTGGGGGTCAGGATAGGCTCCGTCCGGGTGGAAGCATTCTTCCACCTAAATTTTGGGGGTCGGCTGCGCCTCTGCCTTCGTCTTCAGGCAGGATATGCAGAGTCCGGAGAGAGTGTGTGTCCGTGAGTGTGTGTGTGTGTGTGAGAGAGAGAGAGAGAGAGAGAGAGTGTGAGTGTGTGTGTGTGTGTCCGTGAGTGCGTATGTGTGTGATTGTTTGTGTTTGTGTGTATGTGTGTGTGTGTGTGTGTGTGTGTGTGTGTGTGTGTGTGTGTGTGTGTGTGTGTGTGTGTTTATGTGTGTGTGTGTGTGTGTGTGTGCGTGTGTCATTTTCATGACTTTTAGGCAAATATTCATGACCTAACCTTCCATGAAACGTCTGTGTGTGTAAAATAAGAATAAAATCCATGTTCAAATGTCAAATCACAGCATATCTGAACTAATTAACGACAAGCTCTGTGGTTTAATACACAATAAACGCTGACACACCAGTGAGACGGTCAGATAAAACACTGACCCTAGCAATGGATGAACACACATCAATGGGAGGCAACAATGATAAATAAGTGAATAAAAGTGTCCAGTAACACTGACAGGAACTTCACAAGGTGGCAGTGCCAGAGACAAACTTTAGGAACACAAAACTGGGCAACTAAGAAGATTTTACAACAGCTTTGCCTCCTATTGACCATCATCTCACTGGAAAACCATCAGTCATTAACCATACCTGCAAACTCACAAGTGGTGAAAAAGGTGACATGTTTCCGAATTAAATACTTTAATCTGGGTCTGGGGCATTGCCCTACAGTAGAACGTTTTTGTGGTTTTAACATGTAAACGAAGCATTCTGGTACAAAGAAAAGACAACATTTGCTTTCAAATAATAAAAAACAACATTTACACTATAGCGCTGGGCACTGAAACAAATTTGATTTGAATTTCAAATTACAAATTTGATTTGATATTGATTAACATGGGTACAGTACATAGCAACTTGTATGTACTGTACAATGTGCATTTGTGGTGTAATTCTCCTCAGTGTTATATTAGCTTTTAGCTACATACTTAAATCTGCATATTTGTGATATTTACCCCAGGGAGTTATTTACTTTATAAAGGCTATTTTTAACCTTATTAAATGTATACATCATCTTTCATGTCAAATTCTACATTTGATCAATACATTCATTTATAATAATAAGACACTATAGGGCTGTTACCAATCAAATTAAATCATTTACACTGAAAAATTACAACTACAACGAAAAATGTTATGAGATTGTATGTTTTCTTATTTGTATATTCAATCAATGATATTTTAAACATGAAACTAAACCGCCAGTAGGTGGCAGCAACTGACCGTATTAATGAGTGAGTCATTGAGTCGTTCATTCAAACGATTCATTCAAACACTGAATCATTCAGTAACAAAACACCACGCTGAGTGTTGCTTTCCTTTGGAACCATTTCAGTCAGTGAAATAGAACAAAAAAGTAAACGTTTTCTGTTTCTAAAATATAAGTAACTTAATATTAACTTAGGCTAACTTACTTGTTTACTGAACCACAAAATTCAATGTAACATTTGCAATTGTGATGATATTCAGCATAACAGCTCCCTTAGTCGACTCGTGTTATTAACAATATCATAAGTTATAAATAACCCTTATCAATCGCTGTTTACATTGAAATGTAATCAAATCAGAATCATTCTCATGTTTATGGTTATTTTATTAAGTTTTAAGATAGGCCTACTTGTCCAGTCAGATTAATGTCGAGCCCTCACAGTCTATGGTCGAGCCCTGTGTTCATTCATGACACTTTTCTGCTGTAAAGCGGAGGTGATCAGTTCATGTGCCGTTTGTTTGAACTGAGACGCTACAGCAGGGTTGCCAGGTTTTCACAACAAAACCCGCCCAATCTCGTTTCAGGGGGGAATCTCCAGTAAAAATCGCATTTGGGGGGTTAAATATGTGTTTTTTGGGCATGGTTGACTACTAAAATTCGCATTCCCGGGGCTAAATATCATATAATTGGGGTCGCTTCAACCCGCGGACATGAAAAACAGACCGCGGCAACAGTGATGAAGTAGCCCAATTCCACGGCAAAACCGCGGACTTGGCGCTACAGTGATCTGTGAATGTCAGCCCAATTAGAGCACCAAAAAAGATTGCAACAGATCGAGAGACGTCTATGGTCTCACTCCAGTCAATGGGAAATTAGCCCATTTCCAATTATTATTGTGAAGTTAACAAATGCTTTCAACTTCACCCCCCCCCCCCCACCCTCAAAAAAAAAAAATCGAATCTACATGATTCACATAAATGACATATTTTGATTCAAAACAGCGAATTTCGCCGAAAAGCGACTAGTTTGCAGGTATGATTAACAAGATAACGGCCCTATTTGAGTTCCCCAAAAACAGCTGAGTTTATGTTTTAATTTCTGCAGTTTACACCGATACAAACTGCGACTGCCAGACGTTCCACAATGCCAGGATCAGAAATTAACTTTTCCATTACGGGGCTCCTTGCGATTGATTTTCAGGAGCATTTTATTCATTTATAAGTGCAGTTTTGAATGATTACCTGTGTTGTCGTTTGTCATAATACTTCAATGTAACCAACCACTTAAATCAATCAGAATACTATATAGACTGTTAACAATAACTAAAGCCATCTTTACACTGCAAAGGTGGAACAGAAGCTGCATCTGAAATAGCAGAAATGTTCATTTACAGACGGTTTAATGTTACTCAAATTATAAAATGAACATTTATGCTATTTCAGATGCAGCTTCTGTTCCACCTTTGCAGTGTAAAGATGGCTTTTAAAGACGTCATATTCTGACCACACAGATAAAACAATCTTACAACCATTTATTAATTATTTTAAAGGTGTCATGAACTGGATTTTTTATTTGTTTATATTGTTGTCTGAGGTCAACTTATGACGTTTTACATTCAGAAACATCATAATGAATAAGTAATAGGCTATTTTCTAATAGGCTCTCTGAAGAAACGCTCGGTTTTGATGGGCGTGCCGTACTGAAGACTTGTCAGTAAACGCCCACGGCTAGGATTGGATAAGATTTGCATATTTAATGAGCTTCAGCTCCTCTCAGTACATGTGGGGATTGTTTTGAAAGCGTCTGGAGAAACGCTCACAGGACTCGCAAAATATTTCAAACGATCTGTAACAATGCAAATCCAGTCTCGACCTGTATCTTGTTTACAATCGATTTCGTGGTGAAATGAAGCGAACAAACGCGCAATGTATTACGCACGTGAGCTGGAACCGGCATGTTTATTGCTCGGTAGTGCAACCTGTTTAGCTCCACGAGTTGGTGGGCGGGGCTTGAGGCGGTGCTTCTGCATCCTATTACATCAGTGATCGACATATTCAGAGATCTCTCGTTTTCTGAGCCTGGTGACAATAAAAGCTTTTCTTAGACCAACAAGGACGTTTTCAGCTCTGAAACTTACAGGATATTCTTATATGACGATTAACTTTTATATATCACTTTTAAAGGCTCAAAGGAAAGTTGATTTCTCAATTCATCACCCCTTTAATGCTTTTTATGCATTAGTGAAGCCTTCATATGATCTTAGCAGCACGATGAGTAAATTATATTAACTGGAATAAACTGAACAGAAAGGGAGCAGAGAATGTGACCAATCGTGAGGCCGTCCATAACTTGGGTCTAGCACGAGTGTAAGCGAACGTAAACATTTATTCTATTACATAAATATTTTGAAACACATTAATAAATTAAAACTATTAATAAAATAATTATGAAATATATATAAAATTAGTATATGCCAACACTTTTATATGACCTAATAAATAAATATAGACTGTAAGCATTGAAATAAATTATTGTGATTATTTTAAAGTATTATTTTGTTAATCTGTTATTTTAAATCTTCCAGAAAATAAGATTAAATATTTTTTTAAAGTGCAAAAACATAATACATGCATTAGAGGGTTAAGAATAAATTAAATTATAAAATTCACAGTGTGACGTGTAGGTGACGCTCATTTGCAATCACGCCACCGGCCTCGCACCGTTCTCTCACGGCTCTCGCCCGCTTTGCTCGTCACACACAGAGACTCAGTTTCATGTCAGAGTCACGTATGATCTTACCACAGTTTCTCCAGTTTACAGTGAGGATTCTCCAGTACAACAGAGAGCAGCTTCACTCCTGAGTCTACTAGATTATTCCCAGACAGATCCAGATCTCTCAGGTGTGAGGGGTTTGATCTCAGAGCTGAAGCCAGAGCAGCACAACCTTCATCTGTGACACCACAACCACTCAACCTGTAGAGAACAATGACACACATTAAGTCTATCTCCAAAGCTAAACATGACCACTTAAACAAAATGAATAAATAACATAATGCTGTCAATATGAAATATATATAAATACTCATTAGTTCATGTTGTTAAAATTAGGGATGCACCGAATCCAGATTTTTGGGGTTTGGCCGAATACCGAATCCACTGGTTAAGATTCGGCCAAATCCGAATCCAAATCTGAATACCGAATCCTACTCCCATCCTCAGTCCATTATCACAGTAAACACATTAAACACATATGTGTGTGTGTGTGTGTGTGTGTGTGTGTGTGTGTGTGTGTGTGTGTGTGTGTGCGGGCATGTGTGACTCTGTGTGTGTATGTGTGTGAGTATGTGACTGTGTGTGTGTGAGAGAGAATGTGTTTGTGAGTGTGTATGTGTGTGTGTATGTTTGGGTGTGTGTGTGTGTGAGAGTGTGTGTCCGTGAGTGCTTATGTGCGTGTTTGAGAACAATGACACACATTAAGTCTATCTCCAAAGCTAAACATGACCACTTAAACAAAATTAATAAATAACATAATGCTGTCAATATGAAATATATATAAATACTCATTAGATCACGTTGTTAAAATACATCAGATAGGATTAGAGGAGAGAATATACAGTTTGTACAGTATGAAAACATTATTTCTGTGGAAAGTCCCATAAAACATGGAAACCCAATGTGTGTGTGTGTGTCTGTGTGTCTGTGTGTGACTGTGTGTGTGTGTGTGTGTGTGTGTGTGTGTGTGTGTGTGTGTGTGACTATGTGTGTGTGACTGTGTGTGAGACTATGTGTGTGTGTGTGTGTGTGTGTGTGTGTGTGTCTGTTCCAATTCAAAGTTCACATCTAGCCAAGTACAGTTCAAATCCCCGGATGTGTCCTTGATCCGCCCCTTTTATCGAGGATGCATCGAGAGGAGACTTGTGGACTTAAGACAGACCGGTATCCCAGAATGCATCTCGCACCAATAAGCAAACGTCAATAGCGGATGAGAAACCCCTCGTAATTTAAAAATACTACTATTAATGTTTCACAAAATGTAGTTTTAAGACTTTTTCAGGCGAGAATGTACTTGTTTAAAGCTCAAATCTGTGGTTTATTTATAAAGAGAGCGCCTTTTTGAAAATTTGATCTGGTGTATTCAGAGTTGTGAGCTCCAGTGGATCAGCGGCGCTCAGCGGGCGCTCTCCCCGCCGAGAGCAGCCTTAACACGGCTAGTCCTTGTGACGCCTGCCGCTGGCTCTGATGTCTTCAGATATAATTCGTCTTCTAACGGCCGATCTTTGGTCTCATGAATCTATAATTTGTTCCCTGGCAAATCGTTTTGACTGAGGGCAAAATGAAGTTTCATAACTTTATATTTTTAGGCTATTAAACACATAAACTGACATTTAACAAAAATAGACTGGGTTGTGTTTTATGTCATAATTACTTTTATTACAGTGATAATCACACTTGTCTGAACCACATATTAATGTTTTTGTTTTTGTTTTTTAAACGAAAAGAAGCAGGGTTTTTAATATTTCGTTTTGTTATAAATATACATGCAATAACATTGCCTGCACTACATTTGTGTGGCTATAATATGTTTAATATTTTTTTTTTATGAAAATGAAAAGAGGCAGAGTGGTGTTTTATCTTATATTTGGTTTTATTGTAGCCTAAAATATACATATATACACTGAATAACACTATCAAGAACGCTGCTGTTCCATTAGCAGAGTACCGGACTATTGTCCTCCCGTCCTCGGGAGTTCGTTCTCCGGAGTTGAACTTGGCGAGCCTGAATTAACTCCACGGACGCAAGTCAGAAGTTCGCGAAGGCCTACTTGGTATAGAGAAACGTATATTTTAGGCTACAATAAAACGAAATATGTCATAAAACACCACTGCCTCTTTTAATTTTTTTTACAAAAAAATCTTAAACATATTAGCCACACAAATGTCGTTCAGGCAGCTACATTGATTATCTTATATATTTATAACAAAACGAAGTATAAAACACAACCCTGCCTCTTTTCATTTAGATTTAAAAAAAACAATAGGCCTATATTAAACATTAAATATGTGATTTAGGGTGACCAGATTTCTGAAATGGAAACCGGGGACATTTCCTATTTGAGGGGTCAAAATATCACTAAAATCTCATTTGTTATTATCTTTTAATTTAAAAAAATGGGACAATATATTTTTAAATGTTTTTGTTTGTTTATTTGTTGTTGTTGTTGTTGTGGGCTCTCTATATTATTATTAACATTAATAATTATTCTGATTTAGTTTGATTATTAGGATTTTTATGTGGTTTTAATACAATTCAACACACCCGCAAAAAAAAAAACAGTTAATAGTTGCCATTGTAAATAACAAGCAGTTCAAAACAATATTATAACATGACTTAACAAAAACACATTACAAATATAAAACATAAAAATGATAAATAAAACTATTTAACAATTATTTTAACATTTTATAATTGTATTTAATATTTTAATTTTCACAAGTTTATACTACTACGTATAAGTAATAATTTAAAAAAACCTTTTTTTTACTTCAAATGTTTTATTAGGCTTGTGCTTAAAAATAAATATTACTATCCTAAATTGGTCTTGTTTTGCATTTTAGGCTTATTTTAAGCAGAAATTATGTGTATTCTGGATGTGTTGCAAGTGACAAAACAATGCCGCACCCCGTGATGATGATGCCGCTCTGCTCTCGGTTACGTTAGTAGTAGAGGCTCGCGCACAACCAAGTTCAGCTTATCATGCGGGGGTGTTGGGGGGCATGGCATTACTGATCGTTGCGTCCGTTGGTCTGAGATGCATTCTGGGATCCCGATCTGTCTGAAGTCTCCTCTCGATGCATCCTCGATAAAAGGGGCGGATCAAGGACACATCCGGGGATTTGAACTGTACTTGGCTATGGCTAGATGTGAACTTTGAATTGGAACAGTACTTGGGCAGCGACTGATGACGTTTCACAAGTCCATGAGAACACAAGTACAGACAAGAACGCATATTGAGAAACGGCCCGTGACTTTGGCGATCTGAACCGCTGAATCGACTCACTGATTCATAACGCTCTGAACCGCTGAATCGACTCAATGATTCATAACGCTTCAAACCGCTGAATCGACTCACTGATTCAAAACGCTCTAAACCGCTGAATCGTCTCACTGACTCATAACGCTCTGAACCGCTGAATCGACTCACTGATTCATAACGCTTCAAACCGCTGAATCGACTCACTGATTCATAACGCTTCAAACCGCTGAATCGACTCACTGATTCATAACGCTTCAAACCGCTGAATCAACTCACTGATTCATAACGCTCTGAACTGCTGAATCGACTCACTGATTCATAACGCTCTGAACCGCTGAATCGACTCACTGATTCATAACGCTTCAAACCGCTGAATCGACTCACTGATTCATAACGCTCTGAACTGCTGAATCGACTCACTGATTCCTAACGCTCTGAACCGCTGAATCGACTCACTGATTCATAACGCTCTGAACCGCTGAATCGACTCACTGATTCATAACGCTCTGAACCGCTGAATCGACTCACTGATTCATAATGCTTTGAACCGCTGAATCGACTAACTGATTCATTACGTTCTGAACTGCTGAATCGACTCACTGATTCATAACGCTCTGAACCGACTCATTGATTTATAACGCTCTGAAGCTTCATGATGCTGTGTTGTGAAATCGGTCAGCACAGGGAAACTGCTTTGCTCTTTTGCTGTTATTTTTGTTGGCCAATGGGAGTTTGCGCTTCATCATGGTTTCACCGATATCTATGGTTTCTCCACGGGGTTTGCAGCTTTTCGATGACGTTCACGTCGGGTAATTACGTCACTTCAAAGCGTTCCCATGGCAACAGGGAATGAGAGTGACTGTGTGTGTGTGTGTGTGTGTGTGTGTGCGTGTGTGTGAGTGACTGTGTGTGTGTGTGTGTGTGTGTGTGTGACTGTTTGTGTGTGAGTGACTGTGTGTGTGTGAGAGAGTGACTGTGTGTGTGTGTGACTGTGTGTGTGTGTGTGTATGTGTGTGAGTGACTGTGTGTGTGTGTGTGTGTGTGACTGTGTGTGTGTGTGTGTGTGTGTGTGAGAGAGAGACTGTGTGAGTGACTGTGTGTGTGTGAGAGACTGTGTGTGTGACTGTGTGTGAGTGACTGTGTGTGAGTGTGAGTGTGTGTGTGTGAGAGTGACTGTGTGTGTGTGTGTGTGTGTGTGTGTGTGTGTGTGTGTGTGTGTGACTGTGTGTGTGTGTGTGTATGTATGTGAGTGACTGTGTGTGTGTGACTGTGTGTGTGTGTGTGTGTGTGTGTGAGAGTGACTGTGTGTGTGTGTGTGTGTGTGACTGTGTGTGTGTGTGTGTATGTATGTGAGTGACTGTGTGTGTGTGTGACTGTGTGTGTGTGTGTGTGTGTGTGTGTGTGTGAGAGACTGTGTGAGTGACTGTGTGAGAGTGACTGTGTGTGTGTGTGTGTGTGTGTGTGTGTGTGTGTGTGTGTGTGTGTGTGTGTGTGTGTGTGTGAGTGAGTGACTGTGTGTGAGTGTGAGTGACTGTGTGTGTGTGTGTGTGTGTGTGTGTGTGTGTGTGTGTGACTGTGTGTGTGTGTGAGTGACTGCGTGTGTGTGTGTGTGTGTGTGACTGTGTGTGTGTGTGTGTGTGTGTGTGTGTGTGTGTGTGTGTGTGACTGTGTGTGTGTGTGTGTGTGTGTGTGTGTGTGTGTGTGAGTGACTGTGTGTGAGTGACTGTGTGTGAGTGACTGTGTGTGTGTGTGTGTGTGTGTGTGTGTGTGTCTGTGTGTGAGTGACTGTGTGTGAGTGACTGTGTGTGTGTGTGTGTGTGTCTGTGTGTGAGTGACTGTGTGTGTGTGTGTGTGTGTGTGTGACTGTGTGTGTGTCTGACTGTGTGTGTGTGTGTGTGTGTGTGTGTGTGTGTGTGTGTGTGTGTGACTGTGTGTGTGTGACTGTGTGTGTGTGACTGTGTGTGAGTGACTGTGTGTGTGTGTGTGTGTGTGTGTGTGTGTGTGTGTGTGTGTGTGTGTGTGTGTGTGTGACTGTGTGTGAGTGACTGTGTGTGTGTGACTGTCTGTGTGTGACTGTGTGTGTGTGTGTGTGTGTGTGTGTGTGTGTGTGTGTGTGTGTGTGTGTGTGTGTGTGTGTGTGTGACTGTGTGTGAGTGTGTGTGACTGTGTGTGTGTGACTGTGTGTGAGTGACTGTGTGTGACCGTGTGTGTGCCTGCCTGTGTGCGTGTGACCGTGTGTGTGACCGTGTGTTTGATCGTGTGAGTGACTGTGTGTGTGTGTGTGTGTGTGTGTGTGTGTGTGTGTGTGACTGTGTGTGTGTGACTGTGTGTGTGTGTGTGTGTGTGTGTAAGTGACTGTGTGTGTGTGTGTGTGTGTGTGTGTGTGTAAGTGACTGTGTGTGTGTGTGTGTGTGTGTGTGTGTGTGTGTGTGTGTGTGTGTGTGTGATCGTGTGAGTGACTGTGTGTGTGTGTGTGTGTGTGTGTGTGTGTGTGTGTGACTGTGTGTGTGTGACTGTGTGTGTGTGACTGTGTGTGTGTGAGTGTGTGTGTGACTGTGACTGGCTGGCTGTGTGTGTGTGTGTGTGTGTGTGTGTGTGTGTGTGTGTGTGTGTGTGTGCGTGTGACCGTGTGTGTGACCGTGTGTTTGATCGTGTGAGTGACTGTGTGTGTGTGTGTGTGTGTGTGTGTGTGTGTGTGACTGTGTGTGTGTGTGTGACTGTGTGTGTGTGTGTGTGTGTGTGTGTGTAAGTGACTGTGTGTGTGTGTGTGTGTGTGTGTGTGTGATCGTGTGAGTGACTGTGTGTGTGTGTGTGTGTGTGTGTGTGTGTGACTGTGTGTGTGTGACTGTGTGTGTGTGTGTGTGTGTGTGTGTGTGTGTGTGTGTGTGACTGTGACTGGCTGGCTGTGTGTGTGTGTGTGTGTGTGTGTGTGTGTGTGTGTGTGTGTGGTGTGTGTGTGTGTGTGTGTGTCTGTGTGTGTGTGTGTGTGTGTGTGTGTGTGTGTGTGTGTGTGTGTGTGTGTGTGACTGTGTGTGTGTGTGTGTGTGTGTGTGTGTGTGTGTGTGTGTGTGTGTGTGTGTGTGTGTGTGTGTGTGTGTGAGATTTGTCTGTAATGTAATTAATGTCCAATAAATGCTGTATTAAAGCACTTAATGACATTTTTCTATTTTCCGTGAGCTAATCTAAAGTGAGAACTATTTATGGTTCATAAGTTGTTAAATCATCATCTAACTCTTTACATATGAGCTAATTAAACAATAACACTTTGTATGCTAATTAGGAAAGGTGTTTAATAGTCCAGTGGTTCACAAACTGTTTAAAGTGGAGTAAAAGGCATTTCCCCCTCTCTTCCACTCTCACCTTTTCCATTAAAGGACAATATTTGCCCCTAAATTGACTTTCCAGTGCATTTTTTATCTTTATATAGAGCTTGTGTGTGTTCATATTGTTGTTATTCCGCCAGTGTCCGTGGGTCTGGTGGACCCGCTGCATTTTTGGGTATTTAATTCAACACAATCAAACAATTTTATGCTAAAATATTCTACAGATGTTTCCTTCATCCCAATTACAAGCAGTATAAACAGCATATATGGTTAACATTTGCCCTTTACCCTTGTTAGAGCACATTTATGTATTAAAGTGCTACTCGTTTTTTGTTTGTTTTTTAATAAAATATCATAAAAAAGAAAATAAATTATTATCAAGATATCAGTGGAAAGAATTTAACAAATTTAAAAATGAAGCAACTATTTATTTATTTATTTGAACTTCATTAGAAATGTAACCCATTCAGGTCAAACACTCACACACTCACACACACACACACACACACACACACACACGTTTGTTTTTGTGAAATGTGAGGACATTCCATAGGCGTAATGGTTTTTATACCGTACAAACCGTATTTTCTATCCCCTTACACTGCCCCTGCCCCTAAACCTAACCCTCACAGGAGACTGTGCAGTTCACTTTCTGTGAAAAAAAAACCTTGTTCTGTATGATTTATAAGCATTTTGAAAAGTGAGGACATGGGGAACGTCCTCATATTTCACCCTCTTTTTGTAATACCTATGTCATACCCATGTCATTATACACATTTGTGTCCTGATATTTCACAAAAACATGCCCACACACACACACACACACACACACACACACACACACACACACACACACACACACACACACACACACACACACACACACACACACACACACACACACACACACACACACACACACACACACACACACACACACACACACACAGGCAGTTAATGGAGTCTAATGAGCCTCTCCAACTGTCATCATTTGAATTTTGTCAGTTAAGAGTTTGAACTGTCTTGGCTCATCTGAACATTGAAAGTCAGTGAAAGTCTATGGGATTTCTCCGGGTTTTGATCGGCATTTTTAGGAAAACCGTAAGTTGGATCAGTCTGAAAAGATATAGCAACTGACCTCAGAACAGTCTTTTAGCTTTCACTCTCTTACTTTAGTCCGATGCAATCTCCAGTCTTAGATCAGATGAAGTTGTTTAAATGAAGGAATTCTCCCAGAGTTGATCATACAGAAATAACAGGGGCTGATCATGAGAAACAAGTCACACTAGGGGTGGGCGATATCTCGATATTCAAAATATATCGAGATATTTTTTAAACACGATATGGATTTTGACATATCGTATATATCGATATATTGTTTATATTTAATTCTGATCCCGCCACTTTGCTTGTTTGCCTTCTCTGTGCTGTGCTCGCCCCCGCTCGCTCGCCCCCCCGCCTCCTTGCATTTGTTCCCCCTCCCCTCGCTTGTTGTCATGGCGGCGTCCGCAACCAGCTCGGAGGCTACAGAACTCGTCTTAAAAACAACTGGCTCCATTATATGGAGATACCTCGGTTAAGGCGTCGGACGAACAGCAGACAGATGTCTACTGCCATGAATGCCGACAGTTGGTTCTCAAACACTTGATCCAAGATACAGTTTACCTAGGCGGCATTACTTTGCGAGACAAGAACTCCCGCGACTGTACACTACGGAGAGAGAGCGGCTTGCTTGCTGGAGAAGGTTACTTGCTATGCCCTTGATTTGAGTTGTTTTATTTTTGAATGAGAATTCATTATTTGCATGCGTTTTAAAGCCTTGCGCGTAGGGCACCATGCGCTTTCCCGAGCGCGCGCACTAAAAGCCTGTCAAACAAGTGATTACTGGACTAAATTTTACTGCGCTAATACTGTCAAATACACACAAGGTTAACATAAACACAGTCGGTTATGTCTAAAGTGAAAGTAAAATCGGCGTGTGTTTGTATATTAGATGCGTGAAAGTCTTAAATTGACAGCAGGGAAGCCGAGTGAACACGCCTTAAAGGCACAGTTCACTCTAAAATGATGTCATTATTTACTCACTCTAATGTTGTTCCAAACCTGTATTAATTTCTTCTGTTGAACAGCTGATAGTAGCGATTGGCATCCATATTATTATTTCCTTCAATGGGGACCAGCAACTGTTTGGTTTCCAATATGCTTCAAAATATATGTTATGTCCAACAGAAGAAAGAACTTTATTCAGGTTTAAAACAACTTGAGCGTGAGTAATCAATGACAGAATTTTCATTTTTGAGTGAACTATTCCTTTAGTGGTTAATAAAATAACAAGACAAAGACAAAATCACTCACGGCTCTTGACTGAAAAACTAATACAGTAGCTTTAATGAGAATCAATGTATATTTTATAGGGAAGTCTATGTAGTGTTTTATTTTTACATTTATTAATCCAATTTCATACTAATATGCTGCTGTACAGCTCTGAGCTGCCATTGTAAATCTTTATAAATATATATTTATTTTATATTATACAGTACACTAGGAATGTGTACAAGGTTTTTTAAAAGTAAAGTTTTAAGTTTAAGTAAGGTTTTTCAAGTCTAGTAAGTAAAATAAAGAAAGAGTATTGCAATAAAAAAAATAGTATTTTTTCCTCCTTAAGCTCTTGCTGTTCGGCTAAGAATAGAATAGCAAAAATCTGATGCGACTAGCCATCAGAACCGAACCGAACCGAAAACCGTGGTAAAAAAAACGAGGTATGTATTGAACCGTGGACTAACTGTATTGTTGCATCCCTACTTTGTTCCTACATGAACTGCCTACCTCTTTGCACTTCAATAAAAAAAAAGACTTTGTGGTATTTGGCATATTTGTTTTTGCAGTAGTTTTTGGGGGTTATTTTTCCTGTAAAGATATCGAGATATATATCGTATATCGAGATATAGCAAAATATATCGAGATATATTTTTTGCTCCATATCGCCCAGCCCTAAGTCACACCATCAGGGTTTAAGTTTATAGCGTGCAGGGACTAGGCTATATTGGCAGAAATGGGAGATTAATAAACATGCAGAAACAATAAAAACATACAGCGAGCAGCTCTTCATTAAGATCTCATGACTGTACAGGCGATCGCATTGCTCAGATAATGTTGCACAATTAAAATAAAACATGACACACACATGTTGTGTAAATAATAATGTGTCTAAATAAACTGTTATAAAGATTGACGTTTATTGTAAAGCTCAAATAAGTTTAATTGCTTGTCAAAACTGCGTCTGTCCATTATTTTCTGAGGGATTTATATGACGCCGCCTCTGAGTGTAGATCCGATGCTGGATTGAGTTTACATTACACTGAGATCCGATCACAATGTGTCCTCGACTACCTCTGGACCAGGACACGCTAATCGGATAACATGTGGACAACATCTGGATATAGGTCACATGTTAATGCCAAGTGTAACTGCAGCCTTAGATTGCCAAAAACACAGAGGGAGAACTAGAACAAGCCATCTCTCCCAACCTTGCACCCTGAACACAGATTTGTTTTCTTTCATACGGGCTCATCTGCTTTCATGCACAATATCTACAAATTAATCCTTATTCACTCAGAGTCTTTATGATAGAGATGATCTTACCTCAGTGTCTCCAGTTTACAGTGAGGATTCTCCAGTACAGCAGAGAGCAGCTTCACTCCTGAGTCTCCTATATTATTTGCGTTCAGATACAGTTCTCTCAGGTGTGAGGGGTTTGATCTCAGAGCTGAAGCCAGAGCAGCAAAACCTTCATCTGTGATCCCACACCTCATCAACCTGTAGAGAACAATGACACACTCTTCACTCTCTCAGATCAGATCAACAGAGACTTCATTATTATAAAGCACAGATCACCATGTTTGATGTTAGTGAGATTTCCAGTGTTGTGTGTGTGTGTGTGTGTGTGTGTGTGTGTGAGAGAGAGAGAGAGAGAGAGAGAGAGAGAGAGAGGGAAAGCTTATATAAAAACTGATATAACAAATTATTACACATTATCACATTAATTATCACATTAAATAATATGTAAAGATGATCACAGAAAAGGATGAATTCATCTTGTTCTTCATGTGTTGAAGTCCTGACTGTGCTGAGATTAACCTGTAAATGAACGTTTTGAGCTGAGGACACACACACATCTGTCAAAGCGCATGACAGTGTCATGTTCCTGGTTCTCTCCTCTTTCTCCTTTCTCTTTTCTCCCTCTTCTGGTCACACTCATTATTACATTCTTTTACGCACACACATTCGCATTCATTTACTCAATTGTTCTCAGCTGTCTCTCATCACCTCATCCCTTACGTACTCACATTCTTGTTCATTATCTCTATCGCTCTCATCTGTTGCCCACTTTCTCTGATTGGATTCTATATTTCTTGTCCTTCCTTTCTCTTGTTCTTTGTCAGATTATTGCCAAATGTTACGTATCTGTTTTTCGATCTTGTCGTATTCCTGTCCGGTGCGTGTTGATTCCTGACTGATATGTTATCACCTCGTATCTGCTCTATTCAAAGTCTCCAGTTACGTGAGTGGTCTACGGTTTGGTGTTCCTTGCTCTCAACGGACCCAGCCTCTCTCTCTACCTCCGGGGATTTCCCATTTCCGTTCCTGACCGGGCAGTTCTGTTCCCTTACGATTGAAGGACTTTCTGTTCCCTTAGACTGAGACATACTTTTGTTGTAGTTAACGCCAGAGACTTTCTGTTGGAGTTATATGCCTTGTGGCCACCTGAGTTTTTTACCCAGAACTGAATTAAAACTTTGTCAAATCACCTTCTGCTTTTGGGTCCTCATCTCCTGTACGTGACAGACAGGGTGTGTTAAACGCTAATGTATTAGCTTGAAGCTTAACATCAAGATTTCTCATGGTTTGGGCGCTTGGATCATGTCCCTTTCCCGCAGCAGCTCACTCTGTTTCCACTGCACTATTTTAGATACATTTTGTCCAGAGAAATGTGTTATTGAGTGCTGTACTGCGACTGCTGAAAGTTTTCCCTTCACAGAGGGCAGACCCGACTAATCGATCATGAGAATCCCTGTCAATGATTTTCATTATGGATTTTATAGATTAGTTGTTGCTACTTATAACGTTCATCTGGGAACCCGTTTGTCTGTCCCTGGCCTTTACAGAAATATTACTCTTACAATTATTATTGATGATCAGAGCATGTGAGCAGAGAGCGTCATTTAACCCCAGCACACACACACACACACACACACACACACACACACACACACACACACACACACATGTAGTGTTTTCATCTTTTATGGGGACTTTCCATAGGCGTAATGGTTTTTATACCGTACATACCGTATATTCTATCCCCCTACACTGCCCCTGCCCCTAAACCTAACCCTCACAGGAGACATTCTGCAATTTTACATTTTCAAAAAACATCACTTAGTCTGATTTATAAGATGTTTTCCTCATGGGGACCTAAAAATGTCCCCACAAGGATGAGGATTTCGGATATTGCTATCTTTGTGGGGACATTTTGTCCCCATAACGTGATGATTACCAGTCCACACACACACACACACACACACACACACACACACACACACACACACACACACACACACACACACACACACACACACACACACACACACACACACACACACACACACCATATTACAGCAAGAGTAGAGCCCCACACACACACACACACACACCATATTACAGCACAGTAGAGCTACACACACACACACACACACACACCATATTACAGCACAGTAGAGCCACACACACACACACACACCATATTACAGCACAGTAGAGCCACACACACACACACACACACAATATTACAGCACAGTAGAGCCACACACACACACCATATTACAGCACAGTAGAGCCACACACACACACACGTAAGTGAGATTTACAGTGTTATTGTGTGTGTGTGTGTGTGTGTGTGTGTGTGTGTGTGTGTGTGTGTGTGTGTGTGTGTGTGTGTGTGAGTGTGAGAGAGAGAGAGAGAGAGAGAGAGAGAGAGAGAGAGAGAGAGAGCTTATATAAAAACTGATATAACAAATTATTTATCACATTAAATAATATGTAAAGATGATCACAGAAACGAAATGGATGTGATGGTCATTAGATTCAAGATTCAAGATTCAAGAGTTTTATTTGTCACATACACAGTTATATACACAATATACAACTGGCAGTGAAATGTAAACAGGTCCGCTCCATGGACAGTGCAAATAACAGTTACAAGAAATTAAAATAGAAATAGAATAAAATTAGAATAAAAAGTATTAACATAAGTAGAATTATAAATAAATCAAGTAAAAGATAAAAATAGGAAATAAGATAAAAATAAAAATATAAAAATTAAAATATAAAAAATATAAAAAAATAAGTGGATATGATAAGTGAGATAAACTGTAGACTTAGAAATAAGTGGTTAACATAAATATATATATATGTATATATAAAGAAGTATAATGTGCAAGGTTTATTACAGGTTGTTACGCAGTAACAATAGGAAAGTAAAGTGCAGTGCAATGGCAGTATGTGGATGTTAATGTTTAAACTGGATGTTTATGTGTGTGCGGGGGTGAAGTGAAGTCACGTTACTGAGTTCAGGAGTCTGATGGCCTGGGGGAAGAAGCTCCTCCTGAGTCTTTCAGTCTTTGCCATCAGGCTACGGAAGCGCTTACCAGATGGCAGCAGGGTGAAGTGAGAGTTTGCAGGGTGATTAATGTCTCTGATGATTTTAGTCGCTCTACCTCTGCAGTGTTTGGTGTAAATGTCCTGCAGAGACGGGAGAGCTGAGCCTGAGATGCGCTCGGATAAGCGCACCACTCTTTGCAGGGCTTTGCAGTCGTGACTGGTGCTGTTCCCGTACCACGCTGTGATGCACTGAGTCAGGACACTTTCTATCGCCCCTCGATAGAAAGTTTTCAGGATGGCTGGTGAAACCCTGAATTTCCTCAGCTGGCGCAGGTGGTACAGTCTTTGCCTGGCTTTTTTCACCTGTGTCTGGATGTGTGTAGTCCAGGTCAGATCCTCGGAGATGTTCACACCCAGGTATTTGAAGCTGCTCACTCTCTCTACCGGTGTCCCGCTGATCATGAGAGGGGAGTATGACCGATGCTGTCTCTTCCTGAAGTCCACAATCAGTTCTTTGGTCTTGTTAACATTCAGAGAGAGACAGTTGTCCTGGCACCATGATGTCAGTTGCTCCACTTCGTCCAAGTATGCCGTCTCATTGTTGTTGGAGATGAGACCCAGGACAACAGTATCATCAGCAAACTTGATGATCGAGGTGGAGCTGTGTGTGGACAAACAGTCATGGGTGTAGAGAGAGTAGAGCAGGGGACTCAGCACACAGCCCTGTGGAGCTCCAACACTCAGGGTGATGGAGGTGGAGGTGAACTGGCCTACTCTCACCGCCTGGGGTCTGCCAGTGAGGAAATCTTCAATCCAGAGGCAGAGAGAAGAATTCAGGCCTAGATCCAGGAGTTTGTGTGTTAGCTTAATGGGAACTATGGTGTTAAAGGCTGAGCTATAGTCAATAAATAGCAGCCTGACATAGTTCCCACTTTTGCTGTCGATGTGAGTGAGGCAGGAGTGAAGGACGTGAGAGATGGCATCTTCAGTCGATCTATTGGGACGATAGGCAAACTGAAGAGGGTCCAAAGTGTCAGGAATGGAGGAGCAAATGTTGTTTTTAATGAGTCTCTCAAAGACCTTCATGACTAAAGATGTGAGAGCCACTGGACGATAGTCATTTAGGCAAGAGGGTTTACTGATCTTAGGTACAGGGATGATGGAGGATCGTTTGAAGGAGGTGGGGACAACAGATGTAGCAAGGGACTCGTTAAATATGGATGTAAAGAGCCCTGCGAGCTGATCAGCACAGGACCGCAGAACACGACCTGAAATACCATCCGGCCCAGCAGCTTTCCTGACATCCACACGTTTGAGTGCCCTCCGAACCTCGTCCTCCGAGACAGAGATCACGTGACTGTTGCTGCTCTGAGGGACTCTCTCTGACGCGTCACTCGCCGGAGTCGCGCTGCCGCGATTACCATCAAAGCGAGCGTAGAAAGAGTTTAACTCGTTCACCAGCAACGGATCAGCTCTCACCTCTGCAGACGATTTAGTTCCAAAAGCACAGATAGTCCTCAGTCCCTGCCACATCCGCCGGGAGTCGTTGAGTTGGAAATGAGATTCCACTCGGTCTTTATAGCGGAGTTTTGCGGCTTTAACGGCGCGCCGGAGGGCGTAACATGAAGCTTTGTACTCCCTCATATCCCCCGTTAGGAGACCGGCATTGTACGCGATAGTGCGCATGTTAACTGCAGTGCGGATTGAACTGTCCACCCACGGTTTCTGATTAGGGAAGGACGTTATAGTTATTGTTTGTGTGGCTTGCTCTGTCAGTGTGTTAATAAAGCAGAGCGCCACTTCTGTGAACTCGCTGACGTCTTCAGAACTCGCGCGGAACATGTCCCAGTCGACGTCATCAAGAGCTGCCTGTAGCGTGATCTCTGAATGGGATGACCAGCATTTGACTTCCCTCCTCACCGGGGGCTCTTGAACGAGCCTTTGTTTATATTCCGGTGTGAGGAAAATGGCGGCATGGTCCGATTTGCCAAAAGCTGGCTGTGAACGAGCTTTGTAGGCGTTCTTAAATGGAGAGTAGCAATGATCCAGTGTGTTTGCTCCTCGTGTGGGACAGGAGACATGCTGGTGAAAGTTTGGCAATACTTTCTTTAGGTTAGCTTTGTTAAAATCACCCGCGACGATGAAAGCAGCGTCGGGGTGTTTGTTTATGAAGCCGCTGGTCACATCATGAAGGGCAGATAAAGCCAGCCCCGTGTCTGCTTGTGGTGGAATATAAACGGCAGTGGAGATGAATTCATCTTGTTCTTCATGTGTTGAAGTCCTGACTGTGCTGAGATTGAGTGTGTTTAAAGTAAAGAGTGTTAAATGTTGATCGTATCACTTTACTGAGGAGCAGCTCATGTGTTCAATCATTTACAGATCAATCACTCAATCACCTCAACTCAAGAAAGAGAGACTGAACACTTGAACACAGAAAAATATTATTTCTTATGTGGCGTTCACACTGGACGCGATTTGCGCGAAGGTGGACGCTTGAACATTGAGTTTACTTGCTTCATTCGTGCGAATTGCGCGTGAAATACGCGTGTGACAACTACACAACAGACGCAAATTCGCGTCATGGGAGGGGCTTCTGCCCTATATGAGCCTATATGAGCTTTTTTGTAAAAAATACTACTATTAATGTGTGACAAAACGTAAATTAAAGACTTTTTCAGGCGATAATATAGTTGTTTAATCCTCAAATCTGTGGTTAATTTATAAAAAGAGTGCCTATTTGAGCATTTTATCTGACGTTTCGGAGTTGTGAGATCCAGGCGATCAGTGACACTCCATGCTTGTTTACCCGGCGAGACCCGCCTTTCCTCGGCTAGTCCTTCTCACATCTACCGCTGGCTCTGGCTCTTTTTTCTGCTCCAGTCTCGTTGTGAAATTGCTGACATAGATTTTGTTAAGAGGGCTGTGGAAGGCTGAAAAGCGGCGTAGACTCGTTCGGCGCCGTGTCTGGGTCCATCAGATCCTCCAGAAGTGCACCCAGCTCGATGAGTTTCATCAACTCCTCCAGGAGCTGCGGCTGAAAGACGGCCGCTTGTAAATGCGTCACTACTAGAGCAAGCTCGTGATTGGTTAACGCGGCGCGAAATATTCGCCAAAGTTCAGATTTTTCAACTTGAGCGTTTCGCGCAATTCGTGCGTTCAAAACCCTCAATTCGCGTCATTCGCGCTGCCTCAATCGCGCGAATCGCGCCGCAGGATGTCATTTCGTGTCTCTGCATTGACTTAACATGTAAATCACTCGCGCGAATCGCGTCCGTTGTGAACGCACCTTTACACTTCATTTAAACAGATGTGATATTACAATTAATGAATGGTAATCATCTATGGACATTTATATTCAATATGCAGACAATCTCAGGACACTTTCATGCTAAATGG
Organism: Gobio gobio; assembly: GCF_949357685.1. Classification (NCBI taxonomy): domain Eukaryota; kingdom Metazoa; phylum Chordata; class Actinopteri; order Cypriniformes; family Gobionidae; genus Gobio; species Gobio gobio. Next base: position 54,620,036 of record NC_137114.1, read on the forward strand.
AAATACTCGAGTGAATTAGTGACATTCTCAAAGATAGATTCTCAAATAGCTTACCTGATCTGTCTCAGCTGCTCAGTGAACCCAAACAAACAGATGAACTAGAGGAAATGGCTAGCAGTATGAGCACCATTTTCTCTAGCACATTAGAAATTGTTGCACCAATTAGATTAAAAAAGGTTAGAGAGAAACCTAAAGCACCATGGTACAACAGTGCTACACATGTTATCAAGAGAGAAACTCGTAACTTAGAGCGTAAATGGAAACAAACTAATTTAGAGGTCTTTAGAATCGCGTGGAAAGATAGTATGTCACGTTATAAAAAGGCCCTAAAAGCAGCCAGGGCTGAGCATCTCCGCAAACTAATAGAAAATAATCAAAATAACCCAAGGTTTTTAATTAACACCGTGGCTAGACTAACAAATATACAAGCATCGCCTGAGCAAAATATTCCGTTACAGTTTAGTAGTAATGATTTTATGAATTTCTTCACTGAGAAAATAGAAAGCATCAGAAACAAAATTGTAAATGTACAATCTTTAATGATGTCGTATGATTCAACCGCAACTATCGCCCCTCAAGAACTACTACACCGCTTTACAACTATAGGACAGGAAGAGCTAAATAAACTTATCATTGCATCTAAACCAACAACATGTTTATTAGATCCAATACCCACTAAACTACTGAAAGAGTTGTTACCTGTAGTGGAAGAGCCTCTTCTCAATATTATTAACTCGTCTTTATCTTTAGGTCATGTTCCAAGAATATTCAAGTTGGCAGTCATAAAACCTCTCATTAAGAAGCCACAATTAGATCATAATAACCTAGCAAATTACAGACCAATTTCAAATCTTCCATTTATGTCTAAAATACTAGAAAAAGTTGTGTCCGCTCAATTGTGCTCTTTCTTGCAAGAAAATGATATCTATGAAAAATTTCAATCAGGATTCAGGCCGCATCATAGCACAGAAACTGCACTCGTTAAAATCACAAATGATTTACTTCTAACTTCTGACCAAGGCTGTATCTCAATACTAGTTCTACTCGATCTTAGTACTGCGTTCGATACTATAGATCATAAACTGCTCATAGATCAACTTCAAAATTATACTGGTGTTCAGGGACAGGCATTAAACTGGTTTAGATCGTACTTATCAGACCGCTACCATTTTGTCTGTCTAAATGGGGAAAAATCAAAGATGACGTCAGTAGACTATGGGGTGCCGCAAGGATCCGTGTTAGGCCCTCTGCTATTCTCAATATATATGCTGCCACTTGGTAATATTATAAGAAAACATGGAATTAATTTCCACTGTTATGCTGATAACACTCAATTATATATTTCATCACGACCGGATGAAAACGCTAAATTATCTAAACTGACACAGCGTGTGTTGAAGATATTAAATACTGGATGACGTGTAATTTTCTGCTATTAAATTCAGATAAAACGGAGGTATTACTTATTGGTCCAAAAAACTGCCCACAAAACCTCTCACAATACAATTTTACCTTGGAAGGATGTCCTGTCACTTTATCCACTACAGTAAAAGACCTGGGTGTTATATTAGACCGCAACCTGACATTCGAAAATCATATTTCATATGTTACAAGAACGGCATTTTTCCACCTTAGAAACATTGCTTAGCTACGTAACATGCTATCTATTTCCGATGCAGAAAAGTTAGTTCATGCATTCATGACCTCAAGATTAGATTACTGTAATGCTTTATTAGCTGGTTGTCCTGCATCCTCAATAAACAAACTACAGTTAGTCCAAAACTCAGCTGCTAGAGTTCTTACTAGGTCAAGAAAATATGACCATATAACACCAATTTTATCATCTCTACACTGGTTACCTATTAAGTTCCGTATCAATTACAAAGTATTGCTACTGACCTATAAAGCCCTAAATGGTTTAGCTCCAGTGTATCTAACGGATCTCCTATCGCCCTACAATCCATCACGCTCTTTAAGATCACTAAACTCTAGGCTTCTGGTCATTCCTAGGATATCTAAGTCCACTAAAGGAGGGAGGGCTTTTTCACATTTAGCTCCTAAACTCTGGAATAGTCTTCCTGATATTGTTCGAGGTTCAGACTCGCTGTCCCAGTTTAAAACTAGATTTAAGACGCATCTCTTTAGCCAAGCATTCACATTATAATTACCTTTTATACTACAGTTAAATCGGATCAAAAGCATTAATATAATATTCTGAACAGCAGCTACGCTAATCATTTCCCATCTGCTTTTCTGTTGTTATCTCGGGACACTAGTCCCGAGGTAAATAGTTCGTCAGCTCCAGTTTGTATCCAGCCTCTCATGGAGACTTCGGATGCCCCAACACCTGTGATGAGACGACTCCACGTCTGTGATGAGACGACTCCACGCCTGTGAAGAGACGACTCAACGCCAGTGTTGTTATGGCCTAAATTAATACACGATTGAATAACTTTTTCGAACATTATTCTTTAACATTGTCTTCCTAACATTTTTACTGTACATCTATGAAATGCACTTTCTGTACAGCTGCTTTGAAACAATGTGCATTGTGAAAAGCGCTATACAAATAAATTTGAATTGAATTAAATTGAATTGAACATTCACAGATGAAGATATAACCTGTAAATGAACATTTTGAGCTGAGGACGCACACACATCTGTCAAAGCGCATAACAGGGTGTGTTAAACGCTAATGCATTAGCTTGAAGGTTAACATTCAATTCAATTCAATTCAAATTTATTTGTATAGCGCTTTTCACAATACACATTGTTTCAAAGCAGCTTCACAGAAAGTGCATTTCATAAATGTACATTAAAAAATGTTAGAAAAGAGAATGTTAAAGAAAAAATGTTAGGATAAGTTAATCAATCATGTATTATTTTAGGCCATAACAACGCTGGCGTTGAGTCGTCTCTTCACAGGCGTCGAGTCGTCTCATCACAGGTGTCGGGGCATCTGAAGTCTCCATCAGAGGCTGGATACAAACTGGAGCTGACGAACTAGTTACCTCGGGACTAGTGTCCCGAGATAACAACAGAAAAGCAGATGGGAAATAATTAGCATAGCTGCTGTTCAGAATATTAATGCTGTTGGTGCGATTTAACTGTAGTATAAAACTTAATTATAATGTGAATGCTTGGCTAAAGAGATGCGTCTTTAATCTAGTTTTAAACTGGGACAGCGTGTCTGAACCTCGAACAATATCCGGAAGACTATTCCAGAGTTTAGGAGCTAAATGTGAAAAAGCCCTCCCTCCTTTAGTGGACTTAGATATCCTAGGAATGACCAGAAGCCTCGAGTTTAGTGATCTTAAAGAGCGCGATGGATTGTAGGGCGATAAAAGATCAGTTAAATACACTGGAGCTAACCCATTTAGGGCTTTATAGGTCAGTAGCAATACTTTGTAATTGATGCGGAACTTAATAGGTAACCAGTGTAGGGATGATAAAATTGGTGTTATATGATCATATTTTCTTGACCTAGTAAGCACTCTAGCAGCTGCGTTTTGGACTAACTGCAGTTTGTTTATCGATGATGCAGGACAACCAGCTAATAAAGCATTACAGTAATCTAATCTCGAGGTCATGAATGCATGAACTAACTTTTCTGCATCAGAAATAGATAGCATGTTACGTAGCTTGGCAATGTTTCTAAGGTGGAAAAATGCCGTTTTTGTAACATATGAAATATGACTTTCGAAAGATAAGTTGCGGTCTAATATAACACCCAGGTCTCTTACTGTAGTGGATAAAGCGACAGGACATCCTTCCAAGTTAAAGTTGTATTGTGAGAGGTTTTGTGGGCAATTTTTTGGACCAATAAGTAATACCTCCGTTTTATTTGAATTTAATAGCAGAAAATTACACGTCATCCAGTGTTTAATATCATCAACACACGCTGTCAGTTTAGATAATTTAGCGTTTTCATCTGGTCGTGATGAAATATATAATTGAGTGTCATCAGCATAACAGTGGAAATTAATTCCATGTTTTCTTATAATATTACCAAGTGGCAGCATATATATTGAGAATAGCAGAGGGCCTAGCACGGATCCTTGCGGCACCCCATAGTCTACTGATGTCATCTTTGATTTTTCCCCATTTAGACAGACAAAATGGTAGCGGTCTGATAAATACGATCTAAACCAGTTTAATGCCTGTCCCTGAACACCAGTGTAATTTTGAAGTCGATCTAATAGTATTTTATGATCTATAGTATCGAACGCAGCACTAAGATCAAGTAGAACTAGTATTGAGATACAGCCTTGGTCAGAAGCTAGAAGTAAATCATTTGTGATTTTAACGAGTGCAGTTTCTGTGCTATGATGCTGCCTGAATCCTGATTGAAATTTTTCATAGATATAATTTTCTTGCAAGAAAGAGCACAATTGAGCGGACACAACTTTTTCTAGTATTTTAGACATGAATGGAAGATTTGATATTGGTCTGTAATTTGCTAGGTTATTATGATCTAATTGTGGCTTCTTAATGAGAGGCTTTATGACTGCCAACTTGAATATTCTTGGAACATGACCTAAAGATAAAGACGAGTTAATAATATTGAGAAGAGGCTCTTCCACTACAGGTAACAACTCTTTCAGTAGTTTAGTGGGTATTGGATCTAATAAACATGTTGTTGGTTTAGATGCAATGATAAGTTTATTTAGCTCTTCCTGTCCTATGGTTGTAAAGCGGTGTAGTAGTTCTTGAGGGGCGATAATTGCGGTTGAATCATAAGACATCATTAATGATTGTACATTTACAATTTTGTTTCTGATGCTTTCTATTTTGTCAGCGAAGAAGTTCATAAAATCATTACTACTAAACTGTAACGGAATATTTTGTTCAGGCGATGCTTGTTTATTTGTTAGTCTAGCCACAGTGTTAAATAAAAACCTTGGGTTATTTTGGTTATTTTCTATTAGTTTGCGGAGATGCTCAGCCCTGGCTGCTTTTAGGGCCTTTTTATAACGTGACATACTTTCTTTCCATGCGATTCTAAAGACCTCTAAATTAGTATGTTTCCATTTACGCTCTAAGTTACGAGTTTCTCTCTTGATAACATGTGTAGCACTGTTGTACCATGGTGCTTTAGTTTTCTCTCTAACCTTTTTTAATCTAATTGGTGCTACAATTTCTAATGTACTAGAGAAAATGGTGCTCATACTGCTAGTCATTTCCTCTAGTTCATCTGTTTGTTTGGGTTCACTTAGCAGCTGAGCCAGATCAGGTAAGGTATTTGAGAATCTATCTATAGTGGTTGGAAGGATTGTTCTGCCTGGTCGATAACGTGGCGCAACATGACAGATTTCAGCAGTACGCAGTATGCAAGTTACCATGTAATGGTCAGTGACATCATCACTTTGTGGTATAATATCTATATCGGTTGGGTTGGTTCCATGTGATATAATTAAATCTAGTGTGTGATTAAGACGATGAGTGGGACCAGTGACGTTTTGCTTGACCCCAAAGGAATTTAATAGATCTGTAAACGCAGCCCCTAACGCGTCATTTGTGTTATCTACGTGTATGTTAAAATCTCCGACAATTAATGCTTTATCGACGTTGACCAATAGATCTGAGAGAAAGTCTGCAAACTCTTTTAGGAAAGCAGCATAGGGCCCTG
>NC_137114.1:54630664-54690664 GCF_949357685.1 Gobio gobio
CTGACCTCTGTGTGTCTCTGTTCATAATGTTTTAGACGGTAATGATTGAACTCAGTGTTACTTACTCATCATTTCCAGCTCCAATTAAGCTGTACAGGTCAAACTCCTGCATCGTCTGCTCTGAGGACAACAACACAAAAACTAAAGCTGACCACTGAGATGAGGAGAGTTTCAAATCACGTAATCCTCCATAGCTCATATGAGGTTGAGCTCCGTTCACTAGTGAAAGATCACCCAGTTCATTCAGACAGTGAAACAGATTGATGTATTTATCTGGAGAGGGATTCTCACTGATCTTTTCTTTAATATAGCGAACTGTTTCCTCATTGTTGTGAGAGCTGTTTCCTGTCTGTGTCTTTAGTTCTTGTAAGAGACTCTGATTAGACTCCACTGACAGACCCAGAAGGAAACGAAGGAAAAGGTCCAGATGCCCATTTTTACTGTCTAAAGCCTCATCCACAGCTCTCTGATGGAGATCAGATAGTGAAGCTGTGTCTCCATTAGTTGGTTTGGTAATCTGGTCAAACACATTGATGTTCTTGTTTATAAAGGAGAGATGCACATATAGAGCCGCTAGATGTTCCTGAATGCTCAGATGAACAAAGCAGAAGACTTTCCCCTGATACAAGCCCAACTCCTCTCTGAAGATCTGAGTGCACAATCCTGAGTACACTGATGCTTCTGTCACATCAATGCCACACTCTCTCAGGTCTTCCTCATAGAAGATCAGGTTTCCTTTCACAAGCTGCTGATACGCTAGTTTCCCCAGTTTGACAATCATGTCTTCATCTCTCACTTTCTTCTCATAGTCCTTCTCATGTTTGATGTTGGTCTGAAGGATAAGGAAGTGTGTGTACATTTGAGTGAGAGTCTTGGGAATCTCTCCAGTCTCTGCTCCACTCAACATCTTCTCCAGAACAGTGGCTGAGATCCAGCAGAAAACTGGAATCTGACACATAATAAAGAGGCTCCTTGATGACTTCAGGTGTGAGATGATCCTGTCGGCCAGACTCTGATCACTGATTCTCTTCCTGAAGTATTCCTCCTTCTGTGGGGCACTGAAGCCTCGTACCTCTGTCACTCGATGGACACACTCAGAGGGGACGAGATCAGCTGCTGCGGGTCTGGAGGTGATCCAGATGAGAGCAGAGGGAAGCAGATTCCCCGCAATGAGGTTCGTCAGCAGCTCGTCCACTGAGGCTGATTCAGTCACATCACACAACCTCACATCGCTCTGAAAATCCAGAGACAGACGACACTCATCCAGACCATCAAAGATGAAGGACACTTTATACTGATCACTGGATATTTCCATTTCTTTGGTTTCAGGGAAAAAGTCATGAAGAAGATCTGAAAGACTGAGTGTTTGGTCCTTCATCAAGTTGAGCTCTCTGAAAGGAAGTGGAAATATGAGCTGGACGTCCTGATTCTGTTTCCCTTCAGCCCAGTCCAGGATGAACTTCTGCACAGAGACTGTTTTTCCAATGCCAGCGACTCCCTTTGTCAGCACAGTTCTGATGGGTTTGTCTTGTCCAGGTAAAGGTCTAAAGATGTCACTGCATTTGATCGGTGTGTCCTCTGTTTCTGCTCTCCTGGACTGTGTCTCAATCTGTCTCACCTCATGCTCATTATTGATCTCTCCACTTTCACTCTCTGTGATGTAGAGCTCTGTGTAGATCTCATTCAGGAGTGTTGGGTTTCCCTGCTTTGATATTCCCTCACACACACACTCAAACTTCTTCCTCAGATTTGATCTCAATGTGTCGAGGACTTCAGCAGGTTTAGAGTCATGGCTGTAAGATTAAAATACCACATTATTACACAAGTTAGAGAAGTAAATAGCCATAGATCACAAAATGGATGATTTGTTTGCTGTATTATGGGACACAGAACATCATACGGTTTCTGAAATGTTTCAATCATTAATCATGTGTTTGAGAGATGTGTGATGTCATTGCAGCTCCTAAAATTAAACAACAACAAAAGTCCCACATTTTACCTGAAACCAGGACACATGCTTTGATTAAAGTCTTGTGGTTGAATCACAGGTGTGAACACAGTTTTGTTTTTAACTGGTCTGGATTGAAGATTTGACCTTAAATCAGAATGAAGAGGGTAAAGAATCAGACACACTGATATTGATGTAATTGTGTCATTAACTGAGTAACAGACCAACAGCTTTTACAGTGTGTGAATGTATTAGCAATACAATACATAGAGCTTTACACAAGAGCACAATGATCATCCTTAATAGACTAAAACTTACAGGATCTGAACTCATTACACTGATGTATATTAATAATAACTTCATGAAATCAAATACTATAAGCATAACTGTTATAAAGATGATATACCTGAGATCAGGCCGTGTGTCTCCACTCTTAAACTTTAGAGGCGGATCCATAGAGCAGTCACTCTTCATAGACACACAGCTGGACTCTGGTCTTGATCTCTTCTGCTGGACTGAACTGGTTTTAAAACTAAGTAAAATAGAAAGCATACAGACTTATACATGTTGTGCACTTTTACTGGAAACTTCTGTCTTAGGAAAGATCAGCAAGTGTTGTAACACTTTTGCTGTAACGTCTGTAACTCAGAGGTGTTTCACTGTCTCTCAAACTTTGATGACAATTATTTTGAGAAATTAACTTTTCAAATGTTAAACATGATTCAAAAAAATGAAAAAGCGACTGAGAAAAACAGTAATATTAGAAATTCAAAACAAACAAATTGAAAACAACTATAGAATTATAGAACGATTCAACAGGTGAACATCAACCACGATCACATGACTCTTTTCAGTGGCCAGGAAATAGTACTTTAATTCAAACATGTAGAAACAGGAAGGTGAAAACTGAGGGAACATGACAAACCGCACCTCAACATTGAACAGATCAGACACTGACTGAAAGAAATGAGGAGTATAAATACTAGAACACATGAGGGACCTTATTAACAGGTGAAAGACAAGACTAATCAGGACTGACAGGGGAAAACTAGATCACAATGAAAAACACAAACACAGCAGACATGTAACAGACTTAAGAGAGCAATGTTTTGCTGAGCTTTACAGATAAACCACATTACTGTCCTCAAGTAACGGTACTCTTGCTGTGAAACATCCCTGTTTTGACAGACACTGAAACTTTCAACAAATCTGAACCAGCGGTTAGAAAAATCAGCTCAATTTTACACCTATTCTATTATATAAAGGTGGAAAAATCTCAGATTACATTTACTTGATATCATTGCTAGTATTAGACTGACTGACTGATATATTTAGCTTCTAATTAAAAAAAAATCATACTAATCACTTTTATAGAGATGATATACCTGAGAGGCCGTTTGTCTCCACTCTTAAACTTCATTGGCGGATCCATAGAGCGGTCACTCTTCATAGACACACAGCTGGACTCTGGGTTTGAGCTCTTCTGCTGGACTGAACTGGAACAGAGAACAGATTCAGTTTAATCCTTTAGATTACTGTGATCATTCTTTATGAGAGGAACCAAATTAATAAAAACACATTCATCTTTCATCAAAAACACTTTGGGGAAACTTAATGATTGATTAATTTAATATTTCATGTTAGTTTTAAAACAAAAATAATATTTGTTCTGTAAACTGTAGGGAGGGCTGAAACAATTCCTCGATAACTCGAGTTACTCGTATTCAAATAATAATTTGCTTCATGCTTCGAAGCGTCATGTAGTCCCTTTAACACGGTAATGATGCAGAAAGACATTTTTTGTGTAAGGACTCGGATCACGGTTATATCCGCGGGTCAGGTGGGTAAAGTAATAGTGGATGAGAGTTAAATCATTAATGTTTTGATTTTAATAAAGACGTGGAACTCTCATTTCACGGTAAAATGCAATGAATGTGGCTCATTCTTTAACGTTCGGTTTCAGCTCACCTCAAGATCAAAGACCGCAATGCGAGAGAGAGCAGCATCAGCACTGGTGATATAATTTAGTCTCGCTATTTTTAAATGAAGACTTCTGTGTGTCGAGCTTCAAGATGCGACGCTGAACATTTAAGCTTAATTTGCGGCAGTTCGCGTGTCAGCTGAAGAGATACTCTAAACACATGAACAGCATGAATGGAGTTTGCCGTCATTGTGATGTATATGTGAAATGTTTAATGAGACTATATATACTTTATATCTGCAAAGTACACCATTAAAATGTTCTCAAAGCTAAGCGCAACGAATAGCAGAACGAGCTGTAACTGTTGTGTGAGCGTGATATTAGCGCTCCTGCTCTCAGAGCTGCATCCTTTCATTGATTTGCGCAATTTAAATCTAATTTAATCATATTTAAAGCTCCTAACTTAATAAAACAAGCGGTGTTACTATGATGAATGATTAGCTCAAATGTAGATCTGTATGTGTGATGTAGCTACTTTATCTGAATTAAACACATCTCTCGTGTTTCCTCATGTTCCAGTGGTTACTCCTTTGTGTGCTGTTTAAAGAAATTTGGCCAAAGATTTTTAAAGCAGCCTACTTCAGTGTAGCTAATATGTTATGATTTCATCTGCGCTTAACACTGAGAATTTGAATAATTGTATATGATGATCGGGTGCGGATCTATATCAGAGAAAATCAGAGGTTGTGGGTGGATGGTTTGTTTTTAACAGCGGATTCGGTGGCGTTAGAGCTGATCCGCACATCTCTACTCTTGCTCTTATTCCAAGTTTCCTTCCTGTACAATATTTTTTGCTTCTTACAAAAGCCACAAAGCCTTCAGAAGACAGAAAAGGCTTATGTCATGCCTGAGCTGAAGCTAACACTTGAAAGTTCAGTTGCACAACATAAATGCAATGTTTAGGCTTTATTATTATTTATATTACTATTGTTTTGTATATGGTTTAGTTTTAGGTTGTACTATGTTTACTTTTTTAAAGTAATTTGAAACTGATTTTTATTGTTTTATGATTTTTTTATTTATATATTAGTATTTTGAATATAATATGGCAATTGAATGCACTAAACTGGTTTAGTTTTCACAGATATTAATGTATGCAATTTCAGCAATAAAACATATTACGTTAGTTGTTCATTTCAAGATACCCGTCTTATTTTCTAATTTTCTTATATTCTTGTATATTTAGTATTTCTCTTTAATAAAGAAAAAGTACTTCTTATCCGATTACTCAATTCATTGATGGAATAATTGGTAGAATACTCGATTACTAAAATAATCGATAGCTGCAGCCCTAATAAACTGTTTCTTTGATTTGTGTGTGTGTGTGTGTGGTCTTTTTCAGTGATGTTACACAATATTTATCAGTGTGTGTTGAAAGTACCTGCATCCTGGAGAGAAATCTCCATCTGTGGATCCTTGTGGATCAGCCATGATGAAGCTGCAGGAGAATCTGATGAGTTTGATCTCCTCCACTGACTCTGAATGAACAAACATCAGACACTAAATTAAATAATTAAAATAAATGGTAAATGGTAAATGGACTGCATTTATATAGCGCTTTTAACAGACCAATGACCATCCAAAGCGCTTGACACATTTCCTCACATTCACCCATTCACACACCGACGGCGGTGTCAGCCATGCAAGGCGCCATCCAGCTCGTCAGGAGCAACTGGGGTTAGGTGTCTTGCTCATGGACACCTCGACACTTGAGCTGTGTCTCATTTCGAAAGGCTGCATCCTCCGGAGGTCGCATTTGAAGTCTGCATGCGTCTGAAGGCTGTCTCATTTCAAAAAAGTAAGTAGGATACTCCGAATGCGACCTTCAAATGCGCCCTTCTTTTCAGGAATTCGGAGTGTGCATAAGATGTATCCTTCGTTGCTGCAGATAACCCACAATTCTTTGCGTCGCCATTAACTACCGTCATATGTTTCTTTTTTTGTATTTGAAAAAGGGCGGCACCGGCTGATAACAACGTTACACATGCAAGCGAAGATGTTCATTCTTAATATTTACTATTGTTTTTAATCATGTTAATAAACAACTTTATTGTATAGCATCTCTTTTTTGCTTTAGTTTTTCTTAAAATTATCTAAAAATCATGAACACTGGGTTAAATTATGTAATTTGTAGCAGTTTCACAGACAGTGCTCATCTATAATAATATTGTATTTGACCAAAATAGTACTATTATGTATAGATAAATGTATTTGTAATTATCGCCTCATTACCCTACAACTTACTTGAAACGTCCTCTGGTAAAAACAGATAAACTTTGTTCTTCTTAATATCCTCCTCCTTTGTCTCTGTAACAGATATCTGTTGTGCGCAGCTCCTCAAGTATTGAACAAAAAACAACAACAAATGAACACATCTATTAAAAATTACTTTCCAACGTTATAAATAATTTTCATTAATTTAACTGGGGTGAGTGAGAGAGCGCTGTGAACGTGTTGGCATAGCAACGTGATACTTCCGGTTTCCTTTTCTGCCCATGCTTCCTACGAAGGACGTCTCGTTTAAATTCTGATTAAAGGTCCCATGGCATGGCATTTTTCTATTATTTTATAATGTTTCCTGAGCTGTACTTATATTGTTAGTATGACTTTTACATCATAAAATGTCATAATTTAGAAATAAAAGGCATTTTTTCTATACTGCTGTTTGCCCTGTGGCTTGAATGCCCTGCTTCAAGAGGCGTGTCTGCTGTGAGACTTCAGTAAAAACACCCACTGTTGTGATTGGCTGACATCTTTGCATTTTATATGAGCGGAGGGGGCGTGGTTTAACGAGGCACGAGCAGGCACGAGTCTGCCAGGGAGACGGATGGACCTGAGTTCACTTCACATCAGTTCTCAGCATGTCTGAACTGTTTTAGTTACAGCATATACTTTAGGTTATTAGTCTATTTCTAGTCGGAGGGACTGTCACTCATGTCAGAAAGTTAGTAACTTTAGTAAATTATGGATCAGCGCTGACTGGAGACGCGAACCGTTTAGAACGATTCAGTCCGATTTGGTGAACTGATTCGGTTCACTAAAAAGAACTGGTTCAAAAGAAAGATCGTTCGCGAACCGGACATCACTAATGTATCAGAGACTGAGCTCAGCGATTGCTAACAAAGTTATTTATAGTAACTACTGAGTTATGAGAGCGCTGTCAGTCAGCGCGAGTTTATTGTGTTTGTATCTGAGAGTTCTGAATAAACACGAGTCCCAGTCACACCGAGTCCTCTTCATCATTATTCTACCAACTTTGTAACACATGCAAAGTACCATTACAGCTGTCGAGATGAACGAGTTAAAAGTAAGTGTTGATAATGGCATTATTTTTAAAATAAAATAAAAGCGTCAGTGACGCGCGTTGAGTACACCGCGCAAACAAAGACACAACAGCAGTAATCGGATGTAATCCAGTTTATTGTGGGGCTAGGCTGGCTAGCCCGGATATGCTCACCCTTAACCCCCTTCTGCTTAATCTCACGCCGCGTTTGGTGCCTCCGCTGTGGGCCAGATGCAGTACTGTGGGTCGGGGATGTTGAAGGCCGAGCTTCGGCGTGTGTGAGGTTTATCTCTGCTGATGTTGAGCAGAAACTCATGACTGTATGCACATTTTAGAACCGATAGACGCGACGAGGACGTACAAAAACACTGACTCACAAGATATAAAACACGAAAACACCGTTCTGTCTGGAGAGAGAGAAGCCGCATTGTGTGCACGAATAATAAATAATTAGCTACACATCAGAAATCACTGATCACAGATCAGAAGGAACTGAAAAAAGACTTCTGTTTTCATTTGTACATCCAAACACTGAGAAACTGCCAGCGTTCACTCGTTCACAAGCAATGATGCAATGATCTCTCGAGCGTTTGCATGGGCGTGCCAGATTCTCTGGGCGGAGGAAAGGGAGGAAACCGCTCCTGCTTGGACGTCAAACCAGGAGACTTCAGGATTGGCTAGTCTGGCCTGTCATTTTCACAAAGGCAGAGAAAGACAGCCACAACTCGGTTTTACACCGATCAACATTTCTATCCACTTGGGGACAATATTCAGGCTAGGGGAACTCATATTAATGTTGAAAAACCTCATAAAATGAAAATTTCATGCCATGGGACCTTTAAGGACACTCCGTGTACTGCATCCTTCACAGGATGCGTCCCCCAACCTACATGAACCACTGAGCCACTGCCGTTGTTTCAAATCATGAAACAACTTTCATAATTTATCTGAACACATCTGGAGTGTGTGAGGAAAGGGTCATGTAACTTTGTGAACTCAAGCTCAGTCACTCATGTTTACACATATGCTGTTAAACCTCTGAAGAATCACAGACATCACCAAACACAAAAGAAACCATTTATTAAAGATTTCATATCAAACAATCACTCAAAATGTCCTCCAGAGATTCATATTAATATGAGGAAGACACATGAACACTCACCTCGATCAAACTTTCACAAGATACAGCTTCTCAAATCCTCCAGCTTTAATATCATAAACATACACGGACACTCCTGATTAAAACTTCGATAAACGTTTCTATTAAACACTTTAAAGCTCTGTTTTCCGTGTCTTATTCGTGTTTTCCATCTTAAAAGGGCGACAGGAGAAAATAACTCTTACTTTCACTTTCACAGAGTAACGGATACGCGCGTTCACGAGAGCGCATGCGTGTTGTGTTCTTCTTCTTTTGATGTTTTATGGCGGTTGGCGAACCAGCTTATGTTGCAAATTCCGCCACCTACTGGGATGGAGTGTAAGGCGATGATATGAAGGGGGAAAAACTAAAAGTAAAATTATACATATAATTAAAATAAATAATAATAAATAAATCTATATTTTTTATGTAACCTTATAATCTTCAGGAAATGTATAAGCGCTTTTATAAGAACTGTTTAGTGCGATCTGTAATGTTGGGGAATTAATGGCAGCAGATTTGAATTCCTCTTTTAACTGAAGTCTTTCCTCTTCATATGCACTACAGTTGATCAGAAATGCTCGACGGTTTCTGGAGTCCACAATGATTACACTGACCGGATTCATGTTTCCCTCTCATCTGGACTGATTTTATAAAGAGTAGTGTCCAGTTCTCAATCCAGATATAACCGTATCATCCCTTCTATTACCATAAGATGCTCTTATATGGACAACTTGTTTAGTCTATGCATATTAAACACATATCACCCTTTATTTCCTTTACCCCATCTCTCTTGCCACATCTTTCTGACAGCTACTTTAATTAACCCTTTCATTTCTGATTGACTTAAGGGTGTGTGTTGATATTTGTAGCTTAAGAGCCGGTTTAACGGCCTTGTCCACTTCCTCATTTCCCTCCACTCCAACATGAGCCAGCACACATAAACATTCTGCTATTATTCTCAGTTGCTATATTCTGTACTAACTTTGTCGTTCTTCTATTAATATATCTTGCCTAGATTCTGGTGTTCCATTCCGTATACTTGTAAGTGCAGAATATGAATCTGAACAGATTACTCCAGTTGTAGGCTGGACTTCTTCCACCCACTGTAAGGCGATCTGAATAGTGACCATCTCTGCTGCATATCCTGATATATTATCAGCTGCTCTTTTGCCCATTTATACTTAAAGTGAGGAATATACATAAGCCCAGTTTCTTTAGAAGCACCTGTATAAATAAAGTATTGACTATCTAAACATTGCTTCCTATGGAAGATAATTCTGGTGTCCATGTATTAATTTAGATATTTGCAGATGAACTGTTGGCATAGAGAAGAGCCGAGGTGGATAGACTGGCAGATGCACTGTGGGACTAATATCTACATCACTAATACCTGTTTGCTGAGCTTGCTCGTCTACTGTCCAGCCAAAGCTATTCAGAGAAGTACTCTGGGTGGTTGCTATGCAGTTGGTAAGGTACTTGGGGTGGTTGCTAGGGTGTTGCTATGTGGTTGCTAGGGTACTGTGAGTGGTTGCTAGGGTCTTGCTATGCGGTTGCTAGGGTACTTGGGGTTGTTGCTAAGGTGTTGCTATGCGGTTACTAAGGTATTCTGGGTGGTTGTTAGGGTACTATGGGTGGTTGCTATGCAGTTGGTAAGGTACTTGGGGTGGTTGCTAGGGTGCTGCTATGTGATTGCTAGGGTACTCTGAGTGGTTGCTAGGGTATTGCTATGCAGTTGCTAGGGTACTTGGGGTGGTTGCTAAGGTGTTGCTATATGGTTACTAAGGTATTCTGGGTGGTTGTTAGGGTACTCTGGGTGGTTGCTAGGCAGTTGGTATGGTATTTAGGGTGGTTGCTAGGGTGTTGCTATGCGATTGCTAGGGTAGTCAGGTGGTTGCAAGGGTACTTGGGGTAGTTGCTAGGGTGTTGCTTTGTGATTGCTAACACACTGAGGGTTGTTGCTAGGGTGTTGCTATGCGGTTGCTAGGGTACTTGGGGTGGTTGCTAAGGTCTTGCTACGTGGTTTAAACTTCTATTTTTCTGGCCCTTCCCCTTACCCCTACCACTCCAGCCAAAAGAGAATCGCCACACCTTCACATGAACGTGCAAAATAAAAGGTTGGGGGAAAGGGAAGGGCTAAGGGCTAGAAATGGGATTGGGCCTAAGTATTTGCCAGGCGTACACACCCAATCGAAATCATACTTTTGCAATGTCATCATCAATCTTTGAATCCTTGGTGTCATCTCATTCAGATTCTTCTTCACTACTGCGATCAATGGACGATGATCCGTTTCTGCTGAAAGTAGGAAGACCATACACACAGGTGTGAAACTTTACTCTTTAAAGAAACACTCTTTTTCATGGATCTGCTCACAGATGCTCCTGCAAGTCAAATTTAAGACTTTTTAAGACCATTATGAATGAAATTTAAGGCCTATATCACGCAATTCAAAAATGTTCAAAGGAAATGCAGAATCACAAAATTAATCACAAAGCAAATTCATTTATTCAAATTAAACAAAGAATCAGTAAACTTGCACTTCCCCATAGCTCAATCCCACCAGGATTTCACTATGTATATTTTTTTTTGATCAAAATGACTTTGGTTGTAAAATTTTGTGGTGGTAATTTCCAGAAATGTGCACGTTTTTCCTCTTCATAATTAGGATGCCACATTTACCATATTATTATGTTAGATGCACAATAGTCACACATTACAATAATAAAAAAAAAAAAGCATAAATCTTGTTTGGTATCTTACAAAAGATAAAGGCTATGCCGGCGGTGTGCTATCTAGCTTTAATAACACGATCGCTTAGGGTGGGAAATACGACAACCACAGCAGAAGTAAACCACAGCAATAAGCAACTGCTTAATAGAAGTAAAAAGTTCTCAAGTAATTAGGCTAAGTAATCAAGTAAACGGTCCGTAATAAAATAAAAACCTATAAACAAAAAATAGATACCAACAGTGCTTTAAACTCTGCTTGTTGCTTGTTTAACTTTAACGACAGGAGCGGGTATAGGCTATATTATGTTGCTCTCACTTTAAGACCTAATTAGTATAGCGCGGATTCAATACTGACACACATCCCAAACTTGCTTACTCAAGACATAACCGTCAAAATGGATAGTCATAGGAATAATTATGTGTGTATTTGATCATTCAAGGGCAATAAGCCTAGAGATAGGACACATTTCTGTACACTTGTGCGAGCGCGGACAGGGGGCAAACGCTTGCACAGAACAAGCAACCAGTCTGACATCGGCCCGTGTGTCAGTACCACATTGAGTTTGTGGTTTACATCGCTTTTATGAACTATTTTTAGTGCTTTTATTTGGTCATTCATCCACCTTGCGCAATCCCTTCGTCCGGTCCTTGGCGCTTATGCGAGACGGTCGGCAGGTGAGAAAGATTCCCCTTCGCTTTCACGATCGCAGAACTGAAGAACTATTAGAATAGCTAAAGAATAAAATCCGTTTAGTGTGTCTGTGGTACAATCCGAGACACACGCCAATAACACGAAAGCTGATTGGCTGCCATACAAGATGCATGTTGGTCTCATTTGTAGTCATAATACTGCGAAGAACTACAACACCCCGGAATAAAACACACACACACACACACACACACACACACTAAAGCGCTGCAGTATTTCAATGAGTATCAGAGGTAGCGTTACATGGACGT
Source organism: Gobio gobio (assembly GCF_949357685.1). Lineage (NCBI taxonomy): Eukaryota > Metazoa > Chordata > Actinopteri > Cypriniformes > Gobionidae > Gobio > Gobio gobio. The sequence continues at coordinate 54,642,705 of NC_137114.1, forward strand.
AGGAAAATTAAGACCTGTTTAAAATTATTTAAGACCTAGAACTCAATACTTCAGCAAATGAGCGAAGGCCTAAAATTTTGATTTTGAAATGCAAGACTTTTTAAGACCCAGTGGAAACCCTGCTCCTGGCTTCTCATCATCAGCAATAAAACCGCACCAACACCATTTTCTGACGCATCAGAGACACTTTGGTTTTCTTTGTTGGATCACAGAATTGCAGTATGAGTGCGGATGTCAACGCTATTTTCAACCGCTGCCACTCCGTCTCATGTTTGTCTGTCCACTCGAAGTCTGATGTGTTTTGTGCGAGTTGTCGTGTGTGTGATGTTCTTGCAGAAAGATCCGGAATGAACTTTCCTATGTAATTCACCAAACCCATTACTCTTTGTACACCTTTTCTGTCAGTGGGACTTTCCATCTCTAGAATGTGTCACGGCCAGCTCGTTCTCGACCGTTACATAAAGAGGATCACACATGCAAAATGAATAGTTTGACTTACAAGATTATTTATTAAGCACAAATAGTGATCCATTACAGAAATATAACAAAGTCTAGGGATTTTAACAATACAGGGGAAAAATAATAATCCAATTGGTGAGGAATGTTGAGAAATGATAACTAAAACAGACAACAACAAAGTGGAGCAAAATTACTTCTCTGGAGATGTTCCCCCAGAGGAAGTAGTGATGAGCAGGTGGATACAGCTTTTATACCCTCCGCCCATAAATTAATCAATTAAGTATGATTGTCTGCAGCCAATCACACCCTCAGAACACAATAGGAGACAGGGTCGTAACACCTCCCTCCTCAAAAAGATTCTGCAAAGAATCCAAAAAGAAAAATTAATGTCAATCAACTCATGAGAACAAGGACAATCATCAAGGTAGTAATCGATCATGAAGCATCTACCACTCCACTCCATCTTCCAACACTTCTGGGCCCTAGAAATGCAAAAAGAGAGAGACGAGAGAAACATGCAACAGAAATCATGACGTTACACTCTAGAAAGTGACTCCATCGCATCAGACTTATTTACGTCAGTTTTAAAGCTGACTGAACTGAATGTCCCACGATGGGTTAACACAAATTCATCAGCCATGATAGCAGCTTCAGAAAGTTTATTCACCTTGTGTTCAGTGAGATATGTAGCTACAGCATGAGGAACACAGTGCTTAAACTCCTCCAAAAGCATCAATTCTCTTAACTGCTCTTTAGTTGTGACTTTCATAGAATTACACCATCGATCAAACAAATTTTCCTTTTCTCTTGCAAATTCAATATAAGTACATTCGTCAGTTTTACTAAAATTTCAAAATTTTTGGCGATACGCCTCAGGCACGAGTTCATATGCGTGTAACACAGCAGATTTCACCACATCATAATCACCACTCTGTTCTAGAGTGAGAGCAGAATACACTTCCTGTGCTTTACCTGTGAAAACACACTGCAACAGCAAAGTCCAAAACTGTTTCGGCCATTTCAAGGATAGAGCAACACGTTCAAAGTGATAAAAATATTTCTCTATTTCCTTTTCATAAAATGGCGGAACTAATCTCACATTCCGGTGAACGTCAAACACAGGTGATTCAACCGGCCGCGGTACAACAGGAGGCACGTCAACTCGCGCAGCTTCTGCCTCTTTAACTGACAACTCTAACTCCAACTTCCTTAACTGAAACGCTCGATCATCCCGTTCTCTCTCCAACTCAAGTTCCAGTTTTCGCACAACGAATTCTCGCTCTACCGCTCTCTCTTTCATAGCGCGATCCTCACGCTCAGCGCGGATCTTCGCAGAGTCTAAATATAGCTGTTTCTCTTGCAGGGACAAATCGAGAAATTTTGATTCACTTTCAATGTCAACCTCACAAGGAGAAAACACAAGACTCACTAGGAGCAATAAACTCAGGGTTTACCTCCAAAACTCCTCTCTCTATGAGTGATCGCCTCAAAGTAGACACAAGTGTTTCCTTCAGTCGCTTATCATGAGTAGTGAGATCGATACTGAAGCGTTCAGCAATTTGTAACAACTGCTCCTTTGTACACTTCTCAAATAAAGTTTCTGAGGGACAAGCAAAGAAATCCTCGAGCACCGAAGACATTTTGCTTGTGCGTACACTTATACTACAAAAACACAAACAAAACAACCCGCTCACACACGTGAGATGGTCGTGTTAACGAGAACTACAACTCCCATAAGCCACTGCTTCGAAGCGGAACTACTTCCGTCTATTTCGCCACCTACTCATTCACAAAATGACTTACCACAAGTCACACACACATTGTAGGTACGAAGGAAAGAGAATAACGCCCTATAAACACGTGCGAAATTACTCACGAAGCGGAACTACTTCCGTCTATTTCGCCACCTACTCATTCACAAAATGACTTACCACAAGTCACACACACATTGTAGGTACGAAGGAAAGAGAATAACGCCCCATAAACACGAGCGAAATTACTCACGAAGCGGAACTACTTCCGTCTATTTTGCTGAATAGGTTCACCTCTGTAATCTGAGAAACTCCAGCTCCTATCTGCCAGAAAACACTAACTAATGCCTACCTAGTCTTCGAAGGTGTACCGGGCTCGGGGCGGCATTAAACGCTGAACTCAGTGACGATCAGTCAGACTGAAAGTCCGAAAGCGTACCCCCGACAGAGAGTTAAATCTCCACCCAGGATAACCCTACAAAACAAAAAAGTAAAATAATAAACAAAACAACAAACAGTGTTCCGTCGGAAGGATTGCATACACAACCCAGCTGGAAACACTCTAACTAACCGGAGTTCTCATTCATAAAGATGACCATTCACAAAATAAATCACATACTCACCAACATTCCTACACCAAAGGATCACGGACGAGACACCCAATTTATGTCACGGCCAGCTCGTTCTCGACCGTTACATAAAGAGGATCACACATGCAAAATGAATAGTTTGACTTACAAGATTATTTATTAAGCACAAATAGTGATCCATTACAGAAATATAACAAAGTCTAGGGATTTTAACAATACAGGGGAAAAATAATAATCCAATTGGTGAGGAATGTTGAGAAATGATAACTAAAACAGACAACAACAAAGTGGAGCAAAATTACTTCTCTGGAGATGTTCCCCCAGAGGAAGTAGTGATGAGCAGGTGGATACAGCTTTTATACCCTCCGCCCATAAATTAATCAATTAAGTATGATTGTCTGCAGCCAATCACACCCTCAGAACACAATAGGAGACAGGGTCGTAACAAATGACATTGATCTTCTCGCTGTCTGAATGTATTCCTTGACTTGATCGTTTATCTCCAAGAAACACAAGTTCTTGCGCACCAAACGGACATTTGTCTTTGTTGAGTTTCACTCAGTTTGATCTTTGGTCCGTCTGCTATTGTGCTCTTGAAGCGAAGATCCCCAAATGATCATCAATGTCAGTTCTGACTCCTTCAAGTCCTTCGATGATGTTCTCCAATCGCTATTTGCCTAAAATCACAATTTCTTCACGGTTTACAAATAGTTGGAAACATTTGGGATATTGTAAGCTCTCAACTGAACAAAATATACAACACTGGCCTAGTTTTGAGATATTTTACTACAAAAATCTTACATATTGCACCTTTAATCAGAGCTTTTTTCAGAATTTATACTATGAAAATGATTCTCTTCTCTCATTTTTCAGCGTCTATTGCATCTGATTTTGTGATCAATCTACACTCAAAAAACTTTAAGCACATCAGAAATGCAGGATCTTTTCAGATTTACACATTTCATTTAAGAGTAAAATCCCATCAGATGGAAATTAATAATCATTATGTAAAAATATGTGAGGATTATTCAATTTGATGGACTTTTGCTATTAATTGAAATGTGTAGTTCTTGAAAAAAGGCAGTCCTCCTGCATTTCTGATTTGCCATATGATCAGTAAATAATGCTGACTGAAAACTGAATGCATGTTTCCTTCTACAGACTTTTGCAACATCTCGCTCACATTCTGTCATGTTTCTTCTTCTCCCCTTGGCTTGTGTCTCAGCAGCTGCTTAATACACCCCAAAGGCTCTTTAAGAGCCACTGCACAGAACGAATCTTTGACTTTGTAAGTGTTTTTCAGACTGTCAGCCTTTCTCAGTATTTGAGTGATCAGCTCAGAGTCATCACTGTCTTATAATAAAGCCATTACATTTATGATCCTGTAACATCATTTCAAATGTAACGCTCTTTTGTAAATAATAATTGTTCTTTAAAGACTAGTTATTCTAATTATTATTCACATATATATCACAGGCCTATTTAATATCTTTACCCCCTTCTGCAAACACATCATTGACAATTGGCCATCTTCCAGTTTCCAAGACATCCAGAGTTGAAGAAGTGTTTGCAGAAGAAGACAGAAGACAGAGAGTCATCCCACAGTGAAACACTGCACCAGCCCTCCATGAGATGATCAAGAGTGAAGTGTCCGTCTACAGAGCCTCAGAAGAGCCGTCCTCTCGTGGTGGGGTCAGAAACACACTCTCACAGCTCTCACCATCCACCTCAACACTGTCAGCTGCTTTACACACTATATGAAACAGCACAACTGTTCTCAACACTGATAAAAATCAGAAATGTTTCTTAGCAGCTCCTCCGTTTCAGCAGCCTGAGAAGGATGATGAGGAGACAGCTCAGGATGAGGATCAGGAAGAACCCAGGTAGCAAAAATTGTGCGGGCCGAAAGCGGCCCAATTAAGGCTAAAACACTCGGCCGTTCCTCGGCTTGAATCTAGGTCCGATTGCTCTGCGAGCGCTCGGTTTTAAAGCGGCCCGAGCCCTCGGTTTTAAAACGGGCCGAGCCCTTGGTTTTAAAGCGGCCCGAGCCCTCGGTTTTAAAGCGGCCCGAGCCCTTGGTTTTAAAGCGGCCCGAGCCCTTGGTTTTAAAGCGGCCCGAGCCCTCGGTTTTAAAGCGGCCCGAGCCCTCGGTTTTAAAGCGGCCAGAGCCCTCGGTTTTAAAGCGGCCCGAGCCCTCGGTTTTAAAGCGGCCCGAGCACTCGGTTTTAAAGCGGCCCGAGCCCTTGGTTTTAAAGCGGCCCGAGCCCTTGGTTTTAAAACGGCCCGAGCCCTCGGTTTTAAAGTGGCCCGAGCCCTCGGTTTTAAAGCGGCCCGAGCCCTTGGTTTTAAAGCGGCCCGAGCCCTCGGTTTTAAAGCGGCCCGAGCACTCGGTTTTAAAGCGGCCCGAGCCCTTGGTTTTAAAGCGGCCCGAGCCCTTGGTTTTAAAACGGCCCGAGCCCTCGGTTTTAAAGTGGCCCGAGCCCTTGGTTTTAAAGTGGCCCGAGCCCTCGGTTTTAAAGCGGCCCGAGCCGCATCCCAACTTTGTGCTTCAAAACGGCTCATCAGAATCCTATGGGTGACGTCACGGACACTACGTCCATATTTTTTTACAGTCTATGGTTTTAAAGCGGCCCGAGCCCTTGGTTGTAAAGCGGCCCGATTGCGGAACCCCGAGTGAGGACGTAAAGCCCCCCCTCTTATCCAGTTCCATGTTCGGGCTTATTTAAACTTTAATTATTTACACTCATGTCAGGTTAATAATTACATTTCTGAGCAACTGTTTATTATGCAATATAAACTGAAAATATGTAAACTGTTTTCATGTTCAATTAATTTTTTTATTGAAAAAGGTAAAGTGTGCTTTATTTAAAAACGGGGCTTGTGATTCAGACCAAAAAAATAAATATATTTTTTTTTAATAACATTGAGATAATCACAGAATTATTGTAAATTCAACATGGAGTTCAAATAGCTACTATTTTACAATATTTAACTTTAAAACATTTAATTCTGGCACACTCCATTTGAGTTGTCTCTAGGTGGTCTGCCTGTGTTCGCCCTCTGGCTTCGGCCACCATCCCGATCAGAGGCTAGCTGCAGCCACCTGGTGATGAGGAGCTCAATTTCCTTTTCAGTAGAGTCTTTGGTCAGGGCATTCCGGCGGACTGCATCTGAGAAAAACAAAAGACAGAAGAGGGCAGCATGACCATGATGTTACTCAGCAACCACCAAAACTTAATTTGGATGTATATTATTGTTCAGGATTCTTTGGGGATAAAAAAGTTAAATGAACAGCATTTACTTGTATTTATCAAAAATATTACATGTATTAAAGCATTGATTAAATATACATTTTGTAACATTTTAAAGTCACTTATCACTTTAATAAATGATTAATTAAAGTATTAATTTCTCTCTTTTAAATCTTTCTACAAATGTTTGATTGTTAGTCTATCATTGTTTCAAATTAAGCAGCAAAAAGTTTTTTTAACACTGATAATAAATAGTAAATGTTTGAGCATCAAATCAGCATACGAGAATGATTTCTGAAAGATCATGTGACAAACTTTGTTAATACCAACATATTTATAAACGATTCTAATGACGAAATTCTGATTAATGCATCATTTAACTCACCAAATTCTTCTTCTCCTCTGGATTCTTTAATGTCTCTTCCAAACGTTGTAGCTCCTCAATAGTTGAAAGTGGGAGCCCAAAATGTGTTGGGTCTGGCATGATGTCTGGAACCGCTTGACTGCTGGAAATGTTTTGGAGCTGCAGCAGGATGAGCAACTGCTGCTCTCTGATAGAATCCAGCTGTATAAGCATCTCCTTGGCAATTGCTGTAAAACAAGAAAAAGCAGGCATATCAAATTAGTAGCAAAACATTGTATGTAGATATGTCAAGAGTAAACTGAAAAAGATCACTTTGTAGAATTCCTACCTGTAGGCACAGCCTCCCGAGAAGACCTGTTGTGTGCGTCATGTACTTGTGGGGTGTTCTAAAAGAAAAGAAAAATATGTTTTAATCTCATCACACATATACCAAAGTGAATTTTTGTTTCCATGAGCTATAGAATAGCTTTCTTGCCCCTCTTACTTGATATCCATTTTGGCCTGATGACTGACTTCTGCCAGCTGCTGCATGGGTTGGGGTGTCAGTAGGAAGTGTAGCCCATTGACTAGGGTAGTTGGTAGTGGAGACTGAAGACCACGGTGGTGGACTAGCTGCTGGGATGTTCGCTGAAGGGGGAGAAGCCCACAGACCTACAGAATTTCTAACTTTGGGCACAGCCTCCTCACAAGACCTGTCCTGTGTGCCATGTACAGGTGGGGTGTGCTAAAAGAAAAGAAGAAAATTATTTTTTAATCTCATCACATATACCAAAGTGTCATCACTGTCACAGTTTACAACAACGTCTAAGTCATGTACAGTGTTGTCATCAGTCAGATCTTGCAGCAAGTTAGACACAGATTTAACTGCCTTGCGTCTCAGATTAGATTTGAAAGAATGTATTTGATCAGCCATTCTTACCATAGAAGTGTTTGTTAAAATGGAACAGCAAAAGCAAGATTACCTGAGGAAAAAAAGAAATTGTCATTGATTTAGTCCATTTAAAAGATATTAATTTGAACTAAATAGAAAATTTGAATTGAATAAGTTAACGTCTTATTCATCAAGACTTTGTTTCATTATTGGATTGAATCAGTATTTGTGAATACATTTTTAAAAGTCCGCAAGGTGCAACAAAAAAATGCAGTAAAAAGTAAAACTGAAATATCCGAATGTAAAGCAGCTGTTATCTATGTGAAGAGTTAAAATATTTATAATTTATTCCTGTGATGAGCTGAAATTATCATCATTACTCCAGTCTTCAGTGTCCCATGATCCTTCAGAAATTATAATATGAGGATTTGATTATTAACAAACATTTATGATTATTAGTGTTGAAAACAGTTGTGCTGCTTCATTTGTTGAAACCTCGATACTATTCAAACATTTGTGGCAAGATTAAAAAAATACATTATTCAAACATGCATTAAATTGATCACAAGTGACAATATAACAAAACATTTCTATTTAATGTTTTAATAAAATGAACTTTGTTCATTAAATCCTGAAAAATAAAATGCATCATGGTTTCCACAACTTAAGCAACTGTTTTCAAATCAAATCCTCATAGGAAAATGATTTGTGAAGGATCATGTGAAAAATTAAACTTTGATCACAGGAATAAATAAATTACATTTAACAGCTTTTTATATTTGTAAATATATTTCGCAATATTACCGTTTTAATCATTTTTGATTAAATAAATGCAGCCTTAGTAAGCAGAAGATACTAAAACATTAAAAGGGCTGTCAGTTAGCACTGATTTATTCATATACTTTGTCAATAAATACCTTGAGATGGCTTGAAAAACACAAAATATATATTGTCGCAATCATGCGCCAATCAGTCATAACGAACATAACATGCGGAACAGCTTCATCTAGTAGCTAGTCTTTAGCATCTGGCCAAAAAATCCTCCGATGACGCAAAATGACTATATTTGCGTCATCGGAGGATTTTTCCCAGAAAAAAAATTGCATAATTCTCTCGTCTCAGGGGGATATGAGGGGGGAAAGTACCATAATTTGAATAAACTACCGGGTTTCTGCTGATACAAAGCCTAATGCTAAATCACTGAAGTTACCCTTTAATGGTTGCCGTCTTTAGTGCCGGTTCGAATCCCGGCGACCCGCTAAAAGTGTGGGGAATTAGTTTGTTAAAATCTCGTCCCCGTAATCTACGCCAATGGGCAGCGGCAAAATATGCACTGTCCATGCATGATCACAATGTGAAATACGAGCATAAAAGACATAGGCCTAATCATGGTCATTTAAGAATATTTTAACCGGATAATCGTGCATTTACTTAGCGAGTGCGACAAATTCTTTGCCAAGCTAGTCAATGTTTGCCACGTGCTAAATAGTGTTAGCTAGCTTCGTTAGCGTCAAGTCGGAGCCAATTTCATATTAACGTACCCTCAACTTGCACTACTTTACTCAGACATGATAAACAAGTGTTCTGTTGTTGTTTTAATAATTAGATTTTTGAATAATTTATTTTCGTTTCATCTGGAGGGAAGGACATGTCGAATTGAACTAACGTTAACGTTACGAACAAATTTAAACGGATCGATAATCAACATTTAATCAGCAACAGTTCGAAATACGTACAATTCATAGGATGTTAAGAGAACTCTATTGAAACCATGCTTGGCGTGAAATATTGATGTTCTCTTAAGGAAATATGGAACACAAGACTTACCTCAGTTCACCGTAATAGCGCAGGATCGAAAAGGGATGATTCACGTCAGTCGTTGAGTTTTATCCAAGCCTGCAGTGCTCCTGTCAGAAACTGACGCTTCTGCGCCTCGATCGCCCCCCGGTGGCCGGGCCCAGTATAGCTCCTAAACCCCACCCTTGAATGGACACGAGACACACTAAACAATTCAAATACACTTCAAATAATTCTTAAAGATGGTTTCTGTCATTTTAGGCAGTTTTTATTACGATGATTTCATTTCAAGTGTTTGTTTTTTAAATAAGCTTAGTTTTACCCAGCAAACAGGGGACGTCCCCCGGACGTTGCGAACGTCCGTTTAAGTCCGCAGTAGGTCCGCTTTGTAACGTTCGCTGGCGGACGTTCGGAGGACGTCCCCATTTGGTCCGCTTTATAACGTTCGCTGGCGGACGTTCGGAGGACTTCCCTATAATAACGTTCGCTGGCGGACGTTCGGAGGACGTCCCGATTTGGTCCGCTTTGTAACGTTCGCTGGTGGACTTTCGGATCTACATTTGATCCGCTTAACGTTCGCTGGCGGACGTTCCCAGGACATTTGTCCAGGCCAGTTTACGAACGTCTATTTCTCTCCTCACCTGCCATTTCCATATGGGATAGCAACACTTGCAAAATCCAGTCGCCCATATGCATTGTCTTTTATCATCAGACATGACACAACTCAGACAAACGAAAAATGTAACTAAAATAAACCCGTATTAGATTTAAAAGGGGATTTGTTTATTTCTTAAAATCCCTTAAATTAACTGTGATCATGGAACGTATGCAACAAATATATATATATATATATATATATATATATATATATATATATATATATATATATATATATATATTTGTTTCATACGTTCTGCAAAAATATATATATTTGCATGCAAAAATATATATATATATTTTTTTATATATATATATTGTAAATTAACATTTTAGTGCAAGTAAACTATAGGCCTAAAAATATGATTTGAATGAATTGTAGGTCTGTTACAAATAACTTTCCTGTTACACTTACCAGTATCACTATCATCAAATCGCGAGTTTGTTTTCAGCAGTAATTTAAACATCAAAACACGATACCCTTCATTAATATAATTAAACATAGGCTACAATTTATTATGTATTACACGCATGAAGGAAATAAGGTTGAATCTCAGGAGCTCTAAAAGAATGAATCGACTTCAACTGAGGAATGCAGCTAAAGAAAACGTGAAGAATGAAAAACCACATTGCTGGAAAGAAAGTGGAAATAACAGGTAAGAAAAATATAATTTTCCTATTTTACCTGGTCAGGTGAAGGCGACTTTTTTTATTCAAGAAAAGTGATTATAGGACACATTTTTACTGCTTAATACTTAGAGCACAAGCTCAAATAACAAAACATTTTTTTTTGTGTGTTGTTGCCATTGAAACCGTGTATAGCCACACTGGGAGACAAGCAAATATCGATCAAATGCACCTGACCGAGTGACGTCATTCTTTAAAGGCACGCGCAGCATGTATCCATGGCAACGCTTAGCTGCGTAGAGACAGTTAACGGTCCTGCCGGATTTCCTCAGAGGCGGCTTTGAGTTCTCTTTCATCGGTAGAAAAGGTATTTATAATTTTTGATTAGTAGACATTAGCTAACATAACCATTGTTAATCTTGTAATGTTTAAAATATGAAAATTTTACCTTTTAAAACGTTTGCTGAAGTTTTCCATCGTGTAGTAGCCTACAGCTGCTAACCATTATGCTAGCACTTCGAAACTATAATGGTATGTTAAGCTGAAATGAGACGACATTATCTGATATTGACAAATATAGGGATTAAATATCGAACTTTATACAGTAAATATACTGAGTAAAAAGACAAAGCCCAAATTGGGACAACCGTTATCTTCCAATATACGCTGAATATAATATTAGGCTAATTTGGACCATGCCCAGACAACAAATTAGCTCTTGCCGACGTCGGGGCGCGTGTGCCTGCCCGACATAAAGTGCCTAGGTGAGATGTTTTATGGAGATCGGTAGCTAATCGGCAAGATATCGGGAAGATGGTGGCTGATCGCCGACTGTGAGCCAACGTAAACCCGAAATTATCGCCGACCGTGAGCCAACGTAAACCCGAAATAATTATGACCTATGCGGCGCGATCCCACTAGAGCGAGGAAAGCATTCAGACGCCTCGCTCCCATTGACTGAACTGGAACAGCTGATTTTCGGCTGCATCGCTGGAAACGTCACAGCATGCTTGAAAATCAGCTGTTCAGTGTTAAGTCAAAGGGAGCGAGACGTCTGAATGCTTTCCTTGCTAGTGGGATCCCACCGTTATATAGGTCTTATTGATTTGTTTAGGCTAACTGCTGTCAGATTGTGTGGACACAAGTTTCCTATTGTGTATCAACAACACTCAATAACAGTTTATGTGATGTGTTAATCATAAAATTTCTTCCCTAACAATTTGACAAGAGCTAGTTAAGTAGGCAACTAGCCCACTTACATGCGAGACTCCGTGGCTGCGCAGTCTGCAGCCGCTTCCGTTTGAGATGCCAGGTATTATGACAAACAAAAGTTTAAATTGAAAGTAAGTGATTGTTTATGTGTAGGGTGTATTTCATTCACAATCTGACAACCTGGGAGATGTCAGTCTAACAGAAAAATAATGGATAAGTGATTTTAAAATTAAGTTTGATGGTCATGCAAATTAGGCTACAGGAGTTTTCCAGGACAAATAAACAGGAGGGCACCGGGAGATGAACTTGAAATTTTTTTTTTTTTTTACTTTGTTTTTGCAAAATTAGTATCATTTATTTTAACACTCCACAAATCACACATAAAATTACAGCAAAAATAAGAAATTCCCTCCAAATCAATTATTTCACTTATGCTTGCTCGCCCCGCCTTTGCCGCCCCCCATTCCTGTCCCTGCTCAGCCGCAGCCAGTTTCTCACGGTCATCTCTACCTCAGCCTCAGTGGAATTTGGTTGGGCAGGATTTCTTAACACAGCACCTAAAACAGAAAACAAAAAAAACAAAAAAGCAACAGGGGGGAAAATAAGACAGTAGCACAAAAGTCTATATCTTCGTTTGATTGTTTCTATAAAGACAATTCAGAAAAGTCAGAGCATTTTACAAATAAAACCTTGAGAGCTCTGGTTGAGAATAGTGTGAGGACAGTATAAATACATTTTAATATGCAAATGGCACATTTCTGAGCGTCACTTAAAGAGAATGACACATTTATTATTTTAAAAATGATTTTATTTACAACACGGAAACGCCTGGAACTCAAGGAAGTGTTGTGACGCATGACACAAAAGATAAAAGACTGCCAGGGGTGTAACGCTACACTAAAGTCAAGTCAAGTCAAGTCAACTTTATTTATAGAGCGCTTTTAACAATGTAGATTGTTTCAAAGCAGCTTTACAGTGTTAAATAGGAAAATAATGCAGCATAATTTTATTCAGCTGTATAGCCATTCTGGAAAAATTTCAAGTATCATACAGTGACAGTGTGGGCTTTAGATCAATAATTTGATCAGTAATGTAGTTTAAATGGTTAATTTAGTTTATTATTTAGATGTATTTCGATGTTTAGTTGAAAAATTTAGTGTCCCCAACTGAGCACGCCAAGCCAGAGGCAACAGTGGCAAGGAAACCAAAACCCCATTAGGTGACCTAATGGAGAAAAATAAACCTTGGGAGAAACCAGGCTCAGTCGGGGTGCCAGTTCTCCTCTGGCCAATTAACAAACAGCGTATTATTATTATTATTCTGGCAGTTTACAGCTCGGAGGTCATAATAGATCAGAATATTCGAGGGACCGGGGGCAACATGCTGGAGACGGGTTTATTGAGGATGATGTTGATTAAATAATTATTAAAGTGCAATATTCGAATGATCGGAGGCAACACGCAGGAGACGGGTTTATTGAGATGCCGTGTCGATGAGGCAGTTTCAGGGGGAGTCTAATCACGGTCTCCCAGACACTTCGGGGTCATGTGTTGGTCTTCTCTGGGTGCAGGTCCACCATCTGAACTAGATACGGCCCGGATCCAGCTGACTGCAGTAAACCTCGGGATAAAACAGAGAGACTATCATTAGCGTAGATGCCATTCTTCTGATGATGTAACGAGTACATCAGGTGTTATGGGAAGTGTTCCCGGTTCCGGCTGACCTAGTTAATGCAGCCTAACAATCATTTCATTGAAAAAGTGTTTTATGTGTATGCCACAGTAAAGAGATGTGTTTTTAGTCTAGATTTAAACTGACAGAGTGTGTCTGCTTCCCGAACAATGTTAGGAAGACTGTTCCAGAGTTTAGGTGCTAAATAGGAAAACGATCGACCGCCTGCAGTTGATTTGGATATTCTCGGTATGATCAACTGGTCAGAATTTTGAGACCGCAGTAGACGTGATGGAGTATAATATGTTAAGAGCTCGCTCAAGTATTGGGGAGCTAAACCATTTAGTGCTTTGTAAGTAATAAGTAAGATTTTAAAATTTATGCGATGTTTAATAGGCAGCCAGTGCAGTGTTGACAGAACTGGGCTAATATGGTCATACTTCCTGGTTCTAGTAAGAACTCGAGCTGCTGCGTTTTGGACCAGCTGGAGTTTATTTATTAAGCGAGCAGGGCAACCACCCAGTAGAGCATTACAATAATCTAACCTTGAGGTCATGAACGCATGAACTAACTGTTCAGCATTTTGCATTGAGAGCATGTGCCGTAATTTAGATATATTTTTAAGATGGTAGAAAGCAGTTTTACAGATGCTAGAAACGTGGCTTTCAAACGAAAGATTGGTATCAAAGAGCACACCCAGGTTCCTCACTGACGACGAGGACTTGACAGAACAGCCATCAAGTGTTAGACAGTATTCTAGGTTACTATACTTGTGGAGCTTTTTTGTCCAATAATTAAAAATTCAGTTTTTTCTGAATTGAGTTGCAGGAAATTACCAGTCATCCAATGTTTTATATCAGCTATGCATTCCGTTAATCTTGTGAATTGGTAAGTTTCTTTAGGGCGTGAAGAAATATAGAGCTGAGTATCGTCAGCATAACAATGAAAACTAACGCCATGCTTCCTAATGATATCTCCCAGTGGTAGCATGTACAGGGTGAAGAGTAGCGGTCCTAGCACTGAGCCTTGCGGTACTCCATACTGAACTTGCGATCGGTGTGACATATCTTCATTTACTACTACAAACTGATAACGGTCGCATAGGTATGATTTAAACCATGATAATGCAATTCCACTAATACCTACATAATTTTCGAGTCTATTCAAAAGAATGTTGTGGTCGATAGTATCAAATGCAGCGCTAAGATCGAGTAACACTAATAGAGAGATACAGCCACGATCGGATGATAAGAGCAAATCATTTGTAACTCTGACGAGAGCAGTCTCAGTGCTATGATACGGTCTAAATCCTGACTGGAAATCCTCACAGATACCATTTCTTTCTAAAAAGGAACATAATTGTGAAGACACTGCCTTTTCAAGTATTTTTGACAGAAAGGGTAGATTTGAGATTGGTCTATAATTGACTAAATCTGTAGGATCAAGTTGCGGTTTTTTAATAAGTGGTTTAATAATTGCCAACTTAAAAGTTTTCGGTACATATCCTAATGACAAAGATGAATTAATGATATTAAGAAGAGGATCTATGACCTCTGGTAGCATCTCTTTTAATAGCCTAGTTGGCATAGGGTCGAGCATACATGTTGTCGATTTTGATGATTTAACGAGTTTAGCCAATTCTTCTTCTCCTATAGCAGTGAATGAGTGTAATTTTTCCTCAGTGACACTACAATGCTCTGTCTGATGTGATGCTGTATTAGACGGCTGCATGGTTAAACATTTTTTCCTAATATTATCAATCTTACATGTGAAGAAGTTCATAAAGTCATTACTGCTGTGCTGTTTACAATCATCAGAAGTTGAAGCTTTATTTTTGGTTAATTTAGCCACTGTATCGAATAAATACCTTGGGTTGTGTTTGTTTTCTTCCAAGAGAGTTGAGAAATAAGCAGATCTAGCAGTTTTTACGGCCTTTCTGTATGTGATCATGTGCTCTTTCCACGAATTACGAAATACCTCTAATTTTGTTTTCTTCCAGCTGCGCTCCATTTTTCTGGCTGCTGTTTTAAGGGCCCGGGTGTGCTCGTTGTACCACGGCGTTGGACTATTTTCTTTAATCTTCTTTAAGCGCAGAGGAGCAACTGTGTCTAAAGTACTGCAAAAGAGAGAGTCAATAGTTTCTGTTGCAACATCGAGTTCTTCTATACTATCTGGGATGCTGAGCAGATGATACTGATGAGGGAGATTATTTAAAAAGCAATCTTTAGTAGCGGCAGTGATTGTCCTGCCATTTTTAAAGCGAGGGGGCGGCTTTGCAACCTTAGCTAAATTAAGTATACATGATACTAAGTAATGATCTGAGATGTCATCGCTCTGCTGCAGAATTTCAACGGTATCAACATTTATTCCATGTGACAATATTAGGTCTAAAGTATGATTATGGCGATGAGTGGCTCCTGACACGTGTTGCCTAACTCCAATAGAGTTTAGTGTGTCTTTAAATGCTAATCCCAATACGTCTTTTCCGTTGTCAACATGGATATTAAAATCACCAACAATTAGTACTTTATCTACGGCCAGTACTAACTCTGATAGAAAATCAGCAAATTCTTTGATAAAGTCTGTATTATGCCCTGGTGGCCTGTATACAGTAGCTAACACAAATGTTGAACGGGTTTTATCATGTACACTACATAGCGTTACATAAAGCACCAAAACTTCAAAGGAATTATATTTGAAACTAGACTTCTGAGTAATACTGAAGATATTATTATAAATTACAGCAACCCCTCCCCCTTTACCTTTCAGACGCGGCTCATGTTTATAACAATAATCTTGGGGGGTGGACTCATTTAAGGTAATGTAGTCGTCAGGTTTTAGCCAGGTTTCTGTCAAACAGAGCACATCTAGATTATTATCTGTAATAATATCATTAACAATAAGCGCTTTTGGGGAAAGGGATCTAATATTCAGCAACCCAAGCTTTATCAATTGTTCATCTGTATTATATATTTTGTTTATTTGTTGGACGTCAATTAAATTTTTACTGTTGAATGGTTTTGATGTTTTTTTGTATTTACTAATTCGGGGAACAGACACAGTCTCTATATGATAATATCTAGGTGAAAGAGTCTCTATGTGCTGGGATTTATCTGACTCCGGTAACGTGAGACAGCTAGCAGACGGTCGGTTTAGCCAGTTTGTCTGCTTCCTGACCTGGGCCCTAGTGAGTCAAGGTTTAGCTCTAAGACTATGTGCCAGATTACTAGAGAGAAGAGCGGCACCACTCCAAGAGGGATGGATGCCATCCTTCTTCAACAGGTCAGGTCTGCCCCAAAAACTTTTCCAATTGTCTATGAACCCTATGTTATTTTGCAGACACCACTTAGACAACCAGCCATTTAGTGATGATAGTCTGCTAACTATCTCATCACTCCTTTTTACCGGGAGCGGTCCAGAACAAAAAACAGCCTCAGACATCGTACTAGCGAGTTCACACACCTCTTTAATGTTAATTTTGGTGATCTCCGACTGGCGAAGTCGAACATCATTAGTGCCGACGTGAATAATAATCTTAGAGAATTTACGATTAGCTTTAGCCAGCACTTTTAAATTTGCTTTGATGTCAGGTGCTCTGGCTCCCGGTAAACAAGTGACTATGGTAGCTGGTGTCTCTATCTTCACGTTCCGTGTAATAGAATCGCCAATGACTAGGGCACTTTCAACAGGATACTCAGTGGGTGCTTCACTGAGAGGGGAGAACCTGTTTGATGTTCTAACCGGAACGGAAAAGCGGTTCTTTGGTCTGCGACTATGCTGCCTCACTGTTACCCAGTTTCCCTGCTGCGAGGGCCCTGCAGCCGGAACCGAAGAATGTACAGAGTTCACTAAGCTATTCGCATCCAAATCAGTGTCTAAAGCTGTTACATCCTCACTACTCTCAGATAAAGTATGGATGCGTGTTTCTAATTCTGAAATCTTCTCCGTCAGCCTAACTATCTCCTTACATTTATCACATGTGAAGCCCTTTTCGCCAGCGGAGAAGCCTATACTGAACATGTGGCATGCACTGCAGGTGATAATGACAGGAGAAGACATGACTTACCGTGTTTGTTGATTAATCCAATTTACCACTTACCACAATCGTTTGCTGGACACAATTTACTAATCCAAGTTATGAACTCAGAAAAAGGGAGGCCCGGGTGCAGAGATAACAAGCTAACAGGCTAGCAAAATGCTAACGTGTGATGGTGATTTAGCTTAAAAGCTAGCGATGTCAAATTTAACGTGATAGGCAATTTTTAAACAATGTATGGTGATGAGTAAGTTATATTTAGCAGTAGAAGAAAGAGGAAATATCAAAATAAAGATTCAAACGTAAGCAAGGCTCTACAGAGCTACAGACTTGAGCTACAGAGCAACAGACACAGCAGGCAGACAGGAGCAATCGATCAGGAGCAATCGATCAGCGATCCAAACTGAACTCACGGTTCGGTAAGTACCTCGGTTTTGAAATCCAGGTTAGGTACGAGTTCGGTACAGCAGTTTTACAAAATTGCTTTTTATTTATTTTTTATATTTAACAGTGGTTTACTGAAGAAGAAAAAAAGTGTCCTTGAATGAATTAAATTATATCTAAAAGTTTATTGAAGATATTTCTGTAAATGATATAGGGAGCCCTTACTTGCACATTAATATTAAAGGTTAACAACAGAGCCCAAACTATTAGCCTAAATTCAGTTGCTATTTATTTTTAGGTATAATAATCAATACTCAAATAACACATTGTATGCAAACATGTAAACTTAACATAAGGCAGTTTTTGCAATAGCTTCTAAATGTAATTATAAAATCGTTTTTTTTTCTCCAATTCGTTGTTGAAATATAATGTATACACAGTGTCTGTCATTTTCATGATATGAAATAATTAAGACATCACTAACAGGTTAAGTAGAATGTAATGAATATATAGGCTAATATAGAGCATATATTTAGTGAAAGAGTTGATTTTTCTAGTTAATAAAATTCTGTGGACACTGAATGACTACCTGAGGTAAATGTGATGCTAACGTTACATGACATTGTTTAGTTTACAGTTATATTGACGCTGACCTATCCACCCTCCCCCAAAAAACAAAGACTCTCCGGTTCTACACGATTCACGTAAATGACCAAATTGACCAAGAAAATGCAGATTGTCACCAAAAAACGACAAGTTTGCAGATGTGTAAATATCGAGAACAACTGATATAAATACAGACACCACATATGGGTTGAATAGTGACAGAATGTTGCTTTAACACATTGTAGGACTTACTCAGGAGTACCTGATGAATAGGCCGTGATTTAAGGCCCGTCTTCTGACCCCTACCGCACCAGTTCAGCTGAGTTGAAAGATTCTGATCAAATATTTTTGTGCAGACTCTCCAAACGGTTTCCTTTAAGTTCTTGCCACCAGACAATGACAGTTTAGTTATCTGTAAAGTAAAAAATTAATTTGACTAATCCCATTTCACAACTGTATTACATTGTCTTTGAAGCACTGCTCTCCCGTGCCCACATCCATGGCTGAAGTGCCCTTGAGCAAGGCACCTGTAGCACGGTTAGCGTGTGCTTCACCTCACTGTGTGTTCACTGTGTGTTCACTGTGTGCTCTGTGTGTTTCTCTAATCATGGATGGGATAAATGCAGAGACCAAATTTCCCTCACGGGATCAAGAGTATATACTCTATATATAGGCGTCTTATCTGACGATAAATCAGGGCTTTTGTGCTTTAGAGATAGACACAGATGGGACATACCACTTTCTTCTTAAAGGTGCTATCGGTCCGAAGTTGATCATCAAAATTCTCCAGGTCTTGCAGTGTAAGCAGTGGTAGCATGTTTAAATTGAAATCATCATGAGGAACAGAATTATTTTTTTGAAGTAGTTTGATTACGTAATCCATTTTAAGCTGCAGTTCTCCGACCTGCTCCAAAAGGAGCCTTTCAACAGCTGGGGAAAGTACAGGAAGAAAATATACAAAATTATACAAAAAACAATTAACAAGCAATGCTCATAATAGTTCACTCAAATAGCTCACAGTAGTTTACTGACAACGGTGGAGAGAACCTGCCCAAAATACCTGTGCATCCAGCAGGAGCTGATCTGGCAAATCTTTGACCTGTGTTAACAAAAATACAAAGTATGAAATGTCTTGTTTTTTAATAAAACTGTGTGTGTGTGTGTGTGAGAGAGAGATAGAGAGAGAGAGAGAGAGAGAGAGAGAGAGAGATAAACAAATATGCAGCAAATATAGACAGCCAGCCAGCCAGCTACTCTAGTGACTACTCTATCTCAGCCTATAGCCTACCATAACAGAGAGTAAGAAGTACAGACGCATAAAACACATCATACACTAAAATATGTCTTACTTTGAGGGGTCCTGTGTGGAAGGCCTGGACGGGATAGAGGGGTTTCACGACACTGCGGCATGTTTGTGTTCACAGACACTTGAAACACAAAGATTAAAAAGGTTAAAACAAAGATTAATGATTCAATTCAATTCAGCTTTATTGGCATGACTGTGGGATAGTACAATGTTGCCAAAGCAATAAACATGTAACAAATTATACAGGTATAGATAAATAGATAAAAAAGAAAGGAGGACACAAACTGAGCTGCCAAGTGGATACATTTCTCTTTTTCTCCTAAAATATAACATAGCCAGGCCGGGCTCCAGGGTGGGGCCCCGGCTGCGCTGTACCGGGCGACGTCACGGTTTTTGAACTGCTCTTAGTCTGACCCGTCACCTAGGACCTGTTTGCCTTGGGAGACCCTACCAGGGGCATATAGCCCCGGACAACGTAGCTCCTAGGTTCATTCGGGTACTCAAACCCCTCCACCACGTTAAGGTGGCAGTTCAAGGAGGAGTGCTTACAAAGTTGTTTTACAGAATCTGTTCTGTGTCTGCGTGTTAATTAACTTACATTCAGGAGAGCACATCCCTTCATCACTGGGTGTGTCTGGCTGCCAATCATCTTGTGGCACTAGGAAATACAGAAAAAGGCCCGTTACACAAAGAACGGCATCACCCAGGTCCAACTAACAGAGCTAAACGAGTGACCCCACAGCAGTGGTTCTCAAACTTTTTCTGTCATTTTTGTTGTGTGTGCTGTGTATTTTGTGTGTGTGTGTGTCTCAGTGTGTTCTCCATCTGCATGCTAGATAGCTTACGTTCAGGAGAGCCCAGCCCTTCATATTCAGCTTCCTGCTGCCAATTAACGGTTGTCACTATGAAATGATAAAATTAGATGGTGAAACTGCCAAACAGGAAGTAAGCTTTTTGCTCTAAAACTTTCCAAGTGGCTTACAGCCACAAGTTTAAAGACACATTGCATCACATATTTAACGGAAACTTACATTCAGTAAGAAGAAGGTCAAAGTCAAAGTCAAAGTCAAAGAGTTTTATTTGTCACATACACAGTTATATACAAGTATACAGCTGGCAGTGAAATGTATTTGGTGTTGTGCGAGTCACACCGGTGTAGGTTCTCATTCACTGATGTAATCACTTAAATGGAAAAACACATTAATGCTGGTTACACACAGTTCGGTTTCTGCTTTCCTTGCAGATTGGTGTAGGTTTCCTCCTGCTGACTGGCCTCAAATGGCCCAGATCCAGCTTGATTTTAAAATCTGGCCCCAATTCATTTGCTATTGAATTACTCTGAAATGTATTCTTTTACTACCTCAGTCTGATGTTCTGAGTAAGAAGTGCAGTATCATACATTACATGTAAAATATCTTACTATCGTTAGTCCTCTGAAGGAGCCCTGGAAGAGGGTGGCGTGGAGGCTGCTCCAAAGCACAAAGGCCTTCGTTATTATCCGGTGGCACTAGAGAATACAGAAAAACTAAATTATTGGAGTGAACAGTAAGTCAAGTTTATCACAATTATATATATATATATATATATATATATATATATATATATAGAGAGAGAGAGAGAGAGAGAGAGAGAGAGAGAGAGAGAGAGAGAGAGATGACAGACAGCCAGCCAGCCAGCTACTCTAGTGACTACTCTATCTCAGCCTATAGCCTACCATAACAGAGAGTAAGAAGTACAGACGAATAAAACACATCATACACTAAAATATGTCTTCCTTTGAGGGGTCCTGTGTGGAAGGCCTGGACGGGATAGAGGGGTTTCACGACACTGCGGCATGTTTGTGTTCACAGACACTTGAAACACAAAGATTAAAAAGGTTAAAACAAAGATTAATGATTCAATTCAATTCAGCTTGATTGGCATGACTGTGGGATAGTACAATGTTGCCAAAGCAATAAACATGTAACAAATTATACAGGTATAGATAAATAGATATAATATAGAGAGAGAGAGAGAGAGAGAGAGAGAGAGAGAGAGAGAGAGAGAGAGAGAGAGAGAGAGAGAGAGAGACTTAACCCAGGTCAAAATAACAGAGCTAACCCTGTGTCACTCCGCAACAGTGGTTCTCAAACTTTTTCTATCATTCCCCACTTTGCTAGAACTGTGCTGTACTCTCTGTGTCTTTGTGTGTGAGTGTGTGTGTCAGTGTGTTCTTGGTCTGCGTCTTAAATAGCTTACAATCAGGAAAGCCTTCAGTCCTCCAGTCTTCTAGTCCCGGCGCCTCTTCTTGAATATTAACTGTGGCCTCTTGGAAAGACAGAAAACCTTGGCTTACTGATCACACTACTATTATAAACTCAAAAATCATATCTGGAACATCAAACTATGGTATGCGCTGTGGACCTGTACAGTACACCGTGTCTGCTTGAGTTTAGGGACCTGATGCATTTTACTATAGAGGGGACACTTACCTTCACTATACGATGATGTGGGATGGGCTGGAGGAGTTGAACGAGGGGTGGGAGGGTGGGCCAGCTTTCTTCTTACTGACACTTCAAGAAGATTAAAAAAGGTTACAACTGAAAGATCTAAAGGCACATCAACCATAAGATTTGCACCTTAGATATCTACATCTGATATTCGCTGTATGAGAAGTGTAGCATTATACACATAAAATGTCTTACTAGGCTTGCTCCTTTGATGGAAACTTGGGTGGGCTAGAGAAGGCTGCTCCCTGTTTGCCACTGTTATGGCAATTTAAAAAACAAGGATTAAAATTAAAAAAATGTTTAAACAAAGATTACAAATTCGTATCAGGCATAATTACAAGTGTTAGCGTGTAATTAATTTTCTAATGGACATATGGATGTTTAAGGTCAAAATAGTTATCCCACTTGCCAGCTCTGATGTTGTTTCCAGCCATAGGTAGGAGGGGAGGGTTAAGGAAGGTTTTGGGAAGGTGCTGGGTTAAAGGGAAGGTTTGTTGTGCGTTTTCTTCTTCTTCTTTGCCTGTGATGTTTGTGGTGCATTTTGGGTGTCTGATGAAGGGCACGATGCAGGGGATGATGGTGGTGATGGTGATCTAAGTCGCGATGGTCTGTAAATGAAACGTTTTACAAAGATTAGTTTTCATATTGATCACATCGAACAGAGAGAAATATGACAAGGGTGACAGACTCTATGGCTGCGTTTACACTTGGAATTAACATGCGACCTGTATCCGGATGTTGTCCACATACACATTGAAAAGACAAGTGTAAACGCGCTTCTGATCAGAATGTTATCCTATCTGCGTGTCCCAGTTCGGAAGTAGTCGAGGACGCATGTGATCGGATCTCAGTGTAATGTAAACGCAATCCAGCCATCGTGTCTGCATTCATAGCTGGACGTCTTATAAATCCCCGCCCAGTCTCCCCAAGTGGCTGTCATAAAATAATGGCCAGACACAGTTTAGACAAGAAATGAAACTTATTTGAATCTTACAATAAACATCAATCTTTAAATTAGTATATTTAGACTTACATTATACTGTGTGTGTCATTTTTCATTTTAATTGTGCAACATTATCTGAACGAGACAATCGCCTGTACAATCAGTCAGTCATGAGCTCTTCATGAAGAGCTGATAATCGGAATACACTTTTTATTTTTTAATGTTTTAAATGTTGCATGTTTATTAATCTCCCATATCTGTCAATATAGTCATTACACGCTAAACCCAGATGATCGATGATGTGACTTGTTTGTGATCAACCCAGTTATTTTTGTATGATTAACCCTGGAAGTATTCCTTAGTTCAAAAAACTTAATTTGATCTAAGACTGGAGATCGCATAGAAAAGTAAAGTAAGTGAAAGCATTGGGACATTTAATTGATCATACTAATCTGGTGTCGTGCCACATAGCTAATTTAAATATTATGCGGGAATAAGAAATCCGATCTGTTATCCAGATACAGAAGCCACTTGATGTGTACAGGTGTAAACGCACCGTGTCCTGATTGGCTTTTGATCGGACCTGCTTGATTGGATCACTGTGATCGCATGTTAATGACAAGTGTAAATGCAGCCTATGTGTGATTACAAAGAGGATGATAAAAAAAAAAAATCAAACAACATATGATTCTCACTTTCTCCGCTGGCGAGCTACTGGCAGCTCCTCTTTGTCTGTATTCAGATCAGAGGTGTGGCAGGACAGGCCCCACCTCTTACTGAGACTTTCAAAGCAGTCTGTAGGCAATGTTTAGTACTGTATGTTACCAATTAATTCTATATCACAACATCAACATAGAAAGTACAATAAGTAACATCAGAACATCTTAACCCCCCCATCCTTACTTGTCTCATGTAGTATTCGACAAGAATACTGTTTCCATCCTTTAGATGGGTTAGGTGATGTCCTCTTTAAAATGCTTTGGAGAATTTTGTACGAGTCTTTATATGGAGGCCACCAAGCCATGCCTCCATCATTTTTGCCTGAGTGATAAAAAATACCTTTTATTGACAGTGATAGACAGTTGACAAATATCTATACCAACATAAAACATAAAATTTGCAACGTTACAGCACTCAGCATTAACCTGATGTTGACAATGGAGTTCTCCTGTACCCTTATCTAAGTCAAAGATAAATATTTCCACTACATTGCCCTGGCCTACCTGTAAACCACTCCCTTGCAACCGGTCCACTCGCTCCTTCATCGAAGGCCACTATAAGGTATAGGCTTTCCTGATGCAAAATTAATAGGGGTTTTTTTGGAAGATATTTTTACTGATGGGCTGAACAAAAATTTAAAGTTCACAGTAGCAGCTTCTTCTCATGTATGAGTATATGACAATAAAACATGAAACTTGAAAATATATGTGTCTGCACTTCTTGAACATACATAGCAGTAAAACAAGTGCATAAAATAGATAACTGCACCACAAAGTACTCAGAACTGTTGAGAGACAACAATACATAACAAATCTATGACTAACTTAACTGACTAGCACAACAACAACAACACAGCTGAAGACTACAGTAAGCCTAAAAAGAAAAGCTGTAACTACAGTCTCTCTCTATTTGAGAGAAATAGAGGGGGGGGGGGTGTATTTGACTTCACTGTACATAAGATAAAGAGTCAACTTTTTTGCTAAGTAGAGCAATATTATTTGGATTTTAAACACATTTCATATACATCCACATACAGCAAACCCGGGGGGCCCATAGCGCAGTCAAGGCTAGGAACGCCACTGACTACAACAGAAACAGTTGGGTCACTCAAAGACAACCTGCTGACCCATGGCAACATGTTGAAATGATTTAAACTGGAGTGCACAACTCAGTGCACATGTAACAGGGGCATAGCAACAAACTGTTGTCCATGAGGAATTACATAAAGCTTCTCCTCTACTTGTCCAACATTACACAGCTGTGTTGAGTCTGACAGACTGTCTATCAAATACACACCAAACACTGTTGAGGGTTCAGGGTACTCAAAAAAACTTGACTGCTGGGCAAAGGTTGAGTAGAGTAGGTAAATGCCTTGTTGTCTGAAATGATATTCCTAATTTTGGCCACTTTACCCTCTATACTGACATAGCAGTTCGCCCTGTCTAATTTCAGTGTGAATTGCTCTGTTTTGTACACCGAGTACTGAACAGCATCAGGAAACATGGCTGGCAGTGGTCCATTTACATGTTCCCTTCTCAGGCCCAAGCCTACCACCCGTGGCACTGGGGTGGTACCTGGGAGCAGGGAGATTGTGGCTTTCGAACCATTTTCTTTAGAGTCCTCATGAAATTCTCAAACTTGAACGCACTGAAACAATCCAGTGTTCCATGCACCTTGGCATCTTGGGCAAGGTGCACAAGATTGTGTACATTGTAAGAAATGTAGGTATCACCATACATCTCCCTGAAGTGCTGCACAAAGAGTACAAGAGCATTGTTCGCATAGTCTGTGTAGGTGGCAAACAGCTTTTTGCTAGAGAGGATCAATATTCCCACAAAAAAAAGCAGGAAGTGCTTGTAAACTGCAGCATGCAGAAAGGACTTCAGGAGCACAGGCCCAGTGTAAAGCAGGAGCTGCCGGAACTCGGACGCCTTCCACCTGTCTATCTCTTTCAGTGTTCTTGGCCGCCGGTTAAATTCTACTGGTGTGGATCTCCTTACGTTCTCTAATTGTTCAGAGCATATTCACCTGTCCACTTGAGAGCCTACATGACAATCAGTGATGCGCGGGTCAATGTATAAACAACCCGCACCCGACCGACGTTTTCAACTAACCCGCCCGCAACTCGGACCGCAAAAAAAAAGAAGAAAATATTGTACCCGACCCGCTTCCTGACCCGCATTTTTTAAAAGTAGTAAATGCTCATCGTAGCTCATTGGGCCATTGAGAAAATGTTTCAGGCCCTGGCGTGGTGCTCAGAGGTGCAGCGGCGAGAGCAGGCAGTTCTTGAGGCGGCCCATCATTTTCCATTTCAGCTCCAGATGCATATTATTGATGAACGCGATGTTTATGTTTCGACCCGGCTTGAAGAATTCATCAGCCCACATTTGGAAAACATTTGGAAAAGTGTGAAAGCCCTTAGGAGCGCAAACTGTTATTTTTCTGAATGCTGTATGATATAGCCTAGTGTTATGTAATACAGGCTTGATTTATTCATTTATTTCATTTAATTTTCTTAACAATTAAGATGCTGCATGTGTTTATCCAGTCTAATCGAAGTGTGCGTCTCTCCCCCGACTTTCCCAACAAAAATCCCGCCCCCTCTCAGAAAATACATAAAACTGACTTTAAATGCGTTTAAAAGTAGCCTATTAAAATGGTACAATGGCATTGCTCAGTTCAACGTTTTGGGAAATCGGGCATTTTGTCCCGTGCCAGCATTTATTCAAAAGTTAATAACGCTAAACATTCAAAAGGTAAATAAGGATTTATTGACGATCCGACCGACCGTGACCCGAAAATCATTAAAAATATTTTTGGATGACTCGTAACCGCGGGTAACCGCGGGTGGCCGCGGGCACCCGCTCATTTTGGATCAACCCGCGCATCACTGATGACAATGGACCCTTAAGCCAGAGGAAAACTAGACGTCTCATGACTCCCAAGCAGACAAGGTGCATGAAGTCAAGAGGGAAACCACTGACCAAGCCTAAAGAAGTGGCAAGAAGGGGTGAGGACCCAAGGTGATGAGCTTCATCAGTCATGTCGATGAAGTCCTCATCTCGTCGGAGGGGTGCATCAGTGATGGGGAAAACCACACGGTTATTCAAGTATTCACCTTCTTGGGTGCACTTTTCACACGATGAATAACCAGTGTGGCCTTTAACACACTTCAAGAACGCACGTGCTGGTGCATCACAAACCATGGCCTCCAACTTAAGAGACAAGGGAATTTCTTTGAAGAAGAAGCCCTTCTCCAAATTGTTGATGTCCTCAACAAAATCCTCCATGTACTCATAAAGTTCAGGTTTCCCATTTCCAGCAAAAAGGGCAATCACAAATGGCTTATGGTTGGGGAGGTTTTGGACAAACCCAAGTATTGGCCAAAATTGAGTTGAAGAACTTCTAAACAATGGCAAGCCATCGACATTGATCTGAAGTTTAAGGCACATTCCACTGGTCAAGTTACTGCGATATGCCTCTAGGGTCGACCTCATCGATGGCAGGATCCCAAAGTAGTGATATGTTCCGCCAGCCTTCTGTTGGAGAGCCATTACTTCAGATCGTGTGGTCTTCAAAAGAGTACGAGCATCTAATGGCAGCGATGGGTGATGGCACTTAAGAATTCGCAATAATTTGTTCAAAGCACTGTGTGTAACATTTTCTTCGAGTGCCCATGTTGTCAATTTATCTTCTAAATCATTTATCTTTGTTTCACTCTCAGAATCAGAATCAGAATCAAGGATCAAATACTCATCAGACAAAATTGCCTCTAAATCTATCTCTTCGTCATCACATGGAAAACCTTCAATGACTCCATCTTCCTCAATGACTCCATCTTCCTCAATTACATTATCTCCATCCAGAACATCAAATTCAGACTGAATGGAATCCAATTGCTCTTTTACTCTTGCCCTGGATTTACGTTTCCACGTCCAGTATGATGGTTCACTTGCCATGCTTCAGATATAAAAAGAAAAGTAAACAAAAAGAAAGAAAGAAAACAAAAAGAGAAGAAATCAGAATCTTCCTCCCAAGTCCAAATCACGCCCAAGTCCTGCTGGAGTTTGATTGGCAAATAAAGGCAGCTTGTTGTGCATCAATCAGCCGTTTTTGCAGGATCGAAAGCTGAATGACAATGAAAAGTGATCCCCAAAACGAGCAAGAACGAAGCTCTCGAATGACGTCAGCCAGACACTTTTAAAGGGGCAGGCTGTCGTGATGTCCAATTGGATCACCACACCAATCAGCTGCACCAATCGGCCTATAAGACACACAACAAGGGAACAGAAACAAAGAATACACAGAAACGACCCTCAGGGTCGTAACGGTCACCATAAACTACTTAGGTTATTATTCCATTATTGAGCAGCACAGCAACGAAAACGGCAGCGAGGCACAGCTGAGGTGTACAATACATTCAGTAAAAACAGCTGAAGCAGTGGATTTCAGTATGTAAGGTAATGTTCGAGTAGTAGGCTAGTTCGATCTATCTGCTCATATATTGTGTTCCTGATGACAAACTTCACATGACTGAGACCAAAGTGAACTTCAGCTAAGAATTAAATGTTAAGGTGATGATGGTCACTGTGTACCTGTGTTGGAGCTGTAAACTGGACAGGATCTGGAATATGAGTGGGGCTGAACATTGCCTGTAGAACAGATAATCATATTATATGTAGGGAGTAGGGATGTCAATTTACACAAATTTCCATGATCGATCGTCGTTTAAATTAATGATCAATTAATCGATTAATCGTTAGCCTTAACACTGCATATGCGTCTACAGCAGTGGCTAATAGCCGACCGCATGACAGGGTGTGCAAACGCTGCTCAAAACGCCATGTTCCTCACCAAATGAATGAGAAGGGTTTTTAATCTAACGTTAACGCTTGCTAAAAACACATCCCGTTAAAGCATTTTCTAACCACAACAGACGTCATAGGATACAATATCTGATTTAAAACACTTTTACTTATGTTTTATCCTCTAAGTTAGCCATAGATATATAACGTTACAGTAAGTTAGCAGCCAAGTTAACCAGATAGCTTGAGAAACATCTTGTGTAGCTTAACCGTTAATGTTACTATCTCCAAAACGTAAGCCTACACTGGATTATGCATTCTACCAAATATCATATCATATGGGTCAGAGTTTACTTACAGGTGCGCACATTCTCAAGTTTTTTTTTATAGATCACAACCTTTGAGTGGGAAGTGGCGTACGCATGTTTTCAGCCCTGTTTTGTGTGTATGCACACTTTATAAATGAGGCCCCAGCTGATTTAATGTGGTTATCTGTGTTTAGAGGGAAAAACAATGAAAATCTAAAGCGTTACCAAAGCCTTTTACAAACATCATGTTATTTAAGCAATATCGCTCGAGTAGGAGTGTGATAGAGCTCTATACCATCACGGCTGTGATTATACCAGAGGCACGAGGCTGCAGGCCTAAATGACTAACCTTAAAACAAGAGATGCCAGGAAACAACTCTGGAGGCAGTGGAGGACGAAGAAAAATCTAATTTATTAAAGAAAGAACATTAATATGTTACTCACAATTGTTGACACACAATATTACAGTACAGTCATTGCCAAATGTTGAGAATTATGTTATTATGAATATCTAATGTGGCGTTCACACCGGACGCGATTGACACGAATAATGTCAAATGCAAAGTGAAGTTTCATTACTTTTTTATTTTTAGGCTATAACTGTACGTTACTGTTGTAACGTTACCCTACTAGCACTGACTTTGAATGTTTGACTGAATTGTTTGCTTTATTTCATGTGTAGCCTATATCTTTTACTTGTACTTTTGTATTATTGATCATACATAAACTTGCATTTAACAAAAAGAGACTGGGTTGTGTTTCATGTCATTTAATGTTATCACAGTGATAATCATATTGTCTGAACCAGATATTAATATACAGATTTTCTCCTCACTACTAGAACACTACTAGAAGTTGTCACTACTAGAACAAGCTCCTGATTGCTTAAATATCCGCCAAAGTTTAGATTTTTCAACTTGAGCGATTCGCGCGAATCACGAGTTCAAAACGCTCAATTTGCGCCGCAGAATGCCATTTCGCATCTCTGCATTGACTTAACATGTAAATCACTTGCACGAATCGCGTCCGGTGTGAACGCACCATAAGACAGATCAAAAGTCAAACTCCAAGAATGTGCCAGGCAGTTAAAAAAAAAAAAAACTCTTAGGATGCCAATAATCAAGACAAGCAAACAGGAGCAAGTTATTACATGTGTGTATCGATATATATGTGCAAAATAACTTTAACTAGATACATCTTTATCAATAACGATTGAAAAATGTCCGATAGTGCTCAAAAGTCGACAATTGGGAATTTACATCATTAAAAGAAGTCTTTGTGAAGTCTTTGAGGTTAATTAAAACATACTTACGAAGGCAAAGGCAAAGACGTTGAGTAATATGGCTCTGAAAAGAGCCTTTGGGGTGTATGTAGTTCCTGTTGAGAAAAAAGAAACATGAAAAGGAGTCAACTATATTGCAAATGCCTTTGTGAATTAATATGCACTCAGTTTTAATTTATCTTTATTGACTAAAACAGTATGTTAAGAACATAGCAAATCAGAATTGTGGGATGACTTCTAGATTGATCACTTACAAAAATCAGATGAAAATCGATCACTGAAAAAAACAGAAAAGACAATTATTCTATTTTGTTTAAATTTAAATGAGAAAGGTTAATAAAGGCTCTATTTTATGAATAGGTGTGTGTCCAAAAAAACACTTACTTCACTTAAAGCTACACTGTGTAACTTTTTTAGTTTATTCTTAGCTAAAAACACTTAGTTCTTTCAAAAATATATGTGCTCATTAATGTATATTTACTTCTTTCAAGTAATAAAGTATTCTCGTAAGTTTATAATATGCCATTGAAAATACATACGGGTGAGGGGTTTGAATGCGGGTCGCCATGTTGCCCCTCCATCTTGAAAGTACATTAGCCAAAGAGGGACATACCCGTAAATTCAAGCTTCGCCTTTCGTGTTTTAACACTCGATGGCACCGTGTCGAATGTGGACGAGATCGAACTGGAAGCCATGTTAATCTTGGACTAAATCGGCCATCGTAGGAGTTAAAACGAAATCGGAATTGAGAGGAACAGAAACTAATATTCACTGGATGGTCATATACCTTTTCACCGCTAGATGGGGGAAAATATCACACAGTGTAGCGTTAACTACTTCATAACCACTTGTCTCTACAGCAGTGTTTCCCAACCTTTTTTCAGTCATGGTACCCTATGAAAATGTTCTCCATTTTGTGGCCCCCCCTCGCATACGTTACGCTAGGGGTGTAACCGTACAGACTGCTCACGGTTCGGTGTGTATCACGGTTTTAGGTTCACGGTTTCGGTACGGTTCAGTATTTGCTATGTTCAGGGAAAAAAGGACTACTGTCAAATAAAAATAAAGAAAATAATAAGAACAAATAACTTAAATACAAGCAGCAGCGCAAATAAATAATATTGAGCAAAGATACTTATAAAGTAAACTATGCTTTTCAGGTTTTTCAGGTAGGTCTAACATTATAATGTTATTATAATAGTTTTGAGGTACAGAAATTGATCAAATTAAAATAACATTGCATGTTTGACTGTATAAATTAAAGATTAATCCTATGAAGCTTACAAAAGCTATTCAATCAAGAGCAGCGAGTGATGTCCTTGTCTTTTGTTGTTGGCATTAAACAGACAGCAGTAAAGGCCCTTTTGAGACCTAATGCTCGGATATGCGTCGTCTTTCACGACTCTAAAAAGTTTACTTAAGGCATATACAGACTATGTCTGCTAGAATACTCATCAAGATGGACATGTTGACATACTTTTTGAGTGAGTTTGTCCGTTCAAGAGCTAGCCTTGAAAGAGAACTCAATATTTGCGCGCTGTGAGACGTGTGCGCGCTTCGGGTGAGTGCACAGAGACAAATTTTCTCACAGCGCGCGACTTCTCATTCGCGTCTTCTGGCACTAAACCCGGATGATGACGGCGAAAAGGACTGGTCATATTCGAACATACCACAGCACTAGCATTGAACAAAGTTTACAAATATTTTTTGAATGCTGTATGATATAGCCTAGTGTTATGTAATACAGGCTTGATTTATTCATTTATTTCGTTTAATTTTCTTAACAATTAAGATGCTGCATGTGTTTATCCAGTCTAATCGAAGTGTGCGTCTCTCCCCCGACTTTCCCAACAAAAATCACGCCCCCTCTCAGAAAATACATAAAACTGACTTTAAATGCGTTTAAAAGTAGCCTATTAAAATGGTACAATGGCATTGCTCAGTTCAACGTTTTGGGAAATCGGGCATTTTGTCCCGCGCCAGCAATTATTCAAAAGTTAATAACGCTAAACATTCAAAAGGTAAATAAGGATTTATTGACGATCCGACCGACCGTGACCCGAATATCATTAAAAATATTTTTGGATGACTCGTAACCGCGGGTGGCCGCGGGCACCCGCTCATTTTGGATCAACCCGCGCATCACTGGTTGCTAGGCAGCAGCAGTTGTGGGGAAGATAAAAAAAGAAGCGGGATCGGCAAAATGGTTCTTCACGGTTCCTCCGCCGATCTCCGGAGTGTGCATGGATTGGAGTGGCTGTATACCATCGCGCCGATGGTTTACCCACCTAAGTTTTTTTGGTGTGCAGGGGAAAAACCCCTTCCGATACTTTGCCGCTGGTGCCCTCCAATTGCCAACGTTGGTAAGACTGAACGTGCTGTCTGGGTGGTCTATCGAAATCAAAATAGTCAACAGTCTTTTTTTTCAATGGACAAACGATGATACTGGACATAAAATCATAACACTACTGAGTGTGTTCATTTTGTTGTTTTAGGTTAGAAGCCAAGTGGAAGAATTGCCATCGGACCATCGGACTAACCCCACGACTGACAACCAGAGACGCGCGCACACACAGCTGCCTGCTGCAAACACACACACATACACACACATACACACACGCGCGCGGGGAAAGAGCACTTCACCTTTACAACTGTTCAATTAAAATAAATGTAGGCCTACTTTGTTCCTGACAATTCATATGTGTCTGTTTTCTTTGGTTTGCCGAAATATAAAATAAAATGCTGCTAAAGTGAAAGTCCCCTAAACGTCCCGAATGGCCGCTGGACGTCCATTGAACGTCCTCATGAATGTCCGGAGGACGTCTTTGAGGACGTTCGCGGGACGTCAAGAGGCCCCTACACATTGACGTCCGGGGGACGTTCGCTGAGGCCATTTAGGGGACGTCCTGGGGACCTTTTTTTGTTAGCTGGGTAGTGAGTTATTTGATGCTATAAAAACGGGGGGGGGGGGGGGGGGTGACGTCATGACAGCTGAGATTGACGGCTTCTCTGAGAAGCTGTCACTAGTCTCTAACTATTTTTTTCGGGATTTTGGGGAGGAGATTGGAGCTTTAACTTTAATTTCTACATTTCTATAACTGTTTATTTCACACCAACATAATGAATTGTTCTGCATGAGAGTGTGGGCGGGCTTTTGATAAACACAGGATTATAGTTTAACTATACACCTTAAAAATAGCAGGTAGAAAAATATGTTGACATCTTAAAACTGATGTTGGCCGGTAGAAAAATATTTTGGCCGGCGTTTTGTTTCTGTTATGAGCCAAAAGTGAACAAGTGTCTGTCTGCAGTTGGCAAAATGACGTGGCCCAATTGCGGCTGCCACAACTCAGCCGATGCCGCGACTCAGCCGACAGCGCCGCAGGTTTTACGGAAGCGGCCCGATCCTAATTGCTAGCTGGGAATCTGAAAACTGCAAAAAGCAACGGAATTGTCAGACATCCATTTTGTTCATTTTCACAGAGGAAATACTGAAAAACAGCGCTGGTACTCTCAATACTGTCTGTTTATAATTTTACCGACTGAGAAATGGCTTCTGATGATTCAGTGAGAGAGCAGTCCAAACTAATTCAAGTGCATTCAGGGCGTTTTGTAAATGCATTTGACCCATTCATAATTTAGATCATATTTTTAGCGTAAAAATGTGCGCACTGCACAGTTCAGTTACACGGTTTAACTTCTTGAACCTGCTGTTAAACTGAATATACGATTTTTTTTTCTTAAATATCCACATAAACAACAAATTGTTCGTCACTATAGCAATCGACAGTGCGACCATATATAGCTACTCACATTTGCACATTTGTGTTGTGGCATTTGCGAACTGCGAAAATCGAAAAATAGTGTGCGAACTAGTACACTGTATCTTGGAGCACCCATTTCCTTAAATGTAGCATCAATACCTTACAGTAGGCTATATTGTATACCATGCTATTAACGATTATTTTATGGCATCTTATATTTTGGGGATAGAAAAACATATCAGGTTACTGCAAACTTCAAAGGCTATTTCAATAAATACATGTGAAACTCACGTTTTAGATTCCGAGCGTTGTACGGGCTTGCACAACTAGGCTTCAGTTCAGAGCAGTTCACAATCAATGAATGGCGCACATCTAACATTATGCCAAGCGAATATTTATGAAAAATGACAATGTTTTCTTTATTGTGATTTAATATTGTTTGTTGTATACATGCATAGCTCTTCACACAGAGAGGCCGGAGAGCTGGCCTGAATGGTCGTTGCCAAGTGTAAGCAATCTCACATATCTGACATTTCATGGAGTTTATTATCCGCGTCGATCCCACGCACACATGGGGCAGTTCGCATACACTCCTGACTGACAACTGCATTACTGAACAGAAAAAATAAATGGCAAGAGCAACAGAATTTAGAACGCATGCAACGTTCACAGCTCGCGCTCCATCTACAGACTACCCACTCATCAGCGAGTGAGTGAGAGAATGTGTTCCGCCTTAAAGGAGCAGTATTCAGCGAGGTAAAATATCCGCCTAGGCTGCTTTAGGGACCGTCTGCAAATTCACCACACAGTGCAAAGCGAATCTCAACAAACCATTCAAATTAATTTTTATAGGGCCATGGTAAATGCCTAGCGAGCGAAATTATTTGGCTTTCATGATCCAAAGGTTGTGAATTCCTACTGGCCAGACTGACCTACAGGTGAAATTAACTGGAGTAAGCTCCATGACTATGGATATTCGATATCCGCTGTTTTAGGGACTGTCTCTAAAGTTACACACGTTTCTAACTTCAATAGCATTTGAGGAGAATGGCTTTGTCATAGAACCAACTGTGAAGTATTCATCTAGGTGTCAGGTTGATGCACACATTTTAGATTTTTATTTTTAGATTTAATAGAATAAACAAATTACATGAAGATATGGACAATTGTTTCACTGGGCTACTGTATGGGCTCATACATAAAATATACTAGATTTAAAAGTCATAGCTGTTTCCCTAATAGGTATGTGGTTCTCCATTGTCCGTCTAACCTTTTCTCCAGTGCAGCAGTGGTGCTGTTCCCTCTGCTCCCGCAGGAATTCAGTTTCTCTGGCTAAATTCTCCCTCTGCTCCCGCAGGAGCTGAGTTTCTCTGGCTAATTTCTCCACTGCCATAGCAGTGCTTCTCCCTCTGATCCCGCAGGAGCTGAGTTTCTCTGGCTAATTTCTCCACTGCCACAGCAGTGCTTCTCCCTCTGATCCCGCAGGAGCTGAGTTTCTCTGGCTAATTTCTCCACTGCCACAGCAGTGCTTCTCCCTCTGCTCCCGCAGGAGCTGAGTTTCTCTGGCTAATTTCTCCACTGCCACAGCAGTGCTTCTCCCTCTGCTCCCGCAGGAGCTGAGTTTCTCTGGCTAATTTCTCCACTGCCACAGCAGTGCTTCTCCCTCTTCTCCCGCAGGAGCTGAGTTTCTCTGGCTAATTTCTCCACTGCCACAGCAGTGCTTCTCCCTCTGATCCCGCAGGAGCTGAGTTTCTCTGGCTAATTTCTCCACTGCCACAGCAGTGCTTCTCCCTCTGATCCCGCAGGAGCTGAGTTTCTCTGGCTAATTTCTCCACTGCCACAGCAGTGCTTCTCCCTCTGATCCCGCAGGAGCTGAGTTTCTCTGGCTAATTTCTCCACTGCCACAGCAGTGCTTCTCCCTCTGCTCCCGCAGGAGCTGAGTTTCTCTGGCTAATTTCTCCACTGCCACAGCAGTGCTTCTCCCTCTGCTCCCGCAGGAGCTGAGTTTCTCTGGCTAATTTCTCCACTGCCACAGCAGTGCTTCTCCCTCTGCTCCCGCAGGAGCTGAGTTTCTCTGGCTAATTTCTCCTCTGCCATAGCAGTGCTTCTCCCTCTGCTCCCGCAGGAGCTGAGTTTCTCTGGCTAACTTCTCCACTGCCATAGTAGTGCTTCTCCCTCTGCTCCCGCAGGAGCCAAGTTTCTCTGGCTAATTTCTCCTCTGCCACAGCAGTGCTGTTCCCTCTGCTCCCACAGGAGATCAGTTTCTCTGGCTATTTTCTCCACTGCCACAGCAGTGCTTCTCCCTCTGCTCCCGCAGGAGCTCAGTTTCTCTGGATATTTTCTCCAATGCCACAGCAGCGCTGTTCCCTCTGCTCTCGCAGGAGCTCAGTTTCTCTGGCTAATTTCTCCACTTCTGCAGCAGTGCTGTTCTCTCCCAGAACCTTCCAATCCTATGTGACTGCTTGGAGATGTTTAAAGCATTCGACTTCTCTTATAACATGCATACCCTCAAATTTTCTCTCCTTCAATCAACTCGTTTCCTATCTTAATACCGTTAAGGGCCTCCAAGTATTGCACCTTTAATATTATTTAATCAACATCATCCTCAATAAACCCGTCTCCAGCATGTTGCCCCCGGTCCCTCGAATATTCCGATCTATTATGACCTCTGAACTGTAAAGCTGCCAGAATAATAATAATAATACGCTGTTTGTTAATTGGCCAGAGGAGAACTGGCACCCCAAATGAGCCTGGTTTCTCCCAAGGTTTATTTTTCTCCATTAGGTCACCTAATGGGGTTTTGGTTTCCTTGCCACTGTTGCCTCTGGCTTGGCGTGCTCAGTTGGGGACACTAAATTTTTCAACTAAACATCGAAATAAATTTAATTAATAAACTAAATTAACCATTTAAACTAAATTACTGATCGAAATATTGATCTAAAGCCCACACTGTCACTGTATGATAATTGAAATGAACCGATTACATCAGCGTTTTTTCCAGAATGGCTATACAGCTGAATAAAATTATGCTGCTTTATTTTCCTGTTTAAAAACTGTAAAGCTGCTTTGAAACAATCTACATTGTTAAAAGTGCTATATAAATAAAGTTGACTTGACTTGACTTGACTTTTGGATGCTGCTAGAGCTCTCCTGGTCAAATGCTTATCTTTCCTCTTTTTCTGTCCAGCGAGGGCTCTCCTGGACAAACCTCTACGTTTTCCTTCCACCCGTCTGCCAGCGAGGCTTACCCATCCGATTGCAGTGAGTCTCGATCTCCCGTCGGATGCTGTGAGAGCTCTCCTGCAGGGTGTTTCACATCTCTTTCACTGTACCATTGACCGATAGGACCCACTCACCTGATGCCAGTAAGCCGCTCCAGACAGAGGCTGGGTGGGCCCCCTCGGTCAGTCTTCCTCTTTAATTAAGAATGTGGTTTATCGGTTGGTAGGGCTCACCCATCTGACGCCGAGAGTCTAATCTCCCGCCAGATGTGGCTTGAACCCTCCCGATTGGCCGTTTAAAAAAATTACACGCACGTTAAATCTCGTTGCTCCGTCTTTTCCGGCCGGTAGGGTTCTTTCTCGTCTGTTGCAGTGAGCCAGGCCCCCCTCAGACGCCGCAAGAGCTTTCCCAATCGGTAATTTGAGGATGCTCCTCATTTATCAGCTGGTAGGATTG
This sequence comes from Gobio gobio, assembly GCF_949357685.1. Taxonomy (NCBI): domain Eukaryota; kingdom Metazoa; phylum Chordata; class Actinopteri; order Cypriniformes; family Gobionidae; genus Gobio; species Gobio gobio. The sequence continues at coordinate 54,680,276 of NC_137114.1, forward strand.
TTTCTCATCTGTTGCAGTGAGCCTGGCCCCCCTCAGACGTTGCAAGGACCTTCCCGATCGGTCATTCTAATTCAAGGCTGCTCCTCATTCATCGGCCGGTAGGGCTCGTTTCTCGTCTGTTGCAGTGAGCCTGACCCCCCTCAGACGCCGCAAGAGCTTTCCCAAATCGGTAATTTGAGGATGCTCCTCATTTATAAGCCGGTAGGATTGTTTCTCGTCTGTTGCAGTGAGCCAGGCCCCCCTCAGATGTTGCAAGGGCCTTCCCGATCGGTAATTTTAATTTAAGGCTGCTCCTCGTTTATCGGCCGGTAGGGTTGTTTCTCGTCTGTTGCAGTGAGCCTGACCCCCCTCAGACGTCGCAAGAACCTTCCCAATCGGTAATTTTTGAGGATGCTCCTCATTTATAAGCCGGTAGGATGGTTTTTCGTCTGTTGCAGTGAGCCGGGCCCCCCTCAGATGTTGCAAGGGCCTTCCCGATCGGTAATTTTTAATTTAAGACTGCTCCTCGTTTATCGGCCGGTAGGGTTGTTTCTCGTCTGTTGCAGACAGTGAGCCTGACCCCCCTCAGACGTCGCACAAGCTTTCCCAAATCTGTAATTTGTGAGGATGCTCCTCATTTATCAGCCGGTGGGATTGTTTCTCGTCTGTTGCAGTGAGCCGGGCCCCCCTCAGATGTTGCAAGAGCCTTCCCGATCGGTAATTTTAATTTAAGACCGCTCCTCGTTTATCGGCCGATAGGGTTGTTTCTCGTCTGTTGCAGTGAGCCTGACCCCCCTCAGACGTCGCACAAGCTTTCCCAATCGGTAAATTGTGAGGATGCTCCTCATTTATCAGCCGGTGGGATTGTTTCTCGTCTGTTGCAGTGAGCCGGGCCCCCCTCAGATGTTGTAAGAGCCTTCCCGATCGATCATTCCAAACCAAGGTTGCTCCCAGCACATCGGCCAGTAGGACCCGTTCCGCCCGACGCTGTGAGTTGCTCCCACCAGAGGCAACACGGGCCCTCCTGGTCTAGCAACCAGGCCTATCAAAACGCCAGGCCACCAATTATCTGCGTATTTGGGGGGGGGTTTTGTGGTGGCTGTCCGGTTATTTGCATTTTGGGGGATACTCTGGGTTCGGGCCAAAATTCAGAGCCCGGAGCCCTCCCCCGGACAGCACGCCAAATACGCATAATCTTTTACTCCATTTAATTTGATGTAAGTGTGAACTCGTGAAATATTCAAATGTGAATTTTAGCTATTTATACTGTTTTAGAATTTAGAATTTATACTGTTCCTATGTCTTAGTGTTTTAATAGGTCGTGTTCAGTGTTGGGCAGTAACTGAATACATGTACCAGCATTACGTATTCAGAATTCATATTAGGCTATGAGTAACTATTCCGTTACAGTTAGGCTACAATTTAAATAGTTGATATTTAGAATAGTTACATTGTTGAAATCAATGGATAACATTAACCTTCTCTGTTTCATGAGTTTATTTACTCTCTAAATAAATTAAGGCATTTCTCAGAACGCCCCAATAAGAAAATGGAAAAATGCACGCTTTGCGTCACAATGGAGTCGGAAGAGGAGCAGCAGGAGCTAGAGGTAGAGATGGAGCCAGAACAACAGAGCCAGGGCAAGAATTAAAGCGTTTCTATCTTGGAAATTCAAACAGCATTTCATATTAAAAGAAGAGAAGGGAGAACGAAATATAACACTGCAGTGCAACAGTGCAGTGGCGCGGTGGTTGGGGGTGGCAGCTACACACACACACACGCCTATATTATATGTATAAATTTGTTATATATTCGTTAAATATATTATTCGTTTATATTTTTTATTTTCAAAATGTAGGCTATTTAATTGAGATTGAGGTGTGTGTATATATATATATATATATATATATATATATATATATATATATATATATATATATATATATATATAATCTCAATTAAATAGCCTAGATTTTGAAAATAAAAAATATAAAGCTCAAACATGCATGTTTATTTTAGTAGGCCTACTTCCGTCAGTGAAACAACATACTACAGCCTGTAAAACATTTAAATAAATATCTGTAAATAATCTAAATATAAATAATATAAGTTAAATATTAGTTAAAGAAAATTTGCTTATATTTCCCCACAGACGTGCGTCATGCCTCTTTGCGCTGAAAGGGATGACACGAGCAGGAAAGAAGCATCGTTTTCTAATATCTTCATGTTTTCTCCTGATGTTCCAAAACTGATGAAAATGTGAAGAACGAAATGATCTTCCGCAGGGTCAAGAACTTAGGCTTTGTTTGATTATGCGCTGTGAAACTAAAAATCTCTGGCATGTATGAAATACGCTATACACATAAACTTGACCAAGTCTAATAGCAAGCCCAAACTGTGTTAAATAAATTTTGAAGTAAAATGTATCCGTCCTACTCCGTAGTTAACAAATGATAGACACTATCAGAGAATGATGTTAAGTCTATGTTAAATATATAATGTAATAATCTATAAGCCAAGGCATATTCAATTTCACTCATTCCCTTCACCTTGAAAGCAAATATGATCCATGAGTCCCAGTGCACTGAAATATTTCATGACAATTCTTACTATTTTGACGTGTGTTCTTTGTTAATATATTGTGTTTTCTCCTTTATGTCGCAGCCTGAAAAACACTTACAGCTGAACTTTGTGTAAAGAAAAGAGTGTGTGTCGTCTAACAGGTTTTTCTGGATTCGGCCCATGACCGACTCTGACTGGATAGAGAAAATAAATCACAGAACAGCACATATGTTCTCAAACACACACATATACTGTGTGAAATATACAGGGTAAGATTGAGTGAGATGAAGCTACTTTTAAATGATCGTCTTGGGCATTAGGGGTGTGACGAGTCTCGAGCCACGAGATCTCGCGATATTAAAACATGACAATATTTCTCCTCGAGGTGAAAAGCTGTCTCGTGACATCAGCATGAGGGAGTTGGGTTTGTCCTTTTACAGCGGTTGCATTATATTGTGCTGTCTTTACTGCATATGATAATTCGTACTCAGAAAGTAGAACTGAAGTGACATTCATTACAAGATGATTAGAGGTTAAAACATTACAACATGGACCTATGTTGTTGTTGTTATGTTAGTCACTTTAATAAACGTCATCAGCATGAGCTAGTGCTGAACAAATAGAGCGAGATGAACCGCACTTTGGTCATTGTGGTTTTTATAGGCTACACTAAAGAGAAAGGAAAACATGAAAACGAGTCACATGACCCCTTTAATACATTAATACAAATGTAATACAACTATTATTATAAACATGATTATACACTCAAGCTTCCAGTGTTTGTAAATGAATCTTTCATTAGTCTTTGTCTCCCTCTGCTGGTCCAACACAAACACATTCAGGCTCTATTATTCTCTCTGTAACAAAACACAGACCTTTTGAGTTCATACTGTGTGTTTATAGAAATATAATGGTTCATCTGTGAATGAGAAACTGTGATTGGCTGCTGTGAAATAAAAGGTGTTTCACTGCCGCCTCATCAGGTCTGTCAGAGGATCGCTGAAATCTAAATGAAGTCTTAATTTATAACAGTGATGTCACTGCATCTTCAGTCTCTGTTGATTCTGTTGACTGTGAGTCTCTGTAGTGGATCCTTATTCACAATCAGATGATCAGTAGAACATCAGACTCTCCTCTGATCAATCCTAAAATAAAACACACACACAGTCACATATGCAGTGTGAGACATTATGCCTGTCACATCTTTTCATAAGAAAACTGAGCACTAACTAGATAAGCTTTATTAATTAATTAATTCTCAAACATGATAATATAGCTTCTATCTGATGCTCAAAATCACTTTACAAAATCAAAAGGTCATGAAAGGTCACTTACACAACGGACAGCTGATACAGAACCAGCAGAAATTATCATTACACTCCACTACACATTTCCTTTTATTTCTAGTGAGTAAAACAGCCATTTGAACTTTAAATGAAAATATGATGATGGAAACTGTTAAAAACTATTGTTACCGTAGTGTCTTATTATACCGTAGTGATACTTAGCTATTGATACCGTAGTTTATAATGTGGATCATCCCTCAGATCAGAGAGCAGCTTCACTCCTGGGTCTCCTAGATTATTCTCCTTCAGATTCAGATCTCTCAGGTGTGAGGGGTTTGATCTCAGAGCTGAAGCCAGAGCAGCACAACCTTCATCTGTGACACCACAACTCCTCAACCTGTAGAGAACAATGACACACATTAAGTCTATCTCCAAAGCTAAACATGACCACTTAAACAAAAATAAATAATAACAATGCTGTCAATATGAAATATATATAAATACTCATTAGTTCACGGGTTTCAGACACGTGACTTTTTTGTCGCGGCCGCCATCTTTAGGACCTTTGCGTAGCCTCTGCTTGATGAGCGGAAAGATGTCACACACCAAAATAGCGCACCTCACCACCGATGAAAAGCAATCGATTCTGTGGTAAAATGAAGCGAACAAACGCGCAATGTCTTACGCACGTGAGCTGGAACCGGCATGTTTATTGCTCGGTAGCGCGACCCATTTAGCTCCACGAGTCGGTGGGCGGGGCTTGAGGCGGTGCTTCTGCATCCTATTACGTCAGTGATCGACATATTCAGAGATCTCTCGTTTTCTGAGCCTGGTGACAATAAAAGCTTTTCTTTGACTAACAAGGAAGTTTTCAGCTCTGAAACTTACAGGATATTCTTATATCACGATTAACTTTTATATATCACTTTTAAAGGAAAGTTGATTTCTCAATTCATCACCCCTTTAATTATTTTTATGCATTAGTGAAGCCTTCATATGATCTTAGCAGCATGATGAGTAAATTATATTAACTGGAGTAAACTGAACAGAAAGAGAGCAGAGAATGTGACCAATCGTGAGGCCGTCCATAACTTGGGTCTAGCACGAGTGTAAGCGAACTTAAAGATTTATTCTATTACATAAATATTTTGAAACGCATTAATAAATTAAAATTATTAATAAAATAATTATGAAATATATAAAATAAGTAAATGCCAACACTTTTATATGACCTAATAAATAAATTTAGACTGTAAGCATTGAAATAAATGATTGTGATTTTTTTAATTATTATTTTGTTAATCTGTTATTTTAAATCTTCCAGAAAATAAGATTAAATATTTTTTTAAAGTGCAAAAACATAATTCATGCATTAGAGGGTGAAGAATAAATTAAATTATAAAATTCACAGTGTGACATGTAGGTGACGCTCATTTGCAATCACGCCACCGGCCTCGCACCGTTCTCTCACGGCTCTCGCCCACCCTGCTCGTCACACACAGAGACTCAGTTTCATGTCAGAGTCACGTATGATCTTACCGCAGTGTCTCCAGTTTACAGTGAGGATTCTCCAGTACAGCAGAGAGCAGCTTCACTCCTGAGTCCCCTAGATTATTCTCAGACAGATGCAGATCTCTCAGGTGTGAGGGGTTTGATCTCAGAGCTGAAGCCAGAGCAGCACAACCTTCATCTGTGATACCACACTTACTCAAACTGTAGAGAACAATGACACACATTAAGTCTATCTCCAAAGCTAAACATGACCACTTAAACAAAATGAATAAATAACATAATGCTGTCAATATGAAATATATATAAATACTCATTAGTTCATGTTGTTAAAATTAGGGATACACCGAATCCAGATTTTTGGGGTTTGGCCGAATACCGAATCCACTGGTTAAGATTTGGCCGAATCCGAATCTGAATACCGAATCCTACTCCCATCCTCAGTCCATTATCACAGTAAACATATTAAAAAAGTAAACAACGTCCACAGCAGTGTAGGGATGCTATTGACCATTTAACCGTTAACCGAAAGTAAGAACATTGACCAATTAATACTATCAGTTAAACGGTTTAAATGTTTTTAACGTTTTTTTTTTGTTTTTTTTGATGCATCTGTATGCGTGAGTGTGTGTGTTCGTGAGTGCGCATGTGTGTGTGTGTGTGTGTGTGTGTGTGACTGTGTGTGTGTGAGTGTGTGAGTATGTGACTGTGTGTTTGTGAGTGCGCATGTGTTATGTGACTGTGTGTGCGTGCGTGCATGTGTGACTGTGTGTGTGAGTGAGAGAGTGTGTTCATGAGTGTGTATGTGACTCTGTGTGTGTGTGTGAGAGAGAGAGCGTGTGTGTGAGAGAGAGAGAGTGTGTGTGAATGTGACTTGTGTGTGTGTGTGAGAGAGTGTGAGTGAGTGAGTGAGTGTGTGTGAGAGAGAGAGAGAGTGTGTCTGTGTGTGTTTGTGAGAGTGAGTGAGTGAGTGAGTGAGTGAGAGCGAGAGAGAGAAAGAAAGAAAGAAAGAAAGAGAGAGAGTGAGTGTGTGTGTGTGTGTGTGTGTGAATGTGACTGTGTGTGTGTGAGAGAGAGTGTGTCCGTGAGTGCGTATGTGTGTGACTGTGTGCGTGTGTGTTTGTGACTATGTGTGTGTGTGTGTGTGTGAGTGCATGTGTGTGTGTGACTGTGCGTGTGTGTGTGTGTGTCTGACTGTGTGCGCGTGTGTGTGTGTGTGTGTGCGAGTGCGTGTGCGAGAGAGAGAGAGTGTGTTTGTGCGTGCGTGTGCGTGAGTGTTTGTGTTTGTGAGTGTGTGTCTGTGTGTCTAACTATGTGTGTGTGTGAGAGTGTGTGTCTGTGTGTCTAACTATGTGTGTGTGTGTCTCACTATGTGTGTGTGTGTGTGTGTGTGTGTGAGAGAGTGTGTGTGTGTGTGTGTATGTCTGACTATGTGCGCTTGTGTGTGTGTGTGCGCGTGTGAGAGAGTGTATGTGCGTGACTATGTGACTGTGTGTGTGTGTGTATGTTTGTGTGTGTTGACTGTGTGTGTTTGTGAGTGTGTGACTATGTGACTGTGTGTGTGTGTGTGTGTGTGTGTGTTGACTGTGTGTGTTGACTGTGTGTGTGACTGTGAGTGTGAGTGACTGTTTGTGAGTGTGTGTATATATGCGTGAGAGTGTGTTACTGTGTGTGTGTGTGTGTGTGTGTGTGTGTCTGTGAGTGTGAGTGACTGTTTGTGAGTGTGTGTATATATGCGTGAGAGTGTGTTACTGTGTGTGTGTGTGTGTGTGTTTGTGACTATGTGTGTGTGTGTGTGTGTGTGTGTGAGTGCGTATGTGTGTGTGTGAGTGCATGTGTGTGTGTGTTTGTGACTGTGTGTGTGTGTGTGTGTGTGTGTGTGTGTGTGTGTGTGTGTGAGTGCGTATGTGTGTGAGTGCATGTGTGTGTGTGACTGTGTGCGTGTGTGTGTGTCTGACTGTGTGTGCGTGTGTGTCTGACTGTGTGTGCGTGTGTGTGTGCGTGTGCGAGTGAGAGAGAGAGAGAGAGAGTGTGTGCGTGTGTGTGAGTGTTTGTGAGTGTGTGTCTGTGTCTAACTATGCGTGTGTGTGTGAGAAAGTGTGTGTCTGTGTGTCTAACTGTGTGTGTGTGTGTGTGTGTGTGTCTCACTATGCATGTCTGTGTGTGAGAGTGTGTGTGTGTGTATGTGTCTGACTATGTGCGCTTGTGTGTGTGCGCGTGTGTGAGAGAGTGTATGTGCGTGACTATGTGACTGTGTGTGTGTGTGTATGTTTGTGTGTGTTGACTGTGTGTGTGTGTTGACTGTGTGTGTGTGTGTGTTGACTGCGTGTGTTTGTGAGTGTGTGACTATGTGACTGTGTGTGTGTGTGTGTGTGTGTGTGTGTATGTATGTTTGTGTGTGTTGACTGTGTGTGTTTGTGAGTGTGTTACTGTGTGTGTGTGTGTGTGTGTGTGTGTGTGTGTGTGACTGTGTGTGTGTGACTGTGTGTGTGTGACTGTGTGTGTGTGACTGTGTGTGTGTGTGTGACTGTTTGTGAATGTGTGCGCGACTGTGTCTGTGTGTGTGTGTCTGTGTGTGTGTGACTGTTTGTGTTTGTTTGTGTGTGTGTGTGTGTGTGTGTGTGTCTGTGTGTGTGACAGTGTGTGCGATTGTGTGTGTGTGTGTGACAGTGTGTGCGTGTGTCTGTGTGTGTGTGTGTGTGTGTGTGTGATTATGTGTGTGACCATTTGTGTTTGTGTATGCGTGAGTGTGTGTGTGTGTGTGTGACTGTGTGCGTGTGTGTACACATTTCTACCAATACATTTCTTTGTGTGTGTGTGTGTGAGTGTGTGTGTGTCATTTTCATGACTTTTAGGCAAATATTCATGACCTTCCATGAAACGTCTGTGTGTGTAAAATAAGAATAAAATCCATGTTCAAATGTCAAATCACAGCATATCTGAACTAATTAACGACAAGCTCTGTGGTTTAATACACAATAAACGCTGACACACCAGTGAGACGGTCAGATAAAACACTGACCCTAGCAATGGATGCACACACATCAATGGGAGGCAACAATGATAAATAAGTGAATAAAAGTGTCCAGTAACACTGACAGGAACTTCACAAGGTGGCAGTGCCAGAGACAAACTTTAGGAACACAAAACTGGGCAACTAAGAAGATTTTACAACAGCTTTGCCTCCTATTGACCATCATCTCACTGGAAAACCATCAGTCATTAACAAGATAACGGCCCTATTTGAGTTCCCCAAAAACAGCCGAGTTTATGTTTTAATTTCTGCAGTTTACACCGATACAAACTGCGACTGCCAGACGTTCCCCAATGCCAGGGGCAGAAATTAACTTTTCCATTACGGGGCTCCTTGCGATTGATTTCCAGGAACATTTTATTCATTTATAAGTGCAGTTTTGAATGATTACCTGTGTTGTCGTTTGTCAAATACTTCAATGTAACCAATGACTTAAATCAATCAGAATACTATATAGACTGTTAACAATAACAATAAGATTGTCTTTTAAAAGCCATCTTTACACAGCAAAGGTGGAACAGAAGCTGCATCTGAAATAGCAGAAATGTTAATTTACAGACGGTTTAATGTTACTCAAATTATAAAATGAACATTTATGCTATTTCAGATGCAGCTTCTGTTCCACCTTTGCAGTGTAAAGATGGCTTTTAAAAGACAATCTTACAAACATTTATGAATTATTTTAAAGGTGTCATGAATTTTATACTGTTGTCTGAGGTCAACTTATGACGTTTGCGTGGTTTTTACATTCAGAAACATCATAATGAATAAGTAATAGGCTATTTTCTAATAGGCTCTCTGAAGAAACGCTCGGTTTTGATGGGCGTGCCGCACTGAAGACTTGGAAGTAAACGCCCACGGCTAGGATTGGATAAGATTTGCATATTTAATGAGCTTCAGCTCCTCTCAGTACATGTGGGGATTGTTTTGAAAGCGTCTGGAGAAACGCTCACAGGACTCGCAAAATAATTCAAACCATCTGTAACAATGCAAATCCAGTCTCGACCTGTATCTTGTTTACAATCGATTCTGTGGTGAAATGAAGCGAACAAACGCGCAATGTCTTACGCACGTGAGCTGGAGCATGTTTATTGCTCGGTAGGGCGACCCGTTTAGCTCCACGAGTCGGTGGGCGGGGCTTAAGGCGGTGCTTCTGCATCCTATTACGTCAGTGATCGGCATATTCAGAGATCTCTCGTTTTCTGAGCCTGGTGACAATAAAAGCTTTTCTTTGACTAACAAGGACATTTTCAGCTCTGAAAGTTACAGGATATTCTTCTATCACGATTAACTTTTATATATCACTTTTAAAGGCTCAAAGGAAAGTTGATTTCTCAATTCATCACCCCTTTAATGCTTTTTATGCATTAGTGAAGCCTTCATATGATCTTAGCAGCATGATGAGTAAATTATATTAACTGGAATAAACTGAACAGAAAGGGAGCAGAGAATGTGACCAATCGTGAGGCCGTCCATAACTTGGGTCTAGCACGAGTGTAAGCGAACTTAAACATTTATTCTATTACATAAATATTTTGAAACACATTAATAAATTAAAACTATTAATAAAATAATTATAAAATGTATAAAATAAGTATATGCCAACACTTTTATATGACCTAATAAATAAATATAGACTGTAAGCATTGAAATAAATTATTGTAATTTTTTTAATTATTATTTTGTTAATCTGTTATTTTAAATCTTCCAGAAAATAAGATTCAATATTTTTTTAAAGTGCAAAAACATAATTCATGCATTAGAGGGTTAAGAATAAATTAAATTATAAAATTCACAGTGTGACGTGTAGGTGACGCTCATTTGCAATCACGCCACCGGCCTCGCACCGTTTTCTCACAGCTCTCGCCCGCCCTGCTCGTCACACACAGAGACTCAGTTTCATGTCAGAGTCACGTATGATCTTACCCCAGTATCTCCAGTTTACAGTGAGGATTCTCCAGTACAGCAGAGAGTAGCTTCACTCCTGAGTCTCCTAGATTATTCCCACACAGATGCAGT